>NW_005871157.1:2911554-2938559 GCF_000147115.1 Myotis lucifugus
TCTTCATTTCTTGATTATCACAAAAACCTTTTAACTTCTAATCCAGTGCGTTCTCAACAATGGATGCACATTAGAATGATATGGGGAGCTTTAGAAAACAATCCCAATGCCAGGCCATACCTCAAATCAGTTTTATCAGACTTTGGTGGTGAGGCCCAGGTATCAGTATTTTTACAGTTCCCCAGGTGCATCCAAGGTTGAGAACCACAATTTCTAATATGACCCCTTCCATTCCATTCTCCCAAAAGTTCTTTTTTAAGAATGAATTTCTGATCATATTGACCCCTGGTTCCCCATTGCGCAGAGAACAAAACTCAACTGCTTAGCATGACCTACAAGCTCCTGCATGATCTGGCCTCGTCCAGCTCTCACACCTCCCCCCCCCCGCCCCCCCGCCCCGCCACTGCTCCGCTCCCTTCCCCACCCTCTTAGAAGGGGAACATGACAGAGTGGAGAGTGGGGTGCTGATTAGGAGACTGTTGCAATAATGTAGATGCCTGCACTTTGAAATCACCCAAGGAATTACAATTTTTTTTAAATGTTTGGCTCCAACCATGGAATTTCTGATTTAATTGGTCTGGGGTGCAGGCTGACATCAAATTTCCCTAGGTGATTCTGATTGTAGGAACATTTGAGAACAACCGCTCTTGTCCAGGAAATTTCAACCCTAGAATAACATGAGGAGTTTTTTAAAAACACCAATGCCCGGACCCCACCCCAGCCAATTAAGTAAGAATCTCTGGGAGGAAGAACCTGCACACATGTTCCTCTGCCTGGAATGCCCGTGACTCACTTTTCCGGCCACCACTGTCCTGCTCACCCTTTAGGACCCAGAGCCGCTTGATTTACTTGGAGGCAGCCTGTGCTCCAGTCTGGGTGCAATGCTCCCCTGCCATTCTATTCTGTTTACCTTGCCAAACACTTCTTACACTGCTGCTGTGGTCTGTGTACTTACCTTACTGCAATCAGAATTGTGGGATTTTTTTTTTCTGTGTGAAGCACAATAACTATGTGGAGAGAGAGAGAGAGAGAGAGAGAGAGGGGGGGGGGGGGAGGAGAGAGAAAGGGAGAGAGAGAACACACCAGGAGCTAGAAGCCACCCATTGAGACCTGCAGGGGGAGCCTTATGGCTGCAGTCTGCCCAGGGCCATAGAGAGTTACCCAGGTTGGCACTGAGCGTGAGGAGCAGCTTCTCCCTCCAGAGCTCAGCAGCCAGGACGCCGTTGTAGTACACGGCCTGCACCCCAATTGCCAGCCGCACAGCCTTCTCCTGGTCACTGGGGTTCACCAGGGTCACGGAGAACTGGGCATCCCCTCTCAGGGGTAGGGAGCTGGGTGCTTCCAAGAACAGGTACAGAGGATCCGCAGCCTCGAGACGGGGAGGATGGATGCCGTTGTCTTCCCCATGCTCCAGTTTCTCTTTCTGGACTCTCTCCAGCACCTCTTTTTCTTGAAGAGATCCTGAAGAACAGGAGAAACAAAGCGGGCCTCTTACCCAGCAGGCATAGGCCCTTCTAATAGAAGCCCAGGATTAATATTTATTTACCCACGGCTGCTCAAATGCCAAAGTCACAAGAACTTTGCAAACCTCTAAGGCAGCGGTTCTCAACCTTCTGGCCCTTTATTTTATTTTTTATTTTTTGAGGCTGAAACCTCTGGCCCTTTAAATACAGTTCCTCATGTTGTGACCCAACCATAAAATTATTTCGTTGCTACTTCATAACTGTAATGTTGCTACTGTTATGAATCGTAATGTAAATATCTGATATGCAGGATGGTCTTAGGCGACCCCTGTGAAAAGGTCATTTGACTGCCAAAGGGGTCGCGACCCACAGGTTGAGAACCGCTGCTCTAAGGGCATATTTAGCTTTTTTTTTTTTTTTAAAGTCTGTGTTCGGCACACGACACAGCGTGTCCCTTCCAAGTCACTCAAGGACCGAGCTCTTTTTCAAGTGCCATGAATTTGCCCCTTGAACAGTTGGAGAGCCAGCTCTTGGACAATTCACACTGTCCCTGAGGACAGTTTGGGAGAGAGTTGAATCTTCCTCAGTGAAGGAGTTGGAACTTATTCCCAGGGCAATGGGGGCCATGGAATGTTCTGGAGCAAGGGTGTAAGATAATTATACTTGTGTCTTAGAAAGCTCATTCTGGAAATGGAAAGTTTGGAAATGGAATAATGATGGAGAGACTGCAGGCAGGGGGTCCAGTTAGGCGACCATTGGAATATTGTGGACCAGAGATGACAAGGCCCTGGGTGACCTATAGGCAATGAGGAAGGAGATGAGGAGACAAATGTGAGAGTAATGTGGGGCAGTGAAGGGGAAAAGACGAGAGTGCAGGCCTTATTATCGGAACAAATAGGTAGACAGCAGTGCCATTAACTAATATGGAGGGAGGAACAGGTTAAGAGGGATTGGATAAGCAGGGGAGAGGAAGAACAACATCTTTTGGCAGCTGGGTTTAGTATTAAGTGTGTTGTTTTGTAGCAAAATTGGGGGCAATTTTGCCCCTCAGGAGACATTTGGGGATGTCTGGGGACACTTTTGTTTGTCACAACGGGTGGTGGTGGTGATTGGTGATGGAGGGGTGTTGGCATCTGGTGGAGAGAGGTCAGGAATGCTGTACAGCCCCTCACAACCAAGCGTTCCCTGGCCCCATATGTCATATTGACATATATTTCTCATAGGTCAATATGAGAAATATGGTGGGGAGAGAACCGCAACCCTCCACGGCCTGCATCCCCCCTCTTTTGCTATTTCAGGGCTGAGGAGCCTGGGGCCCTCCCCTGGCCAGTACCTTCAGGATACTTGTAGTTCTGAGTGATGTCCTCACAGCGGTCACTGCCCACACCTTTGGTGCTGATGTTGCTGCCCACATACTTCGTGTTGGAGTTGGTCAGCGCCAGTGTCCCGTCCTCACAGCACTTCCAGACCATGCAGGAGGCGTTTACTGAGGCGAAAATGTCTGCTACTGCGGGGGTCAGCCCCAGGGCCCCCTCCTTGACCGCTCTGACAGGGACCAGATCACAGGCCTTCAGGACTAAGGGAGAGAAAGGTCAGTGGGCAAGAGGAGCCACACCCAGACCTCTGCTTGGGTCAGAGCTCCATAACCTCAGTTCCCATCCTAGACCCTATTTTCCCTCCCCGGGGATTAAGGTCAGAGTTTAACCCCTAAGCAGGGTTTCTAAGAGGGCGTGCAGAGGTGAAACAATGTTCAGTGACAATCATTTTGGTAATGGTCGGTGGCAGGAGCCCTCTCAGAAACTGGACAGGCAGAACCCCAGAGAAACATAGTACACAGGGGTTCCTAAGCCAGCTCTGCTATGGATGTGATAGGAATAGGTCACTGTTCTGTTGCTGGGGAAGGAAGAACCATCTTTTTATGGATCCTAAGGACCTTTCCTGAGCTTAAATCCAGATTCCTTCTATGAGCTTGAACCTATGTTGATACCCTCTTCATCCATACCCAGAATCTCAGAAACCCCGTGACAAGCCCCTGACCCGCACATCTACCAGCTCCCTTAAGGCCGTCTGCCTTTCACCGAGGCCCAGCTCTCTCACCTGCTGCTCTGAGGTGGGGCTCGTCTCCCCACAGCCTGGGGCTGAGATGGCTGACACCTTTGTCCCCGTGAGCCCGCTGGCATCAGGTCGGCATCTGCCAGCCACTACCATTCTCTCCACTTTCCTTGCTTTAGGGAATGCACACCCCTTTTGGACCACCTGTTGTTCCTGTTTCCTCTCCAAGGGACTCCTTCAGCCCAGGCACTCTGTGCAGCCCAGGGTGGTCCTGACTGCCCCCCCCCCCGCCCCCAGGTTTTACCTGCACCTCCCTTAGGAGCACTTGGGTACAGAATCTGCCATCCACCGTAACCCGGGGGCAAATCAGGCCGGGTCATCCAGCACTCCGTGGAAGTCTGGAAGATCCTGTAGGTTGCAAAAGAGCCATTTAAGTGTCAGAAAGAGTCCCGAGGAGGTTCTAGAAAGAGCATTGCTGTTGCCATGGAGGTGGGAGCTGCTGTGTAAAAGTGGCTGTAACACCAGGAAGGAGCGTGCATGCCCGACTGACCCTCAGCGTCCTGCCTCCTCTCAGAGCCTGGGCCTGGGGTGGTGGGTTCCCAGGGGGTAGGGCCCAGGTGTGGAGCCCTTCCAGTCCGAGACTTCATCCCCTTGGGCTGCTCACCAGATCCGGCCTCGCGGGCCCTCCCCGTTCTGCAGGCCCTCCTCGGTGTAGTACTCGTCCACCAGCAGCCCCCGGCCCGTACCCTGGGCGGAGGAGAACGTGGTCACGACGCGCGCAGGGATCCCCAGACTCCGCAGCGCTGCGTGGAAGGGGCGGAGTCAGAGGGGCCACAGGGCCTGGTGTGTGTTGGGGTACGGCTAGTGTTTTCAGGGTCTCTTCTGGGCAGGCACTGTCTTAAATGCCAGGTGACGGCGTGGCAAGAGGAGGGGCACATGCACGGGAAGTTAGAACTGACAGCCGGAGCCCTGACTGGTTTGGCTCAGTGGATAGAACTGACAGCCGGCACAGGACCTCGAAAGGCCAGAAAATGAGGTGCACTCAGCACACAGCAGGGGAGCCCACTGCGGGCTTGCTCTACTGGGGGAGCGGCAGCGGGAGTTTCGGGGTGAAAGTGAGTTTGGGAGCAGAGTTCCCCAGATGGGCCCAACTTGGCCGAGCGGGAAACGGAGCAGAAGCTGGTCAGGAGGAGCCGCCGTGAGCAAATACTGCTTTCTTGGCCAGATGGTGCCCCTGCGCCCGCTATGGATGCGATGGAGGGGAGGGAAGGCGGCGGGTGGGGCGGTACCTGCTTTTGGAGATGTCTCTCCCACAGAGGGGCCGCCGGGCAACCCGACAGGAAGACACTCTACTCGGTACGGTGGTCAAGGTGAGCCCGATCCGTACCTGTGCAAGCAACAGCGGCCAGCACCCAGGCCTGGCCCTCGTACACAGGCCGCCCCCGGCCCGTGCACCACTGCCGCAGGACGGGCGCGCTGCCCCTGCGCTTGCTCAGCAAGGCCCCCTCCTGGGCAGCCGGGGTCTGCGGGGTGGGCAGGACACTCTTCTCCTTGAGAGCATGCAGCTGTTTGGGGAAACACGTGGCTGTTACGTGAGTCCCAGGATGGTCAGCTTCCCGGGTGGGGTGGGCTGGCAGTGAGCGGGTGAGGTGAGGGTGAGAGGGTAAAGTGGGGTGGGGAGTGGGGAGGGCTCATCGCAGTTTTCCAAGGGTGGTGAACAGTCCATCTGCATCAGAATTACTTGGGCCATGTTAAACCTGCATGTTCCGCACTAGCTCACTGGATTATAATCTTTGGGGTGGGGGTGGGGGGCGCTGGGAGGAGTCCAGGAACCGATTTTTAAAAATATATATATTTTTAAAATTGATTTCAGAAAGGAAGGGAGGGAGAGAGGGAGATAGCAAATCAATGATGAGAATCATTGATCAGCTGTCTCCTGCACGCCCCCTACTGGGATCTAGCCTGCAACCCAGCATGTGCCCTGACTGGAAATGGCACCTCCTGGTGCATAGGTCCACGCTCAACCACTGAGCCATGCCGGCTGGGGCAGGAATCCACCTCTTTCACAAGTCCCCTAGAAGCCAGGAGTTTGCGGACCACACTGGCAAAGAAAGCCACAGAGCAGCGTGAGAGCGGCCCCCCCTGGGGGCTGGGTTCCCGGCTCCTTCACTTCTGGCCCTGATGCCTGGGAGGGTGTTGGCCCTCCTATCCTACCCTTCCTCCTCCTCACAGCTGGCTCTGCCCCTCACCACATCTTCAGAGGGGAGTCCCCTGGCACCAGAGGAAGTGGGGACACATCACTCATGTGAAAGGACTTTGAGGAACAACAGGAAAGCACCAAGCTGCCATCATGGTCTGCGTGTCCTTAGGAATAATTTACAAATAAAAACAAGTCCCTCTGGCCACCTTAGCCGCTGAGTAAGATGGACCCCACTCCCTGCCTTCCAGAGGCCCAGGCCTCCCGTTTGGGCTGGGGGAAGGGTGCTCTGAGGACACCCAGGCCAGGTTGAGTCCTCGCTGGCTTGTGTCCTGGAGGATGGTACCTCCCTTTGTTTTTCTCCCCCTGTGGCTGCTACTGTCCTCCCCTCCGTACTCACACCCTTCTCCAGGGACTATCCCCCTCTCCCTGGGAAGAGGGACTATTTGTGTTTTGAAGGTACTCAGAGCCATGGCGGGGGGGGGGGGGGCAGCTCTGTTAAAGGGGCTTTCCCCTCCTCTCACTCACCACTGCGCCCAAAATGCGGGCCACATGTGCAGGGTTGCCCCACTCCTCCACCTGCTCGTCCATGCTCAGCAAGTCCAGACTGAGGTCCAAGACATCCCCCTCAAACTGTAAGGACCACACAGAGCAGTGATGAAGGGTCTCCATCCCACAATTCAGCCCCATCACCTTGTCCTTCTCTTAGACTCAGGCTTCCCTCCATCCTCCCTTGCCTTGTCTCCCCCCAGCCCACCCCCTCCACCCCCCCGCCCCCGCCCGTGCCCCTTGGTCCCGGTGCCTGGCAGTCCAATCCTTTGCCTGTTCTGTTATTCGATTCCCCCGATAAGGTGTGAACGCTTGAAGACCAGGGCGGTGTTGTTTCCTTTCATTTCTATCTTTATCCATTTAGTGCACTCCTACCGCTCTGCTAGCACCGACCCACGTGTGGAGGGTACCAAGGCAGCTCCTGCTCTTGCAAAGCCCACAGTGAGCAGCGGAGGGGGACGCCTAGCCACTTAGACTACAGGTCAACCAGAGCAGCGAGCACAGTAGAGAGATTCACTCTGCCTTTGGGGCTGAGGAAGGCTTTCAGAGGGTCTTAACAGATGGGTAGGAGCTTCCCAGGTGATAACGAAAGGAAGCTATTCCAGGTGGGGGGACATTCAGCCCGCATGCCCAGGGGCTGGCTGGTCGGGAGCTGGAGCATGGGCAGCTCTCGGGGAAAGGAAAGCGGTGGCCTGTCTGTGAAGGGTCTGTGTGTCATGCAGGGGATGGGTTTATATCCTGTAGACAGTGGGGGTTTAACAGAGGGCTTTGGTTGGTGTGATCTTTAAGAAGATAACTCTGAGAGCTGTGGAGGATGGTCTGATATGGCCCTGGGGAAAGAGAGGTTCAACATGGCTGAAATGTCCTAAACATGTTGCCTCATGACCAGGGGCTTTTGGACCTGCCATCTCCGTCTGGCCTGAGCACTAACGGTTACGGGGCAAGCACTGTCCCTTCACCTTCCCCAGAGGCCCCTGTACCTGGCCAAAGTCCCAGGACTCTTCCTGGATGCAGTCAGCCGTGCCCAGGTAGATGAGGCCGTTCTGGTTCAACAAGTACTCACAGCGTTGAGCCTCATTCTCCAGGAACACAGCATCCTCTGGGGAGAGGCAGGCAGGAATGAGGGCCTGTGGGGTGCTAGGCCTGCTCTCCACATCCTGGCCTCTGGCCCTCCCTGCCCAGGTCAGTTTGGGCTGTATGTCTCCCCTTCAGCTCTGGGCTTAATGAGGACTGAGGGAGGACTTCCTCTTTTCACTGCCCCCTCTGGGACCTGGCCTCCTCTCTGGTGGAGAGAGGGGGGCAGGGGGCAGACGTTCTGTGTCAGCCAAGGTGGCCTTCATGGTCAGCCAGGAACAAGCCAACCCTAAAAATCCTACTTGTTCCCAGAAGACATGTGCAGCCAGAGTGCTACCATCCCAGGAGAATGTGTCAGCAGCCCAGGGAGCTTCCCAGCGGGCCTATTATGTTTCTCTCCCAAGTTCAACTTAAACAAAATAGTGTTCAGAAAAAAACAACACAACATAGGTTGACGGGAGCAGAAGGGAAGAGCAGCATTTGGCAAGACAGGGTGAGAGGGAGCAGTGGGGCTGGCAGGGAGAAAGACAGAGCATTGGCTTTCTGCTCTGCGGGTGTCCAAGGGGGTCTAGGACTCCCACGGTCTCTTGTTGGTGCCCCTCCTGCTGTCCTCATCCAAGGGTTGGGCTGGGGAGGAGGATGGGGGCTTTGAAGAGTCCACTGCCCACTCTGGGAAGCTGGGAGTGCTGGGGGATCTGCTCTGCTTCCCAGTGTCTCTCTGCACCTGGTGCTGGGGGTGGGGGTCGGGGGGGAGGGTTAGACTAGTTCTTGGGACCAGCAGGAGAAAAAGATTTACAACCCCCCACCAGGCATCCATCTGGGATGAGAGTGCTCAAAGCAACAGAAGGATAGGATATCAGACATCAGGAAGCCCTAAAATCAGAGCCATATGCCCAAGGAGCCCTCGACTCCTGTCCCTCCATCCCAAGTACATTCTATGAAGTCAGCTGGACACCACTTCTTTGGAAGTCACTTCAAACTGAAGTGCTTGGCCCAGGTTGCAGGGCTCTGGGAAATACCTGATCAGAGCACAGGTAGCACTATGCTCCTGTCCTCTGCTTGGGTG
Organism: Myotis lucifugus; assembly: GCF_000147115.1. Taxonomy (NCBI): domain Eukaryota; kingdom Metazoa; phylum Chordata; class Mammalia; order Chiroptera; family Vespertilionidae; genus Myotis; species Myotis lucifugus. The sequence goes on from NW_005871157.1 coordinate 2,919,956, forward strand.
CAGCCTCCCTTTGATAAAGTTCCCTGCTTATGAATAGGGCTCTGACTTTCATTCTAGGATGTAAAATTTCCTTTGGAATTAGGAAAGCCCCATCCCCAGGTATCCAAATGAGACTGAGTCCCAGACAATCTCTGAAAATCTCTTTCTCACCTCCCAGTGAGCAGAGCAAACAACACACTCCTGCTCAGATGGACACACGCACCTACACACACCTACACACACACACACACAGTTACACACACACCTACACACACACACACACACACACACACACACCTACACACACACACACACAGTTACACACACACCTACACACACACACATACCTACACACCTACACACACACACACACACACACACACACACACACACACACACGCACAGGCTGTCCCTACAAGCCAACCATGACTAGATGTTAGTTCCTATCCATTATTCCACCTACCCAAAATGCTTAGCACAAAGAGAGCCTTGAACTGAGGAAGGAGGGGGGATTGGAGACTAGGGTAGGAGAGATAGGGAGCCAATGGGGATTCAGGTGCCACATGAAAAGGGAGTCAGGAACTGGAGATGGGGCTGAAGGAACCTGGGAAGATTTCTTTAAATTTCCTCCCATATCCCAGCCCTGCCTTGTAAGGAGGCCCCTTCAGGGAGACCAAAGTATTAAGGTGGGTGGTAGCAGATTTAAAACGCAAAGACAGCAAACTCACTCTCCAATTGGCCCACGTCTGCTGGGACACATACTTTTCACTTCTTTCACAGCTTTGCCCTTGCCCTGGCCTCCTTCTTTTTCTCTACCTGAATAAAACTGGCTTTATCCCAAACAGGCAGGGGAAGGAAAGACAGACTCAATCATCGGAAGAATAGATGCCCTGTTGGCTCCTGTTGGGGCCAAATACCGATGAGCTCTTCTAGAGGAAATAGCTCCAACAGCCTGGCTGATCTTTGCCAGAGGTGGCTGCTGGTTGGGCAGCTGAGCTACAGGAGGCCAGCCCTGTAATTTGAGGCGCAAGTGGGATATTTCCAGGCCTCAGTATGGAGAGAACCCAGCAGTCTTCAGTAGTAAGAACAGAAGAAACAAGTGGGGAGAAGCAGGACAGATTTACTGTGAAGCTGATGGAACTGAAGCGTTGGGGCCCCTCACTAACACAGACCCCCTTCAGGCCCTGGGAGGGACCTTAGCAATTCAAAATTTTGTATTCTTTTTTTAAAAGAGGGTTCCCCAAATTATATAAACCTCAGTTTTCACAAAACCTGGATTCACCTAGAGATAGTCTATGGGAGCCAGGGAGGTAACAGAGAAGCTTATCCCTAAGTTCTTGCCCTTTTACAATAAAGGGCAGCTCTCCCAGGGTCATCTCTGACTCGTGTCTCCTATGACCAAATAGCCTGAGCCAACACCAGAGTTTGGTGGTGAGATGAGCCTTTGCTTTCAGTGGGGAGCCCCAGGCTGCTTCTGCCAGGGGTGACACCAAAACAGGACTCTGGATCTGAGAGGCCGTTCATCCAGGAAGCAGACTCCCCAAGAATGAGCGCCGGTGCTGCCCTCAGAGGGAGTTGTCCACTGGGGCCTGGGGCAGGCGCTCCCTGCCAGAGCTGCACCCACATCCTGTACCTTGAGGACCCTGTGCAGCCCGGGCTGACCCAAGTCCAAACTTACCTCGAACCCAGGGGTTAAAGAGCAAGGTGAACTGGCCTAGGAGGCGTGGCTTCCTGCGTGAGACCTGCAGCAGGAGTGAGTAGCGCCCAATGACCGCATCGGAGGGCGTGGTCACAGAGATGGTCCAGGACTGGGCATCTCTCTCCTCCACCGCCGCACTCCAACTCTTCCGGTTCCCCAGACTGGAAATTGGGAAGGTGGCTTGGGTCCTGTTGGCCTTGGAAGGCTGCTGTCCTGCAGTCACAAATGACCAGACGAATGGGTCATTTGGACTGCTTGGTCACAACTGAGTAATAGAGTCAAGTATAACAAAGTTGGAGCAGTTAAAAAATTAGTTTGGGAGGAGAATAAGAGGCCCATCCATTAATGGGAGGCAATAGAAGGTGATGGGAGCACACAAGTTCTCTTGTGCCCATGGACCTACATTTAGACATTTTATAGTCTATGAAATGGGCATGGTAATAATACCTGCTTCCGGGTGTCAGTGTGAGGTCTTAATGAGATATTGCATGTTAATCCCTTGGCCGAATATCTGACATGTAGTACAGATCCAATAAATAGTACCAATTAAATGTGATATTCAGCCTGGATTAGATCCCATTCAGGCTTTTCTACAGAACCGATATTATATTTGCAACTAAAAGGAACCCCCTAGTAATAATGCTGCAAAGCAACTTCTGAATCATATTAAACAAGACTTATTATGCACATTATCTTCTCTTCACAACAGCCCCTGCTGGGTGGGCAAAACTTCTTGAGGTCCAGGCACCATGTAGGTCATTTGTCCCTTAGTTCCCTGAGAGGGTGATGGGAAAGAGCCCTCCAGTCCTGCTGCCAAAGGGGCCCAGGCCTGCTCCACTTACCAGTTTGTGCAATGAAAGCCACCTTCTTTAGGGCAGGCAGATACGCGTGGACTGGAGCCCGGAAGTGCAGCCTGATGGTGAAGGGCTGCCCCCTCCTCACAACTAGGCGCCTGGAGCTGATGTCCTTGGTATGGTGCTCCTCATTGTTTCTTGCTGCCTGGAAGTCGCAGCTCTTGATCCCCAGGGCTGTGTGGGAAGAGAGAAAACATAGAGACTAGCTAATTGTGACAAGTAAGTAAAAGCAGAGACTCTGGAGTCAGCAAGACCAGGGTTCAAAAATCCTTGGCTCAACTTACTTACTAGCTCGCTAAGGCAAGTAACTTAACTACTATGACCCTCAATTTTCTCTTCCTTAGAATGATCACTCCTCCTTGTAGGGTTGTGGGGATTAAATGAAGTAATATATATAGTCCTCCCCACGCCCTTATCCCTAGGGGATACATGCCAAGACCCCAGTGGATGCCTGAAACTGCAAATAGTACCAAATCCTATAGAATATCAGAGATTTTCAACCGGTGTGCAATAAGAATTTTTTAAATGTGCAAAACCTGACTGTTTAGTCAGGGGCACTGACCTCTTTTCTCTTAAATTGTCAAAGAAAAAAGTGAAAACAGCCAGCACAACAATAGACGTCCAGTGTGAATAAACAAAAATTATATCTAATTTTTGTCAGATGGGCAAAAAATATATTTTTGGTGTGCCACAGAATTTTATAATTAGTTTATGTGTGCCATGTGATGAAAAAGGTTGAAAATTGGTGCTATATACTATATTTTTTCCTATACATACACACTTATGATAGAGTTTAATTTATAAATTTGTCACAATTAGAAATGAACAGTAACAATTAATAATAAAATAGAACAATTATAACAATATACTGTAATAAAAGTTATGTGCGTGGTTTGGGGCCATTAGTAAGTAAAACAAGGGTTAGTTGAATGCAAGCACTGTGATACCACAAAAGTCTCTCTGATAACCGAGATGGCTACTAAGTGACTAAGGGGTGGGTAGCATATGCCATGAATACACTGAACGAGGGGATGATTCACATCCCAGGAAGCACACTGTGTGAGATTTCATCATGCTACTCAGAGTGGCCCACAACCTAAAACTTATGAATTGTTTACTGCTGGAATTTTACATTTAATATTTTCAGATCACAGTTGACCATGGTAACTGAAACCACAAAAGTGAAAGCATTGATGGGGGGACTACTGTAATACACTTAGCTTAGAGTCAGACACATAAGTCCCATTAAATGAAACAGTAATTATTATTATTATTAATAATAAGAGCAGTGCTTGTTCTCATTGTTGACCCCCTTTTTTTGTCCCAATCCTGAAGCAATGAATAAAATCCAGAATCTTGCTCACCTCTACTCATATTTTCTATGCATATGATCCTGGGACAAGAATATAAATCCATGTTAACCTTTATCACCATCTTACCACCATCAATTATGACCACAAACTTACTGCCACAACCTACTCTGTTGCTACTGCATAGCCCCACCACCATCACCACCTCCACTACCAGCACCCATTACCACTCCTCAACATAGTCACACCACCCATCACCTCCACCACCATCCTACTTCCTTTAATGGAAACACATAGTGATGGAGGGGCCAATGACAGTCCAGCAAGCCCCATGGAGAGTTGGCGTGGCTCACCCTGTCCCATGGATGCAGGCTGCCCTTATCCACTTGGCCACAGGAAGTGTCTGTCTTGAACTGTTGCTTGGGGCTTCCTCTCTGAATCTGTCTTCCAGACAAAAAAATAATGGAGGTACTTTTGTTGGCTTAAGAATCTATGAATAGTGGCGTTTCCTTCTGCTTCTCTTGTGAGCTCCCTGATAAGTTTCTTCTCTCCTGCTCCCTCCCGACTGGTATCTCTTGAACCAGCTGTTGGGAGTTACCATTTTTTCATTTTATCTCTTGAGCCAGGAGGCCCAGGCAGGGTATGCCTGGCAGGCTGGAGTGGGAAAGATCTGCCATCTGAAGAATCCTGGAAGAAACCTCTAAGCCTGGTGCTCCAGTGGCCTCAGGCGACCCTCTGAGACGTTACCTGGAGGACACTGAAGGACGCTGGAAGAGATGACTCCACAAATAGGAAGCCCACATCCAACCCCAAATCTCAGGCCCTAAACATAGCATGGGCTACAAGTTGCTAGATGATTGTGGGCTGTTTTGATAATACAAAGAGAGAACATGTATGCTTGGGACTCATCTGTGTGAAAGAGATAAGGAGGTAGAATTTGCTGGTGAAAAATAAATGTCCTGAAAGCAGAAGCCAGAGCCCAAACTCTTCCGAGCCTGTGTGGTCTGGGGCTCTCTATCAGAGGGTGTGGAACTATCTTGGGATGCAGAGCCCATGTTTTTTTCTTGTTCTACTTGTCTAGTCACAGAGGAGACAAGACACAGGAGAGGATCCCCTATTTGGCTGTCTTTGACCTTCTACAGCCCAGCTATTTATTGGGCTTCTGAAACTGTCACCAGAAGCATTCTCAGGGCAGCTGTACTGGCCTGCTTGCATGTGGGCTATCTGTAGAAGGATATAAAAGAAACAGCAAAGAACAATGGTTGCCTGTGGAGAGGAGAGCGGGGCGGGGGGTGGGGGAGTCATACGGTGATTTTTCTGCTGTTGGCTCTTTTATACTTTTAAAACTTTAAACCATTGCCCATTTGAAGAATCTTATAAAAAAGATGAAGCTGCTGCCTTCTCACTCCCCACCTCCCCAAAAAATATTCGTCATGAGAAATGAAAAGGTAAATTTTTCATTATTTGATGATGATAAGTTTTTTACCTGGAAAACATGAATCTACTAAAAGTGATTATAAAAGATAAGATAATATGGTAAGCTGATCTTAACTTGGATACATTCTCAATAAAAATGCCACCCAGCCAGCATTGCTCAGTGGTTGAGCACTGACCTATAAACCAGGAGGTCATGGTTCCATTCCCTGTTGGGGTACACACCCAGGTTGCAGGCTTAGTTCCCAGTGGGGGGGGTGTGCAGGAGACAATCGATCAATGATTCTCTCATCATTGATGTTTCTCTCTCTCTCCCTCTCCCTTCCTCTCTGAAATCAATAAAAAAAAATATTTTAAATGCCAACAAAGTTTTTTTTCTGACACTAGAAAAGTTGATTCTAAGGTTAAAAATAAATTTCTAAAGGCTCCCTAGATATTAAGACATAATATGATATTACTGTACATAAACCAAATGTATGCATTAAGTAAGTGCTAAATGTGGCAAGTAATATTTAACTAACATCTACCAAAACTTAAAATGTCTATACTTCTGAGTCACCTCTAGGTATTCTATCATGCAAATAACCAAATATGTATAAAATGAAATATATACAAGTATATCCATTGCACTGGTAGTTACAATAGCAAAATATTGGAAACTACCTAAATGTCCATAAATAAGGTACTGTACAGATAAATTATGAGACATGCATTCAAAAGAGTACAAGTCTGAAAAAGAATGAAGTAGCTCTATATCAACTGATACAGAACAATCTCCAAGCTATATTGTTACATGGGATAAGCAAGCTATAGAGCAGTGTGAAGAGCAAGCTACCTTTGTACACAGGATGTGTGTGTGTAGGGAGAATATATATGAATTTACTTGTGTTTATATAAAATATTTCTGAAAAGTTATTGCTTCTGGGTAGGAAAATTCAGCCCCACGTAGCTTCACAAAAACCCATGATCTAGCAGTATTTCACTTGGGCCACTTTTGGGGTAGCCTGTGATGAAACAGATACTGCTTTGGTTGAACGGTGAGTGTATCATGTGAGAAGGATAGAGGGAGGAATGACTGAAAAGGTCTGTTCTGCTTCCTAGCACTCACACCTTTTAACTCCCCAGACTCTGGCAGAAAAACAAATTGTCAGCTGCTGTGTACCCAAGAATGCATTTATTCATTGATGACACAAGTATTTATTGAGCACTGCTGTGCATCAGGAACTTATCAGGCACTGGTAATTCAGTAATAAATGAGATAAATGTGTCCCTGCTACCCAGGAGCTTATATTGCAGCAGGGGAAACAGACAGTATGAAATGCTTACACCATTAATTATTTATTTGCTATAAAAGAGAGGCTTCAAGTTCTAGGACCTAGGTGTGGCGGTCAGGAGGCTTCTCAGAGAGAGTGATATTTAAGCTGAGAAACTGGAAGGATAAATGGGAGTTAGCTAGCTAATGGGGCAAGGGGAGGGGCTGGGTGAGAGGAGAGAGAACGGCATGTGCAAAGGCCCTAAGGCAGGGAGCAATTGAAGGAAGGCCATGGAACTGGAGCACAGATTGTGATGGGAAGAGGTAAGGCAAGGGCTAAACCTTGCAGAATTGAGTCAAATGTTTTGATTTTTCCCCTCAGCGTGCTTGGAAGCTATTGAATGGTATTTTAAGCAAGAGAGTAACACAATCAGATTTGCATTTAAAAAATACGAGGCTGAGTAAAATAGGGAAAATTATTTAGTGGGGGGAAAAGTGGAAGAGAGAGGACCAATAAAAGACATGGTTCAAGTGAGAGATGATGGTGGCCTGGTCAAAGGAGTTTTGGTGAAGATAGAGGTGGACAGATTTGACAGAAATGTAAGGGGTTAAATTGGCAAGACATGCTAATGGACAGAATTTGAAGAGCAAAGAAGAAAATACATTGAACATGACTCCCAGGTTCAAATAAATTAATTGTGCTGGTACATTGCTTTACAAAGCACTTTTATATGTGTTATCTCACGTGATCTGAACCTCAGTCTTGTAAATTAAATAAGGGATCATTATTTCAATTTAATTGGTGAGGATCAGGGAGTAAACATGTTTATTTTAATGAATGAATAATGAATAGCAGACTAGCATGATACCATCTCCCCTATTGAGAATAATTAAAATACTGCCAGAGAGAATTTAAGATGACTAACAATGAAACATGATGTTTCAGAAGAGCATATATTAAAATGATGCAAAAGATGAAAGACGAGTAGAAATGGAGATAAAACAGAACGAACAATGAGGCCAAGAACCTACATCATACCTATGTCTATATACATGCTGTCCACTCACTAGAAATGTATCCATCTCTAAACTCCCAGGAGTTGAGGCTTTCCCAACATCCCGCAGGTTATGGTAAAGACGACTCAAACTAGGGTCTTCCAGCCCAAATCCCATATATTTGATTTCACATTGGCCTGTAATCTAAACCACCACTGAGAAGGTCTCTCTATTCAAATCTAAAAGTTCTCAAGGATTTCTGCTTTTAGATATAGCAGACTAGCATGATACCATCTCCCCTATGGAGAATAATTAGAAAAGCTGAATAAAAATTTAAATACCGCTGTAACCGGTTTGGCTCAGTGGATAGAGCGTCTGCTGCGGACTGGAGAGTCCTGGGTTCGATTCCAGTCAAGGGCATGTGCCTTGGTTGCAGGCAGCTGGGGGATGTGCAGGAGGCAGCTGATCGATGTTTCTCTCTCATCGATGTTTCTGACTCTCTGTCCCTCTCCCTTCCTCTCTGTGAAAAATCAATAAAATATATATTTTTTTAAAAATTTAAATACCGGAAAGCATCAAGGCAGCAAGGGTTTGAGGGATGGAGATCTGGAGAGAAGAGAAGCTCAGCCTGACAGACTGTCACTTTTCCCTTTGCGGGATTTGCTGATTCATAATTGACAGATGATAGCTTGCGAGTCTGAGCAGATCTGGCCATCTCACAGGGTTGGAGAATAAAAACTGAACTTCCAGGGCTGCTAAGGATGAAAGGCCTCCATAAACACCCCAGATCTTCAGTGGGCCCCCCCAAAGGTCTGTACTCCAGGAGTAAAGATACATAGGAAATAGACTAAAACTTATAAAAACTGAAACATATTTTGTTTGTTTTCAGGAACTCAGTCAATGGAAGTTTTTATTCCCGTTGACATTGTCATGGATATTATCATCCTTATTATTATTTATCTAACAAAGTTGTAAACATTGGAATAGCATAGAGTGGTTAAAAATTCTTTTTATTGTGATAGAACATTTATCATCTTAAGCATTTTTAAGTGTACAGTTCAGTAGTGTTGAGTATATTTACATTGTGTGAAAGAGATCTCCAGAACCTTTTCATCCTGCAGAACTGAAACTCTATGCTCATTAGGTACAAGTCCCTTTTGCCTACTCTTCTCAACCTCTTGCAACCACCATTCTCTATATCTGTATATCTAGTAGCATTCTTTCAATATCTATTAATTTGACTAATTTAGATACTTCATGTAAGTGGAAACATATAGTATTTGTCCTTTTTTCACTTTAGCATAACATCCTTAAGGTCCACCCATGTAGTAGCATGTAACAGAATTTCCTTCCATGCATAATATTCTATTGTATGTATATACCACATTTTGATTATCCGTTCATTCATTGATGGTGTTTGGGTTGCTTCTGCCTCATGGCTATCGTGTACAGTGCTATGAACATGGGTATGCAAATATATCTTCAAGACCCTGCTTTCAATCCTTTTGGATATATACCCAGAAGCGGGGTTTGTGGATAATATGGCAGATCTATTTTAAATTATTTGAGGAACTGACATGCTGTTCTTTAAAGTGATTGCACCACTTCACAATCCACCAACAAGGCAAAAAAGTTCCAACTTCTCCGCATCCCCACCAATACTTGTTATTTTCTGTGCGTGTGTTTTTTAAAATTTTATATTGTCCATCTTAGTGGGTGGGAGGTAATATCTGAATGCAGTATTGATTTGCCTTTCTCTTATGATTAGTGATATTGAGATTTTTTTTCCATATGCTTGTTGACCATTTGTATATCATCTTTGGAGAAATGTTTATTCAAATGCTTTGCTTATTTTTTAAAAATCCTCACCTTAGGCTATTTTTTCCATTGAGTTCTAGAGGAAGAGAGTGGAAGAGAGGGAGCAGGGGGAGAGAGAGAGAAAAATATCGACACATTGATTAGTTGCCTCCCGCATGTGCCCCTACCCGGCCTAGGAAAATTGCAACTGAGGTATGTGTCCTTGACTGGGAATCAAACCCGAGACCCTTTGGTCCAAGGGCTGACACTCTAACCACTGAGCCAGACCGACCAGGGCACTCTGCCTATTTTTAAATTGGGTTATTTGATATTTTTGTTGTTGAGTTATAGGAGTCCTTTATGTATTCTGGATATTAACCCCTTATCAGATTTATGTTTGTAAATATTTTCTCCCATTCCATAGGTTGCTTTTCAACCTTTGATGAACAAGAGCTTCAGAGTTTGGTGTAGTCCTATTTGTCTATTTTTACTTTTTAAAAAAATATATTTTTATTGATTTCAGAGAGGAAAGGAGAGGGAAAGAGAGATAGAAACATCAATGATGAGAGAGAATCATTGATTGGCTGCCTCCTGCACACCTCCAACTGGGGATTGAGCCTACAACCCAGGCATGTGCCCTGACTAGGAATTGAACCATTACCTCCTGGTTCATAGGTCGACGCTCAACCACTGATCCATGCCAGCCAGGCTGTCTATTTTTACTTTTGTTGCATGTGCTGAAACCCCACTTAAATCAGCCTGGATTATGATGCTCTGCTCTATCCTGACTGCCTGCCAGAAGGAAAATTCTCTGTAGAATATGAGGATTATCCAGAGCCTGACCTTATTCTCTGTGATTTTTACACACAGTATCTAACATTCAACCCAAAATTACTAGGCATAACAGGTAACAAGACTAAATGGCTGAGAAACAAGAGAAGAAAAAAAGGCAATAGAACTAGGTCCATAGAAAATTTAGATATTGGAGGTATTTATCACAGACTTTTAAAAATGTGATTATTATATTTAAGAAAATAGGTGACAACTTCTCTAATTTCAGCAGTTGATTGAAATGTGTAGAAAATAACCAAATGTAGATTGTAGTATCCTATATAATAAAAGTCTAATATGCTAAGTGTCCAGTCGATCAGTCCTTTGTTCAACCAATCAAAGCGTAATATGCTAATGATATGGTAAGGCTGTTCAACCGCTCACTATGATGTGTACTGACCACCAGGGGGCAGATGCTCCAACTGGTAGGTTAGCTTGCTGCTGGGGTCTGGCCGATCAGGACTGAGCTAGATAGGCCAGACACACCCTGGAGCCCTCCCACAGTCCCTCCCCTGCTGGCCAACCTCCTACGCCCCTATCTGGCCCTGATAGTGCACTGGTGGGGTCCCTCAGCCTGGCCTGCACCCTCTTGCAATCTGGGACTCCTCAGGGGATGTTGGAGAGCCAGTTTTGGCCCTATCCCGCAGGCCAGACCAAGGGACCCCACTGATGCACAAATTCGTGCACTGGGCCTCTAGTTTAAAAATAGAATAATTAAAATTACAAACACTATAGGTGAGTTTAATAACAGATTTAGCACAGCAGAAGAGAGGATTAGTGAACTAGAAAACAGATCAGTAGAAGAGATCAAATTAAGCATGGAGAGAAAAAATAATGGAAAAAATAGCAAAAAAGACTTTTAGAAAAAAACTCTCAGAGAAATTGTAGTCCCAGAAAGAGAAGAGAGAGAGAGGACAGAAATGTTTGGAGAAATAATGCCAAGAATGTTTTTAAAACTAAAGCCACCAATTCAAGAAATGCTGAGAACTCTAAGCAGGACTTTTAAAATGTTAAAAGTAGCCAGAGAAAAAACATATTACTTTCTTTTTTAAATAATTTTTTATTTTCAATTATAGTTGATATAAATTATTATATTCATTTCAGGTGTACACCCCAGTAATAAGAAGCTACATAACTTACTAAGTGATCATCCCAATAAATCTCCCAACCATCTGACACCATATATAGTTATTAGAATACTAGAGGCCCAGTGCACAAAAATTTGTGCACTCGGGGGGGTCCCTCAGACCGGCCTGCGCCCATTTGCAGTCCAGGACCCCTTGGGAGATGTCCACCTGTCAATATAGGCCCACTCCCCAGGGGATCAGGCCTAAGCTTGCAGTCAGACATCCTTCTGGCAGCCAGGGAGCCCTCGGGAGATGTCCAACTAAAGGCTTGGGCCCCCAAGGAAGCTGTGATGAGGAAGCTGGGGTGACAGAGGAGCCACACTGTCCCGCCCTGCTGCCCCGGGTCGGGTCGCACATGGGACGCCCAGGCGGGCCAGCCGATCGCTGCTGCACCGCCTGGCCGTCCCGGGTAGGGTCACAGATGGGACACCCACTGCCCTGGGTCGCAGATAGCAGGCCCGGATGGCGGCAGGGCAGGCGGGATGGTGCCGTCCCGCCCCACCACCCCAGGTGGCAAATAGCAGGCCCAGATGGCGGCGGGGCAGGTGGGATGGTGCTGACCCACCCTGCCCGCAGTATGCAAATTAGCCGCCATCTTTGTTGGCGGTTAATTTGCATATCATGCTGATTAGCCAATGGGAGGAGTAGCAAAGGTACGGTTAATTACCATGTTTGTCTATTATTAGATAGGATTATTGATTATATTCCCTATGTTGTACTTTACATTCCCGTGACTATTCTATAACAACCAATTTGTACTTCTTAATCCCTTCACCTTTTTTGCCCATCTCCTTATCCTGCCTTCCATCTGGCAACCGTCAAAATGTTCTCTATTTATGAGTCTGTTTCTGTTCTGTTTATTTGTTTATTTTATTTTTAGGTTCAATTGTTGATAGATATGTATTTATTGCCATTTTATTGTTCATATTTTTTATCTTCTTCTTAAAAAAGACTCTAACATTTCATATAGTACTAGTTTGGTGATGATGAACTCCTTTAGCTCTGAAAAGCTCTTTTATCTGCCCTTCAATTCTAAATGATAGCTTTATTGGGTAGAGTAATCTTGGTTGTAGGTGCTTGCTTTTCATGACTTTGAATATTTCTTACCAATCCCTTCTGGCCTTTCTTTGAGAAATCAGCTGACAGTCTTATAGGTGCTCCCTTGTAGGTAACTAACTGCTTTTCTCTTGTTTTTAAGATTCTTGCTTTGCCTTTAACATTTTGCATTTTAATTATGATGTTTCTTGGTGTGGGCCTCTTTGGGTTCATCTTGTTTGGGACTCTGTGCTTTCTGGACTTGTATTTCTATATCCTTCACCTAGTTAGGGAAGTTTTCTGTCATTATTTTTTCAAATAGGTTTTCAATTTCTCACTCTCTCTCTTTTCCTTCCAGTACGCTCAGTGATGCAAATGTTGGTATGCTCAAAGTTGTCCCAGAGGCTCCTTACACTACTTTCATTTTTTTTAAAATTCTTTTTTTCTTTTTGCTGTTTGAATGGGTGTTTTTTGCTTCCTTATATTATAAACCGTTGACTTGATTCTTGGTTTCATCTACTCTACTGTTGATTCCCTGTAAGTTATTCTTTATTTTGGTTAGTGTATTCTTCATTTCTGACTGGTTCTTTTTTATGCTGCTGAGGTTCTCACTAAATTCATTGAGCAATATTATAATCAGTGTTTTGAACTCTGCATCTAGTAGATTGCTTGTCTCCATTCTGTTTGGTTCTTTTTCTGGAGTTTTGTTCTGTTCTTTCACTTGGGCCATGTTCTTTTGTCTCCTCATTTTGGCAACCTTCCTGTGTTTGTTTCTATGTATTAGGTAGAGTTGCTATGTCTTCCTGGCTTGGTAGTGTGGCCTAATGTAATAGGTGTCCTGTAGGGTCCAGTGATACAGCCTCCCCAATCACTCAAGCTGGGTGTCTCTCCATTCCCCCATGTGGGCTATACGCTCTTCTGTTGAGGTTGAGCTGTGATTGCCATTGGCATGACAATGTGAAGGATTTATCTAGGCCCATCATCTTCAAGGACTGGCTGTGACCACTGACCACTGACCTCCAACCATCGTGGAGGGTAAGCTATACAGGGGCCCACCACACAAAGCAAGACTTACTTCAGCAGGGCTCTGGTGTCTGCTGAGTCTTACCCTTGAGTGTCTCACTTGTAGAGGTGATTGAGTTGTGCTTTGATGTGTTTTGAAGCTGTCCACTGGGTGTGGTGGTTCTGAGACCTCTGGATAGGTGCATGCCAAGGTCAGCCACCACCTGTGCTTTGTCTAGGACCACCCTCCATAAGCTACAAAGAGATCTGCAGATGGTTGCTTTGTGTGCTGGGCTTGGAGGTACATAGGCAAGGTCAAGCTGTGAATAAAGGCTGGTTGCTGCTAGTGTCAGGCCTGGGGCCACTTAGCAAGAGGTATGGGATTTGCTGAGGCCAAGATGCTGCTTTGTGAGAGATTTTAGGAAAATCTGAAGCATGCATCAAGACAAGTCATTCATATGGAAAAACCACTGGAAACAGCTTGGGTGGGCTTGAAAGTTGGGTGAGGCAGGGCCTCCGGGAATCACCAGGGTGGGGCAAACAGTGTGAGTCAGGTTGATGGAGACTTAGATATGGCACCTGTCTGCTGGCTTTGTGAGGGAAGGGCTCATCAATGTAACAATGGATTCTGCCAGCACTTCTGTCTGGGAGAAAGCTCTCACCCTGATGAGAATTCAGTCCCTCCCTATGTCTCTGGTGCCTTTCAAGCTGCTGACCCCAGGCTGGAGCTCAGAGGGAGTGAGTCTGAGTAAGTCCATGTGTGGGCCCTTTAAGAGGAACTGCCTGGGACTCCAGCAGCCTCAGTCTTCCTCAGCCTGAATCTTGCTGGTTTTTACAACCAGAAGTTATGGGGACTTCTCTTCCTGGCATTGGAACACTAGATAGGGGGGCCTGGTGGGCTGGGACCCCTTGCTCTTCAAGGGGATTTCCACAGCTGAGATATCCTTCCCAATTTTTATCTATCACATGTAGGTGTGGGACCAGCCCACTCTGCATCTCTGCCTCTCTTACCAGTGTTGATGTGGCCTCTTTAATTCCCTAGTTGTAGGACTTTGATTCAGCTCAATTTGAGGTGGTTCTGAATGATGGTTGTTCTGTAGTTTAGTTGTAATTTTTTGTTTGTTTGCTTTTTGTTAATTCTCACCTGAGGATATATTTTTCCATTAATTTTTAGAGAGAGTGGAAGGGAGGGAAGCAGGGAGAGAGAGAGAGAGAAAAAAAACACACATGGATGTGAGAGAGACACATCAATTGGTTGCCTCCTGCACATGGCCTGATTGGGGTCAGGGATTGAACCTGGAACCCAGGTACATGCCCTTGCCTGGGAATTGAACCTGAGACATTTTGGTATGAGGGTCGATGCTCTAACTACTGATAACACTGGCCAGAGCTAGTTGTAATTTTGATGTGGTTATGGGAGGATGCAAGTACCACATTTACCTATGCTTCCAACTTGGGCAGACGTCAAAACACATATTACTTTCAAAGGAGCAAAATAAGATTAATAGATGACATCTCAATGAACACAATGGAAGCTAAAAGACAAGTGAGATGATATCTTGAAAAATTCTGGAGGAAGAGACAGCTAATCTAGAATTATATATATGAGAAAATATCTTTCAACAAATGAAGGCATATATTTCCAGACAAACAAACACGCCTTGAGTTCCATTGTTCTGCCCAAAGCAGCAAAATGGGGGCTCAGGGCACATTTTATCAACTAATTGACTAAATGGGTGAATTAAAAATTAGGAATCTGAACAAGGATTCCCTAGAGTTTTTAGTTTTAAATCATAGCGATAATGCTAATATCTGCACAAGAGTAATCACTGATAACCTTTAATGTTTTTCTTGATGGAAGCCTATTATCCAAAGAATTGGATGGCTCTGTTTATTACATAAAGGGGCAAAGTTTAAAGATATATAAGGAAACTGAGAGTCAATTAACATACTAGTAATTCCTGATCTTTGATTTTGAGACCCTACGAAAAGGGTCTCAATGAGCCACTCTTTTCTGAGCCAGCCAGTTTTGTAGTCCAGTTTAAAAGGTCTTGAAAGACCATGTGACTTTTAAACTTTCCTGGAGGATTTTTCCAACCTGAGCAATTGGTGGGTCAATGCTCAGCTATTTCTGCATTAAGTACGGTGCGGGTGCGATCAGTCAGCTCTCTCAAGACAAGGGCCGAGCTGAGGTTCTGGATGGAGGTGCTTCCTTTTTCCTTATTGTGCCACAGCTGGACACCTGCCAGAGAAACTCTGTGAGCAGCTGGGCTTCCCTGCAGACTGGCAGACATACTCTGCAGTTTACTGATGTTTGCATACCTAAACTTGTTGCAAGATTTTTATTTGAGCTATAGCCTCTTTAAATTGTGAGAACTGACTTCCTTGCCAAGGAGTAGCGGACATAGTAGCAGGCAATGAAGGCATTTACAAGGCAGTTTCTGGGTGTGATGATGGTACAATGGAGCAGTAGTTGTAGAACCTGCCATCTATAAGTGAGAAATAGGCAGAAAGGGAAAGGGAGAGAGAAACATTGGTTCATTGTCCCCACCCCTCCTGGGGGGCTTGAACCTGCAACCTGAGTATGTACCCTGACTGGGAGTAGAACCGGTGACCTTTCAGTCCACAGGACGATGCTCTCACCAACTGAGCCACACCAGCTAAGGCCCATGTTGTATTCTTTGCTTCATGAAGGCACCAATAGAAAAGTAGAGGGCTGAAGAAGAGTAGGGTTAAAGTATTGATTTTTCGAATTCCTTCCCTATATCATCACTGAAGGTCAGTTCTTGGCAGGCAGCCCTCTTCACATAAATCTTTCTGTCTTACATATGTGGAATGTAGGCAGTGCGTTTCCAACAATCTCTCCCTCCCTTCATTTCTTCAGGTTTAGGGATCTGAGTGTCCCACAGTTACTGTGGTTCCCTACCCCCTGGCCACTCCCGAGGATATAGCCCCTCTCCTCAAAATACCCACCAATAGACAGAATTAAAAGGAGAAATAGATAAATCCACAATCATAATGGGGAATTTTAACATACTCACTTGGTAATTCATAGAACAAACAGAGAAATTACTGAGGGTATAGATTTGAGCAACTGATTAACAACTTGACCTAATGGACATATATAAAACCATGTGCCACAAAACTGCAGAATACATACTCAGAAGCACATGAAACATCTATCAATGGACTATATGCTGGCCCACAGTACAGGTCTCAACAAATTGAAAAGGATGAAAATCAGAGTAAGTTCTCTTGAAGCATCCATCTTATATAAAAACTGCTGTTTGAAATTTTAACCCTGCTATTTTGGCTTCTGTAAATGCTTGATTGCTTAAATAACTTATAGGCAATGACTGTGATCCAAGACTTACTAGTTGTACCGGTTAATAGTGCGGATTTTGTAATCAAAGAAAACACGATAATTTCAAGAGAAACTTCAAAAGTGCTTTATTCAAAGTAATGTCCATCGCTAGCTACACATTTCCCCCATCTTTCAGGTAATTTGTGGATACTGTCCCAATAGAACTTTTCTTGTTTTGAGGCAAACCATTCAGAGACCAAATTTTCCACTTCTTCGTATGTTTTGAAGTGCTGCTCAGAAAGTGCGTGTGCCATTGATCGGAACAAGTGGTAATCTGAAGGAGCAAGGTCTGGTGAATATAGCGGGTGGGTTAATACTAGTATATAAGGTTTACTGCAGTTTAAAAAAAAAAAGGTTTACTGCAGTTTTAGCCACTCACTAGGGGTCTTGGAATGTATCCCCCATGGGTAAGGGGGAACCACTGTATAGGTTATTTTCAGCTCCCTGCTACCAGGGTTTTTCTAGTTCTCAGCCCATTCTTTTTTTAAAAAAATATATTTTTATTGATTTCAGAGAGGAAGGGAGAGGGACAGAAACATCAATGATGAGAGAGAATCATTGGCCAGCTGCCTCCTGCACACCCCCAACTGGGGATCCAGCCCACAACCAGGGCATGTGCCCTTGACCGAAATCAAACCTGGGACCCTTCAGTCCACAGTCTGATGCTCCATCCACTGAGCCAAACCAGCTATGACTAAGCCTACTCTTTAATAGGGCTAATCAACCTACTATATAATTCCCACCACACCCTCTACTCTCCCTCTGATTAACTACACTTAGCCTTTAGTTTACATATAATAGAATTATTTGACTTTTTAATGTGTATGCGTTTAATATATGTCCTAAACAGTTCTCTCAGTCATAGTTAGTGCCTGAAGGGCAGGTGCATCATGCCTTTCTCTAGCAGAATTATGCACAGTACCATGAGAAAGGTGCATCCAAGAGGAGATAATTAAAATTCTTTTGTGTTCAGTGGGACCATTAAACACAAGAAAGGCCTGAGAGTGTTTCATTTCCTATGAAAAATCTGCCTTCCTTCATTATTCAGCTGGCTTTATCCCCTGGACCCAGCCATCCCAGATCCACCCAGGACCACAATGCACTGGTAGACTTTGAGCCAAGAGGCTGGAACTGCTAGGACTCAGGAACTTCTTGGATGCACCATAGGAAGGGATTCAAAGGAAGTTCAACTGAGAGACCTCCCAGATTTTTTTCCAAGACACAAAGATGATAGGTAGTATGTAGAAACACCTACAAAGGTTTTTGTTTCCCTAACTGGATCGTGACTGATACACCATATGTAAGTACCTTACTTATTTGTTGACATGTTTATTGCCTGTGCTCCTCCTGGCCCCCACCATGTAAGCTCCATGGGGGCAAGGACTTTGTTTTTTTGTTGTGTTTTTTTTTACTGCCTTATCCCCTATACTATAATAATGGGTGGGGTCCAAGGCAAGCTAGGAGTGCTCTGCAGTCAAATTCTTTTTGTCTATACTCCTGAAAAAGTGGCAGGCCCAAAGGTGACCTTCAGGATTGAGACTATTGTCTCAAAATCAAAGATCAGGGATTACTAGTATGTTAACTGACTCTCAGTTTCTGAATGAATGGACTCATTGAAACAATGGGACACTCCAGCATCCAGGGAATAGGTGGGAGCTACTGCAGGGAAAGTGATGATTACATGGGTACAAAGTAGATGAGAATAAGGACTGAAGTTTATTGGTACGAGGAAATTAGCCATTGCAATGTCAAGATGACAGTGAGCTGCACAGCCAGTCTTCTTCTTTTCTTGACATCTGAGCAGTTAATCATGGTCAAATGACCTACCAGGTCATTGAACCTCTGTGCCATCTCACACTTCTGGGTGGGACACATGGGATCCCTGGGCCCTGACAGATCTGGGACTGTGCAAATGGCCCAGGGA
>NW_005871157.1:2938660-2995992 GCF_000147115.1 Myotis lucifugus
CAGCTTAAAATCTATGCATTCATCTCCTTGTCCTAGAATTTATAACGACACGTCAACATTGATGTCCTTGTAACCCTTGATGTCCTTAAATTTGTGCTCCTCAGATTAGCTTGGATCTGCCTTTGGCCACTCTTGAAGGGGACAGTCTTTAGAGTGATGCTGGCCCTGTGTTGGGGTTTCAGGACTCCAATGCTGCCACAGAGAAAGGAAAATGTCAGAAAAACTTAAAGGAAAATGTCAGGAAAACAAAGCCCCCTTTCACTCAGCAAGCTGGTCTCTCCTTTCCCAGTGTTCTCAGAGCCTGGCCTAAGAAAGCCCATGTCCAGAAACGATAGTGCTGACCTCAGGATAAAACAGGAGAGAAGGCTTAGCACCCCTAACACTTACAAGACTCTCTGCTGTTTCCTGAAGAGACCACTTCCTTCCACAGTCAGCACACAGTCTTCAACCTGCTCCGAGAGAGGGTTTGAAAATATCACCTGTACGGAGAGTGGCTGCTTCACAATGGCTGCTCCTAGGACCTAAACAGAGAAATCAGAAGAAAGGAAGAAGCAGAGAATTAATCCTATTCTCCAGTTCACCACACTTGTGGAGGACACTGTTCCCTAGGTCTGTTTTCTGAAGAGCTGGGCTTCCATGGCCATGTTTTTCCAACTGTGGTTTGAAAAACCCATCAAAAAAAAAACTACTAGACTTAATAAATGAATTTGGCAATGTAGCAGGATACAAAATTAACACCCAGAAATCCATGGCTTTTTAATACACCAATAATGAACTCACAGAAAGAGAAACTAAAAAAAATCCCATTTACCATTGCACCAAAAAAATTAAGATACCTAGGAATAAACTTATCTAAGGAAGTAAAAGACCTGTACTCAGAAAACTACAAGACACTGAAAAAAAGAGATAGAGGAAGACATAAACAAATGGAAGAACATACCATGTTCATGGATTGGTAGAATCAACATCATTAAAATGTCCATACTACCCAAAGCAATCTATAGATTTAATGCAATTCCCATTAAAATACCAATGGCATATTTCACAGACCTAGAATAAATTCTCCAAAAATTCATATGGAACAAAAAAAGACCCTAAATAGCTGCAGCAATCTTGAGAAAGAAGAACAAAGTTGGAGAGATCACAATACCAGATATCAAGCTATATTACAAAGCCACCGTTCTCAAAACCTCCTGGTATTGGCACAAGGATAGACATATAGACCAATGGAACTGAACAGAGAACCCAGAAATCAACCCAAACCACTATGCTCAATTAATATTTGACAAAGGAGGCAAGAGCATACAATGGAGTCAAGACAGTCTCTTCAATCAATGGTGTTGGGAAAATTGGACAGATACATGCAAAAAAATAAAACTAGACCACCAACTTACACCATACAAAAAATAAACTCAAAATGGATAAAGGACTTAAACGTAAGATGGGAAACCATAAAAATCTTAGAAGAATCCATAGGCAGCAAAATATCAGACATATGTCATAGCAATATTTTCACTGATACAGCTCCTAGGGCAGTGAAAACTAAGGAGAAAATAAATCAAAATAAAAAGCTTCTGTACAGCAAAAGAAACCATCAGCAAAACTATAAGAAAGATCACTGCATGGGAGAACATATTTGCCAATATTATATCTGATAAGGGCCTAATCTCCAAAATTTATAGGGAACTCATACATTTTAACAAAAGGAAGATAAACAATCCAATCAAAAAATGGGCCAAGGACCTAAATAGACACTTTTCAAAAGTGGACATTCAGAAAGCCAAGAGACATATGAAAACATGCTCAAAGTCACTAATCATCCGAGAGATGCAAATCAAAAGGACAATGAGGTACCATCTCACACCTGTCAGAATGGCTATCATCAACAAATCAACAAACGACAAGTGCTGGAGAGGATGTGGAGAAAAAGGAACTCATGTGCACTGCTGGTGGGAATGCAGACTGGTGCAGCCACTGTGGAAAACAGTATGGAGTTTCCTCAAAAAATTAAAAATGGAACTCCCATTTGACCCAGTAATCACACTTCTAGGACTATATCCCAAGAAATCAGAAACACCAATCAGAAAGGACATATGCACCCTTATGTTCATAGAAGCACAATTTACAATAGCTAAGATTTGGAAACTGCCTAAGTGCCCATCAGCAGATGAGTGGATTAAAAATCAGTGGTACATCTATACAGTGGAATACTATGCTGCTATAAAAAGAAAGAACTCTTACCATTCACAACAGCATGGATGGACATGGGGAGCATTATGCTAAGCAAAATAACCCAGTTGGAGAAAGATAAATATCACATGATCTCCCTCATTTGTGGAATATAATGAACAACATACACTGATGAACAAAAATAGATTCAGAGACAGAGAAGCATCAAACAGACTGTCAAACTTCAGAGGGAAGGTAGGGGAGGGTGAGGGGTGGAGGGGGGTAAGAGATCAACCAAAGGACTTGTATGATTGCATATAAGCATAACCAATGGACACAGACACTAAGCGGGTTAGGGCATGTGCTGGGGGGTGGGGGTGGCTGGGGAGAGGTCAATGGGGGAAAAGAAGACATATGTAATACTATATGTAATATTTTAAACAATAAAGACATTTTTTAAAAAGAGAATATTCTTTGGCAGTTTTTGTTTGTTTCCTCTGATTGCAATTCTACCCCATCCCTTCCTTCCCTTTTATCATAACTGGCTCATTCTTTTCACATGAAGAGCTCATTCAGGGCTGTAGAGATAAGGAAGTGGCTTCAAGAAACCTAGAAGCCCATTTGGAAACCCTCCCGAGGCGAGGCTTGCCAGATGCATGCTGCGGAGGGCACCAGAGGCTCCTGTGGCAGGTTCAGGAAGCTGCTTGGCTTTGCTGAGGCACAATGGAAGGAAGGGACCCCTGACATCTTCCCACTCAGAGGATGACAGGACGTCAGAACAGGATGTGTCCTCAGAGGCCATCTTGTCTAATCCTCTCAATTGACAGCTCAGGAAGCAGAGGCCCAGGGGTTTGCCCAAGGATGCGCAGTCAGGAAATGGCAAATCAAACCTAAGCTGACCCTGAGGCAGTGCTCTCCCCCTTCTCAGGTCCCTCCCAATTGAGCTCACGTTGACCTTGCGGAAGGCCAAGAGTGGGAGGTGGCACAAGAGAGGGACCCCTCCATGGCAGCTGCTTAAGGTCCAACCACAAGGCACCTAACGGTGCAAGAGGATGGAAACATCACCCAGTGTTTTCAGACAAACCTCCCAATCCAGGTGGGAAGTACCTGGAAGCCCCAGAAGAGGCAGAGGAAAGGAGGGGCTGCTTTTCTGAGCAGGCTCTCGAGGGCTCCTCCCGCTCCCAGCTAGTCCCAAGGAACCCCCAGGCCACTTCCAGGGCTCTTGCTTACATTAATTATGATGGTGGGATACACTAAGGTGATGATCTTGTTCACCAGGATCTTCTCGGGACTGCTCTTCTCTTCCACCAGGGCACTGATGCGAATCAGCTTGTCTGTGGACAGGTGCTGGCTGTACTGGGAGTAGGAGATTTGACAGGGATGGGTCTTTGCTAGGGAGAGAACACAAGGATGAGGTGAGACTGCTGGGGAAATCAGCTGGGCCTGGTGGATATGGGGACCCTTTTATAGAAAGGAGGAAGCCAACATGTACTGAGCCCCAGTGAAGCGGGTACCAGGTTATCAGATGGAGAGACTGGGAAGTGAAATGGCTTGCCCAAGGTTATTCTGCTGGTAAATGGGCGAGCTGAGGCTCTAAAGTTTGGATGACTCGAAAGCTCAGGTTTTCCCCACTAAGCCAGGCTACTGTCCTTGAAGGAAGGGTAGAAGGAAGAAGAGGAGACAGGAGGCAGAGGCAGAGGGAAGGAGACAAGGGAAGAAGAAGAGGAATCTGTGCCGAGGAGACACCAGGAAGATGGTGTCACAGGGAAGCTCCAGAACCCCTGTTGGCTGGCTTGACCCCAGTGGTATTTCCATAACCCATCTGTGTGCAGAGTCCCCATGCCCATGCCCAGAGCCCATACCTTCTTCAGGTAAGAGACGGATGAAGGCTGTGTCCTGCCAGAACGGGGGCAGAGGGCTGCCATTATGCAGCAGAGACTGAGCACTCAGGTTCACTCTGAGGTCCTTGAACTGGAGCGACATGTTGAGGGCCAGCAGGACAAACCTTATGTCCTGGCCCATGTTGGGAGGGTCGAGCAGCTGGAATTTCAGGGAGACCTGGATAACATCACTGGGCCGAAGGGAAGGTGAATTCAGCCTCCGAGGCATGGGCTTGGAAGATGGTGAGTCTGCTTGGTAGTGGCCCCGGGACTTGCTAGTCTTCAGCTTCTGAAGAGCCTTCAGAAACACCTGTCTCTCCTGGGGAGAACCTGGGAGGGCAGAGATAGCACCATCTATGGGCCAGCGGTTAGGCCGTGGCTGAACATCCTTCCCAACAGCCATACCAACACTGCAAGGTTGTTCAAACCTGCATTTCCAACAACAAATACTCCCTATAATTTATCAGGTGTTTTCTAAGTGCCAGGCTCTGCTGAGCACTTCACTCCTTTCACACCTCACATCAACCATGAGAGAGAGAGATGATTATGAGTCCACATACAGATGTGGAAAATGGGGCTTTGAGAGGGCATGTCAGTCGCCCAAGTCTCACAACTTGCTGGGGGCAGAGTCCAGGTAGAAGCCAAATCCACACGAATAAAGTCACCTGTGCTCATGACCAATAGACTAGAGCCGTGGTCGGCAAACTGCGGCTCGCGAGCCACATGCGGCTCTTTGGCCCCTTGAGTGTGGCTCTTTCTAAGCCTTAGGAGTACCCTAATTAGGTTAATAACAATGTACCTACCTATATAGTTTAAGTTTAAAAAATTTGGCTCTCAAAAGAAATTTCAATCGTTGTACTGTTGATATTTGGCTCTGTGGACTAATGAGTTTGCCGACCACTGGACTATAGTATTGTCACTATACCATGGGGAAGACAAAGGCCCACAAATGCCCTTCAAGACAGCAGGGCAGGATTTGATTTCGGTTCCAGCACTACATTATTAGTCAGGTGCAGACTACCTGGATATTGAGAGATGAGAAACCACAGTGAAAAAAATAAGAGGAACTCAGTCAAGCTGAGTTCCCAGAGCACCCAGATCTCAGTCCTAGGGGGGCGCGGTGGCCGGGAAGTACAGGGGTAATCACCATGCTTCCCTAATAATCCCAGCAGCTGCCTTCACTGAACACTTACTGTCGCCAGGGCCCCGCTTTACCCCCTTAGTGCATCCCCACCACCTCCCGGGCAGAGGTCACTTGTGTCCCCTTGCTCTGGAGGTTGTTCTAAGCCTTGTTTCATGCAGAAGAGAATCTTGAGACACTGGCTTCAGTAAGAGTGGACCCAGAGAGATGTGGATCAGGTTTAACTCATCTGTGGTTTGCTCTGCCTTCAGATCTTGTCAGGCTGGGTGGGAGGAGACAGAACACTGCCTGGCTGAGCAGCACACTCAGGCCCACTGGAATATAGCTCCAGATCCCCCAAGTTCACAGGGAACCCTGTGGACCTTGTAGCAAATGCTGCCCATGCCCCACCCATATTGCGTTGGCATTTGCCATTCCAATGCCTATGTGCCCTAATTTTCAAATTCTAGCATCTGTTACTACTCTTTGCCTGAGGCTTTCTCTGTTCTTGCATGGGGCAGACCCAAAGTGCTAGAGAATTTACACCCGCAACCCATGACCAACAGCATTTGGTGGATAAATAATAGCCTCTTGCCTCTTGGGTGGGATAAATCTAGGGTAGCGATTTTCAACCTGTGTGCCCCAAGAATTTTTAAAACATGCAATATGTGACTATTTAGTCAGGGCACTGACCTCTTTTCCCTTAGATTGTCAAATAAAAAATGACAACAGCCAGCACAACAATAGGCACCTGGTGTGAATGACTCAAAATTATACATATTTTTGTCAGATCAGCAAAAAATATCTTTTTGGTGTACTGCAGAATTTTAGTAATTAGTGTATGTGTGCCATGAGATGAACAAGATTGACAATCGCTGGCCCTGAATGTTGTTCTACACTTTACACTGAATCCCTGATAGGGTGGTCAGAGTTAGCAAATAAAAATACAGGGCCATTTAATTTGAATTTCAGATTAACAACAAATAATTGGAGACATGGTTAGACTAAAGCATTATTCATCCTGTATTTTCTCTGGCAACCTCACTGTCAGAGCTCCCCAGCCGGCCTGAGCTCCTGCCGCCCACCTTCGAACAGGCTTGCTGGGGCCCCTGCACTGGCTCCCTCCCCTTCCCTGTCTCCCTTGCTCACTCTCCTTCCTTCCAGTAGTTCCTGGATTGCCTCACAGATAAACCACTTGTACTTGGATCCTTCCCTCAGGATCTGTTTCTGGGCACCCCAACCAAGATAACCCAGAGACGATGGGGGTGGGGAGGGGATGGACGGTATTGCGGTATTGCTGTATAGCGCCTTCCTAGGCTTGGATTTTGGAGCTTCTCTATGGTGGCCCCAAAGGCCCACATAGACAGACCACAGACACCCACTTGCCAGCATTCCCAGCAATTGCTCACCCTCTCCCACCCTCCACACATTCCCCATCCGTCCTCCTCAGAGCCTGCCCCTCACCCTGCTGCTGGCTCTCATGGGCTGGATATTTTTGCTTGCCTCCCTAGTGATTGAACCTGGTGACTGGTCTTCCTCAATTTCCAGGAAGTAATCCACAGCTGACTAATTTAGCTGCCCCTTTGCCCCTGCTGGCTTGGATAAGAAGCCCCTGCCAGGTCTCCCACATCTCCAAATCATCTTCTGCAGGGGGCGGGCACAAGAGTGAGCATATGGCCTTATAGCAGCCTGGGTGCTGACTGGTGATCTAGTTTGTCCTCCAAACACCCAATAAAACACAGTAAATTAAACAATACATTAAAGGAAATTAATTTAATTAATTAATAAGCGTTTGGTTTTTTTTTACTAAATGCCCCCATCTCCAGTGGGAGGCTGATTTGCGGGGAAGGCAGGGCTGAGGAATTCATATACTGTTGATAAGATGCCTGTCAATGGCCCTATAGTCAATGTGAATGTCTGTGGGAAAGTGCTCACTGGCCTGTGGGATGGGGGTGGGGTGGGGGGCATGAGGAAGTGAGGCAGTGGGGATGCCTGGACTGGGAACTCAAAACTGAAGGGCTGAGATGGACCTGGGTCCTGCCCCACAGACACCCTCTGTTCCCCAGAGGCCTGTTCCAGCTGGCTGAGGGGTTCCCTGGGGTAGGTGCCTCCAAGACCTGGACTCTGAGGGGGCTGGTATAGTCATACCTTCTTCATACTTGTAGTTCTCCGTGATGTCATCCCGCTCATCACTCCGGATGCTCTTGGTGCTGATAAAATTGCCCACAGAACGCGTGTCCCGGTGAAGCCTCTGCTCCTTTCCTCCATGGACGAGCCAGCACACACAGTCAGCATTCACCATGGAAAAGACAAAGGCCGTGTCGTAGTTCAGATCCACCTCTCCCTCTTTGATGGCTCTGACGGAGGCAGGGCCGCAGCAGAACATGCCTGGAGGAGAACAGAAGAGCCATGAGGGGCCGTTGCAGGGACAGGCGGGGCCGAGGGCTGTTTCCGTGGGAGTGCGTTCTGCCTTTCCCATGGAGAGCCTCACCATTGCTCCTCTCCTGAGGCGTGGAGTCCAGCACCTGCCAGCCTCCGTATCCGGGAGGGAGGTCCTTTCGGGCCATCCAGCACTCATTCCAGACATGGAAGTTCCTGAGGGAGAAGCCACAGGAGCCAGTGTCAGATAAGCTAAGGGCAAGTTTGTAGTGGACAATGAGCAGGTGCACTGACCCGTAGAAAGACAGACTTAGCACCC
Source organism: Myotis lucifugus (assembly GCF_000147115.1). Taxonomy (NCBI): domain Eukaryota; kingdom Metazoa; phylum Chordata; class Mammalia; order Chiroptera; family Vespertilionidae; genus Myotis; species Myotis lucifugus. The sequence goes on from NW_005871157.1 coordinate 2,946,528, forward strand.
CCAGGCCTTCAAACCTCTGTGGGTGAGTAGTGATGGCTCTTCCTCCTGTGAGCCCAACCTGCCCTGAAAGGAGCTTTCCTCTGTTGGTGACAAGAGAATGAAGGCTTGCAGCGCCGACTGAAGTTCAAAACTAACTCACTCTCTCTCTCTCTCTCTCTCTCTCTCTCTCTCTCTCTCTCTCTCCCCCAGAAAGTCCTTGTGCCGCTTCCTGTGGGTGCTGCTGATTCACAGGCAATCATGGTCTTTGTGTCTGGAGGTGAGACTTCCGGTCCTCCTGCAGCCACAGGCTGAGTATTGAATGAAGGAGGCGGCAAAGAGGAAAACCTCAGCCAGGACAGGGAGCTCTTGTGATGTTTAGATTCTAAACTCAAAACCATTGTTTTTGTGTTGAGCTGTGTCCCCGCCTTTGGGTTGGGGAGACTGAGCCGCAGGGCTGGGGAAAGTGGGGGTGGGGGGCATGAGAGGGCATCAGGCTCATGGACTCACTTCTTCCGGTGGGGTTCGCCCTACAAAGAGAACGAGAAGTTGTCTCTCACCAGACAGTGTCCTTCTTATTCTCCAAAATCCTGCCCGTGATGTCGTAGTACTCATCTATGATCAGGTTCCCGTCTGTGTCGTGGCCAGAGTCAAAGTTGGTGATCACGCGGGTGGGGATCCCCAGGCACCTCATCACTGCAAAAGGGCAGAAAATCTTTTGGGGTTGTGAATTCAGGAGCTCTGTGGCTTCCTGGAGTTAGGGCCTGGGCTCAGGGAAATCATTCATTTAGCGCCTTCAGGACTGAGCAGGAGCTGTCTGGGGCACTGGGTTGGTGACGCTGCCAACTTCCTCCCCATCCTCCTGAGCTCCTCTCCCTGGTGCTCACAGAAGCCACTGCGTGCAAAGGTGCAGGTTGCTTCAACAAGCACTGCCAGGGCCAACAGAAAGCCTAGGGAGGCCTGGGTTCCCCTGCCTGGGCCAGCAGGGCGGGGCGGGCACACCCCTTTAGCAAGGCTCGGTGGCCTGACTCAGTCGTACTTCTCTCCTGGCCATAAATTTCCACCTCCAAACCAAATACCTGGAAAGTTTTCCTTTCTATGATAGAGATTGTTGGCTGAGGACAGCAGAATCTTAGGCAAAGAGTCCTGTGGTTTGGACTTCCCCCTTTTCTATGGGTGGATTGTCTTGGCAGCTTCTCAAAGAAAGTATCACAGATCCAGCCAGAGGGAAGGAAACTGTGGAACAGAAGCCTGGAAAAGGGAGGCTGTACCTGGTGGAGCAATTCTGGGAAAGCGGTAGAATGTTATCTTTATTCCTGACGGTGCATCTCTTCCCTTTGCCAACCAACTTCTTTTCTTGTCCTCTGCTCTGTTTCTCCCACTCTGCATTCTTTTAAGAACAGCAATATCTCCCAGCCCATCCTACCACCAATGCCCTGGGGATCCCTGTCCCCTAAAGTTCAACTGTGAAGTAATAATAATAATAATATCTACCAGCAGGCATGGTGATGTTTTGCATACATTATGCTCAGGACAACTCTACGTGGAAGCTGATGTTATTATCCCCATTTTGTAGATGAGGAATCAGAGGCTAAGAAAAGTTTGCTCACCTGGACCAGAGTCACACAGCTAAGAAGTGGCAGAGCTATCCCTCAAATCCTGGTTTCACTGCTCAGCTTGTACTCAGTTCTGAGTTCACCTCCCAGTATTATGCAAACAGTTCAGCATTCTAGTATTTTCACCTTATTCCACATCCCAAGCACTTTCCTACGTTATCAAATATTTGGCAAAAGCAAGATTTCTAGGGGTGGTTATTTTTAGATATTTGGTTGGTTTCCATTTTTCCCCCTGTTGTAAATAATGCTGTGATGAACATCTTTATAGATCAGTCTTTTTTCCTCCCTGGGGACAGATTCCAGGAGATAAAATGAGAGTCAACAAATATAGTGGCCAGCAGCGACTGCGGGTCTCTCCTTGCAGCCGCGGTGCGACAGCGGAGCACAGGCAGCGGTGGTCGGAGTCATGGCAGGACAGGCCTTTAGGAAGTTCCTTCCCCGCTTTGACCGAGTATTAGCTGAAAGCAGTGCTGCAGAAACTGTAACCAAAGGAGGCATGATGCTTCCAGAAAAACCTCAAGGAAAAGTATTGCAAGCCATAGTGGTCCCTATTGGATCGGGCTCCAAAGGAAAGGGTGGAGAGATTCAACCTGCTAGCGTGACAGTTGGAGATAAAGGTCTCCTTCCAGAATATGGAGGCACCGAAGTAGTTCTAGACGACAAGGATTATTTCTTATTTAGAGATGGTGACATTCCTGGAAAGTATGTACCAGTAGACTGAAATAAATCACTATTGAAATGGCATCACGTGAAGCTGCCCATTCCATTGAAGTTCTGAAATCTTTCGTCATGTAAATAATTTCCGTGTTTCTTTTATAATAAACTAATGAAAAAAATATATAGATACTTCTCAGCATTGTTCACATACTACTGTAATTTTTAAAATGTTCATAATTTTTAGTTCAAATACTTATTTATATTAAACATTTAATTGCTTATAGATTTTAGTTTAGGCTCCTTCTCATACGTTGGCACAAAGCCTCTCCAAGCTAGGGCATGGACACACCCCTGGATATGGCCCAAGACAGGGAGGAGAGAAGCCCAAAGGGGAATCTGGAGTTCTCCTTGGAGTGGCACGTCTGCACGTCTGCACAGGGCCAAGGAACAAGGGCAGGGAGTGAGCAGAGTCGACAAGCGAGTTGTAGGTGGAGGTGACACAGGACAGCCTCAGAGGGGAGGGTGAAGGTTCGAAGAGCTGTCACTGAAAGAACCTGAGACAGGAGTGATGCAAGAGCATTCAAGTGACTCAGGAGCATGGCGTGGGCCAGGATTTATGCTAAGATGACAGTCAGACGGGAGGGTAACACTTATGGTGGTAAGAGAATGTGCCAAGGAGAACTGAGTAGGGAGAGCAGCGAACAAGCCTCTGTTCTTCACCCTGATTGCAGAATTCATGATCAGCCACTTGAAGTGTCAGTGGTGGTGCCCACTCCTGTCCCACATGTCTGGATGGGCACAGAGTAGACGCGCATTAAATTGTGTTGGAAGCAGGTTGTCTTTAACCTGTGCACAAGGTTTCTGCAGAGTATCACTCCCAATGATTCACAGTTTGACATGAGACTCAGGTGACTCATTGATAATGTTGTGGGAGCTGAGTCCCTCATAAAAAAGAAACCCATATGGGGTGTGCTTGTGTGTGTGCATCTACAGGCATGCACACTCACATGGTGATATTTGGAAAAGATGGAGAAGATCTCAGAGCTGGGAAAGAATTAGAGTTCCCAAGGCATACTACACAACACCCAGCATGAATTACGGTCTCTCTTTACTTGGCCATTTTAGCACTTATTCAGTGACAAGTGTCAAGCCCTTGCCATGAAGCAGGCAGTGAGTTAGATGCAAAGTGCACAGAAGCTAAAGACATTCCTGCCCTCCAGGAGTGCAGCTTCACTCCTGACTAGTGGCAGACACTGTGCTGATGGTGCATTAAAACACGCAGTCTGTTTCAGGCTGGACACGAAGGCTTCTCACCAGTTCTCCCTCCACCACCAGCCCTGCCTCCACATAAAGAAATGTAGCTCCAATTTTATAAGAGAAATTAATGGAAAGTTAGAGTTCAATTTATTGAAATTCATTTGGTCAGCTTTGCTATCACACTTCCATGGCTTATACTGAAGAATAGAGTCAAAGCCCCAGCTAATATAAAGTCAAAGTAATTGCATTTAAATTTGATGATTTTTAGCATCTTTTAACTTCTCCCGGGTTGTAGTAAGCTTCCAAATGGTAGATGTAACCACTTCCTGCTCCACCTACCATGCCTTTAATTGTTTCCACAACAAGATGGTTATCTTGCCTTAGTTTTTCAGATATGTTAGCACAGGTCATATATCTCACTTGTCTCCAGTGACAATAAAACCTAAAACTGCTCTAAAAAATAAAGCCTACTTAAAAAAAAAAAAGTAGCCCTAGCTGGTTTGGTTCAGTGGTTAAAGCGTTGGCCTGCGGACTGAAGGGCCCCGGGTTCGGTTCCGGTCAAGGGCAATGCCTGGGTTGTGGGCTCAATCCCCAGTAGGGGGTGTGCAGGAGGCAGCCAATCGATGATTCTCTCTCATCATTGCTGTTTTTATCTCTCCCTTTCCCTTCCTCTCTGAAATCAAGAATAAAAAAAAAATATATAGGGATGTAGAGAAACAGGAAAATATGATCAGGAAAATTGTCAGTCAATAGAACTAGATCCAGAAATGACAGAGATCATGGAACTAACTGACAAGGACATTAAAACAGGTATTTTAAATACTATAAATATGCTCAAGAGAAAGTAAAGGAAAACAAATATAATAAGAAAAATGGAAGATAAAGAAAAGACTCAATGAAATTTTTAAAAATCCTCACCCAAGGATAATTTTTCATTGATTTTTAGAGAGAGTGGAAGGGAGGGGGAGAGACAGAGAGAGAGAGAAAAACACCAATGTGAGAGAGACACATTGATTGATTGCCTCCTGCACACACCCAACCTGGGGCAGGGGATCGAGCCTGCAACTGAGTTACATGTCCTTGACAGGAATCAAACCTGGGACCCTTCAGTCCGTAGGCTGATGCTCTATCCACTGAGCCAAACCAGCTAGGGCCCAATGGAACTTTTAAAGGTGAAAAATACAATCTATAAAACAAAAATACATACTGGACAAAATATTATACAAAGATAACAATATACTTCCCTGGCTAGTGTGCTCGGTGGTTAGAATGTTGGCCCACACACTAAAGGCTTACGGGTTCAATTCCTGGTCAAGGGTATGTACCTGGGTTGGAAGGCAACCAATTTATTTCTCTCTCACACATTGATGTCTCTCTCTCTCCCCTCTTTCCCTCCCTTCAACTTTCTCTAAAAATCAATGGAAAAAATATCCTTGGGTGATGATTAAAACAACAACAACAAAAGATAATATACTTTTTTATAAGAACAGCTTTAAATACAATGCTATATATTAAATACATCAAAATGTTTCCCTATCTTGGGGGGAAGTGAATGGAAATGGTTTATGAGATAAGTGGGGGAAATCAATTAATTGGTTACATTTTTTTAAAATGAGGGGCCTGAAGAAGACCTATGACGATAAATGCCATGACACGAGGAATATGATTAATTTAATCCCAAACACTCCAAGGAACAAAGCAAGGAAATAAACCCAAAAAGTGTTAGAGCCCAGCTACTGTGTGTCAGTGGTTGAGTGTCAACCTATAAGCCAGGAGATCTCAGTTCAATTCCTGGTCAGGGCACATGCCCAGGTTGTGGGCTCAAGCCCCAGTGCGGGGCGTGGAGGAGGCAGCTGATCAATGATTCTCTCTCATCATGGGTGTTTCTGTCTTTCTTTCCCTCTCCCTTCCTCTCTGAAATTAATAATTTTTTTTTAAAGACTAATCAAGTTCTGACCTGATTAGTTCAAACCCACTGAAGATAATCTCCCTTCTTAGAATCAACTGATTTGGGACCTTAATTACATCTGCAAAATTCTTAAAAAAAAAAAAAAAGTGGTAGAGAAAATAGAAAGCTGAAGTTTGGTAGATGGCTAGAAAAACCTTTTAGCCCAGCTGATGTTGCTCATTGGTTGAGCATCGACCCATGAACCAGGAGGTCACAGTTTGATTCCTGGACAGGGCACAGGCCCAGGTTGTGATCAATGGAGGTTCTCTATCATCATTGATGTTTCTATCTCTCTCTCCCTCTCCCTTCCTCTCTGAATATATATATATATGTATATATTAAAGAAAAACCTAAGATTTTCCTGGTTCAATTCCTGGTCAGGGCATATGCCCAGGTTTCAGGCTCAATCCCCAGTAGGGAGCATGCAGGAGGCAGCCAATCCAATGATTCTCATCATTGGTGTTTGTCTCTCTCCCTCTCCCTTCTTCTCTCTGAAATCAATAAAAATATATATTTTTTAAAAAATAAAATAAAATAAAAAACCTTTTAACCAAGAGTCAGTCAGACCTCTGGAGCCTAAGAGGCAGAGATTAAAACACCAGGAGACGAATTATCATAGCTAACACTTACGTAAAACTAACCATGTGCCAGGCATTTTTCTAAGTGCTTGCCACATATTAATTAACAACTCGGTGAGGGAACATTTCATACAATCTTTGATGCCTCATAAATCCATGGAGAATAATAGTAGATTTGTGTTTAAGCCAAAGGTTGAAGCTAAATAGCACACGGGGGGCCTTGGCTGAGGTTCCTTCTTTCAGAGTGAATGACTCAGTAAAAACAACGAGGACAAGAGTTATTGTATTGAAATAACTCTTTACAAACAAGTGAGGAGAAATCTTAGCTCCATGAAGAGAGGAGGCGCCCCGCCCCAACCTCTCAGCCTCCTCACCTTCCCACCATTTCCCACCATGGCCCAGGGCCCAGGGCCCAGGGCCCTACTTTACAGCGGAGGAGATGATACCACATGAACCTGCTCAGAGTCAATTGTTCAAGTCTTCCAACCCTCAGCCCCTCACTTCTGCCCCCACTGCTCCCCCAGGCAGTTGTGGGTAGGAGCCTACCAGGACCAGGCATATTCCTAGGATGCCTGGCTTAAAAAAATACACTTTATTGAGATAATTCACATACCATAAAATTCACCCTTTTAGAGTCACCACTTCAGTGGTTGGTAGTATATTCACAGGTTGTACAACAACCCCCACTAATAATCCCAGAACATTTCACCTAAAAAAAAACCACACCTCTATGTCTACTAGCAGTCACTTTCCATTCTCCCCTCCCCCCAGCCCCAGGAAACCATTAAGCCACTCTCCTGTCCATATGAATTGGCCTATTCTGGGCATTGCACATATATGGAATCATACAATAAGTGGCTTTTGGACACCTGGCTTTGGGGAGAATTTTCAGACAACAGATCATCACTGTCCCCTCTGTTCCTGGTTACAGTGCGAGGCTTCCTGGACACTTTACAGACTTCAGCCAAGGGCTGAGGGGCCGACCTTGTCACAAGGAGTGGGTGGCCAGAACAGGATGACTGAGAGTCGAGGGGCAGCTGGGCCTGAGCATCGAAGGGTAGGCCAGGGATTTCTCTGAAATTCTCCGAGTAATAGACAACTAAACGGTTGTCAAGGAAACAGCCCGTCCAAAAATTATAGCACTATCTTAGATGCATCCAAAGTTTCATTTCTATGATTTTTCTTTAGGAACTCGATGTCAATCTGTTCACAATAAAAAAGGGCAATACTGCCGAAACCGGTTTGGCTCAGTGGATAGAGCGTCGGCCTGCGGACTGAGAGGTCCCGGGTTCGATTCCAGTCAGGGGCATGTGCCTGGGTTTCAGGCACATGTGCAGGAGGCAGCTGATCGATGTTTCTCTCTCATCGATGTTTCTAACTCTCTCTATCTCTCTCCCTTCCTCTCTGTGAAAAATCAATAAAATATATTTTAAAAAAAAAGGGCAATACTGGGAAGTAGAGCTGCTGGGGGGAGGATGTACTTCTGGGTCACACAAGAGTCACTTGATCACTTTTGAGCTTCAGTTTTTTTCACCTCTAAAGTGATGGTCGGTAATGATATCTACTTTGCATGTGGTTGTGACGATTAGAAAGAGTGAAAGTGCTCACCGTGTGCCCGAAGCACAGGGAATGCTAGACACATGGTGGCTGCTAGTCATGTCTGTGCAGTAGATGGCCTCGTGGTTAGAGCGTGCCAGACCTGAATGTGAGCTTCGCTCCACCATTCAATCTCTTCATCTGCAAAATGGAGGTGATGGTAGGACCTAATTCACAAGGTCATTTGGAGGATCAAACAGAACTATCCTAGCTAATACTGAACACTCACTGTAGCCAGGCTCTATTCTAAGAATTCTCCATGTATGAGCTTAATCCTCTGAGGAAACTGAGGCACAGGTTAAGTGACCTGTCCAAGGTTATTCAGCCAACTAATGACCTTGCTGATATTTGAAGCCAAGCAGTCTACCTCTGGAGCCCACATGCCTCACCATTACTCTAAGCTGTCAAAGTTTTAGCACAGTTCTTGGCACAAAGGAAGTCTTCCATGACCATCAGCTATTGTGATTGTGAATAATAGTAACGCTTTGGCAGGTGACTAGGGTTAAGGAGCTTGATAGATCTCTAACTTTTAGTGGAGGATACAGACTGGGTCTTACCCATAGTGCCTAGCATAGAATAAGGACTCAATAAATAAGTGTTATCGGAATGAGTTTTAAAAACTGATATACTTATTAATATACAATGTGGTAGGCTTTTCCGGGAAGGCTGGTGCTAACTGAGCTTCAGTTGGACCCACTGTAGCCCACATTTGACCCACTTTGCCCAACCCTTTGCTTCCCAGATCACTATAGAGCCATTATTCTCAGAAACATTTTAATTGGTCTGCTCTCTTGCATAATCTCCATTCACTGGCTCCACCTCTGTCATCAACCAGTTCCAGATAATCACACCCCAAACCCCGGCCCTTTCTTTTACACACATACACCTGGCCCATTAGACTCAAGGCATTCCATGCACAGGAAGATTTCCTCTCTATCCTGCACAAACAAGATTGATCCGTCCTCTGCCTCTCACTCTTGTGCCTCCTCCCTCAATGACTCAGACATCCTAGTTTACCCAAATGCCTATAACTCTTATCTGTCACACAATCAAAGCTGTCAGATTCCTGGTTTCTTATGAAAACAAAACAAAACAAAACAGAACAAAACACTGACCAAGGATTCTTTGACTAATCAAAGCATTAACTCAAGCCGGGGCTGTGCAGCTGCAGGGGAGGAGTAGTTCCATGGAACCTCCTCCTCACCAACCTGTGTGAAGTCACCCTCTGTGGGTGTCCACAGAGACCTCCTTGTACCCTTGGACAGAGGCCTGGCCTTTGCTCGCAGCCCAGGGCTCTCTGGGCTTCCTCCAGGAGACTGGAGCTAGACTCAGCACACAGGCATACAGAGTGCACCAGGCCTTGTCCTCTAGGGAATTTCTACACAAAAGGCCTCACTTCTTTTTTTTTTTTTTTTTAATATATTTTATTGATTTTTTACAGAGAGGAAGGGAGAGAGATAGAGAGTTAGAAACATCGATGAGAGAGAAACATCGATAAGCTGCCTCCTGCACATCTCCCACTGGGGATGTGCCCGCAACCCAGGTACATGCCCCTGACCGGAATCGAACCTGGGACCTTTCAGTCCGCAGGCCGACACTCTATCCACTGAGCCAAACCGGTTTCGGCGGGGCCTCACTTCTTGATAAAACCAAGTTGGCAGATCTGGCCTCCCTGGATTGCACTAGAGAGTGCTGTGAACAAAAGCCACGCTTGGCATCGTTCTCCAGGTAACATTCATAACTTCCTGATTGTGACCCAAGTCAGGTTTAGGGATATGCATGCCAAGAGGCTGAGAGCTGGCCTAGGCTGGGGGGCCGGGTGAGGGCTAGGAGCAAGAGTCCTTGGGTGAGGCAGAAGACCTGCTCCTACTACCTCCAATGTGCAACTCATTTCTAGGTATCAGTTTCCTCAACATTTACCTCCCACTTCCTTCTACTTGCTCCTCTTGCCACATACAAACCGACTTCCACCTGCCGTCTTTCCCACGTGCCTATTCTTTTTAGCTTTTCTTCCCCTAATGTTGCATCTACTCCCTATCTGAAAAGTTGATCTACCATTTCCCCTCACCCCCTAATTCCCTGGCCTAAGCCAGGCCTCCAGACCTCTGAACTTGTGAAACTCCCAATTCAAGGTCATTGCAGTTTGGCTGTCACCTTGCTCTGGCCCCATGGTCCATACCACTGCTCAGATGCACATTTCCCTCCCATATGAACATCTTCATTAAGACCATTCTCTGTGCTAATCAGTTTGCAAGTTTTCCTAATTACTTGGCCTCTCATCTCTTTCCTAGCTTGCACCAGACAGTTTCCAGCCAGGTTCGGTTAGAAGAGAGGGAAGGGGGCCAGGTTCCCGGAAGTGTGTGATTTCTACCTCAAAACCATCCTCTGAAATAAGCCCAGATATGTGAAGCCTGAGGTTAGTGGAGAGACATTTTTGCTGGAAAGGGCTTCCTTCCAAATGTTCCTTGGTGGGAACTGTGTGAGATGAAGACAAGAATTATTTGGAGGGCTAATATGTGAGCCATTGCATTTTTGGTCATTTCATGGGGAACTTTCTACTCCGTACCTGTGCACATGATGGCTGCAAAGACCCAGCACTGCCCGTAGTGCACTGGCTGGCAGCCTGTGGCGTGCCACTGTTTCAGGATGGCCACGCTGCCAGTCCACTCTGCAGGGTTGGTGCCGTCTGAGAAATTCTCACTCCACTTTCCATTGAGCACCCCATTGTCATCATTGCTGTTGATCTGAAGAGAAGCCATACATAGAAGAATTAGAAGCATCCTTTTCATCAACAGGATGTGATGTGTGAGCTGCCTTGCAAGGCCTGAGACACAGAGGAGGCTTTGATCTCATTTTACCTGGGAACTTCCAGATCTGCCAGGGAAGGGGTCGGGATGTGAAGCTGGCCACTCTGACTTGTGTTCCACTGTGAATTAGTTTATGATTCTATTTCTACACACTCCCTTACCCCTCACCTCCCCATCCCCTGCAAAGCTTGGCTTTGGTAGCTTTTAAAAATACACAGAGCAAAGGAAATTTAGAAACAATAAGACCATTTCACAAACTATGGCTACGCTCAGCCTTTCCCAAAACATGCAATTTGGGATTAATAGACATGAAGGCCCACGCCCAGCTATTTCAGAGCTCAGTTGAGAAAAACCTGTTAGCCATAACTTTCATCAGTCTTAGCCAAAATGGCTTTGCAAGAGGGCCCATGCCTCTCAACTCTTCATTCTCCCATCGCAGGGGCAACTGTGAGTGGGCAGGGCTCCCCTGGCACGGCTTCCTCCCTCTCTGGACGTGCCCTGAGTGGGCAAATCCACACCCAGCCTCACCATGGCGCACACCACCCTGCTGATGTAGACAGGGCTCCCTCGAAGAGCACAGTCTTTGGCTGGGTCATTCTTGAAGTGCAGGCTCTTGTCTAGCAACTCCAGGCAGATGTCTATGATATTCTCTTCAAACTGCAAGGAGAGATGCCGAGAGGCAAGGCACCCATGCTTGGCACATGCAGATATGGAGCCACCCCACTCAGCTCTCCAATGGAGTGTGTTTGAAATACAAACCCACTTGGAAGGTAACTGTGTCTAGTTGCACAGCCATGAACTTGGCCAGGTACAGGGTCTCAAAGCTCTAGGATCACAACTCCCCCACTTGGTATGTCCTGCAAGTCAAATCCTTGGAGTTTTTTCTGATGTGTCTGACTTGCTGAAAAATCGTCTCTCTCTCTTCTCTCCTCAATCTCCACACTCTTGGACCTCACGAGCTGTTCTTGCTAAAACCACATTGCCTCATCTTCCACCCCCACCGGCTGATCCGGCTCATCATTGGTAGTTAAGGCTAAGGTGATGGCCCCAACTTGCCATGGTGCCAGCGATGCAGTAGGGAGGGCTGTGGGCTGACTAATAGCATGTGAGTTATGGAAACTTCCCACCCAAGGCAGACGAGGTGAGAATGCCACTTGTCCTGAGGCCTTTTGCTGAGCCCAAGCCTGGTTTAGCATCATAGCACTGGCTACATCTCTGCTCATCAGGCTCAGGTACAATGATGTAGCCAAGGTCTGTCTTCCCTGCCTAAGTGTATGCTCTGCCTCTCTCGAACGTTCCTTGGAACTTCACACCCCAGATCTGGCACAGTGCTCAGCACAGAGTAAGGGCTCTGAGCATCTTTGTTGAATGAGAGTAAGTGAATTAATTGATTTCCATGTAACACTGGGCAATAAACAGGATCTGGAGGCTCTCCGATCCACTTTCCCCAAGGGATAGTTTGATCAGTTCACTTTTCTGTTTTAAAATGTTCAAAGATCCCTGTGACCTTTGATCAGAATCAAAGCTCTAACCTCCTCTACAAGACACATAAGACCCTCCCTGATCTGGCCTTCTACTTCTCAATACCCTCGCCTCACCAGTTTTGTTCCAGCAACACCCAGATTCCTGCAGCAGGTCAAACGGATCCTCACCTTTGTGTCTTTGCTCATCCTTCTCTTTGCCTGTGATGTTTCCCCCCACCTTCCTTCTCTTGGTTAACTCAGTTCAAGTATTTCCTCTTCCAGGAAGCTTTCCGGACTGCCCCATGCCCAACCAAGTGCTCTTCCTCCAGGCTCTCAGAGGCCCCTGTGCCTGTCTGGCAATCTTTACATGTCACGCTGCATAAGTGACCTGCTTATTTGACTGAGTCCCCACTTCACTGTGGGCTCGGGGACAGTGTTTCATTCATCTTTATATCTCTAGCACCTAGAACCCTGCCTGGCACTCAGCAGGCATTCAGTATATTTTCACTGAATAAGAGATATGGGAGGACCCAGGGCTCAGAGACCAGCAGCTCTGCTCTTCTGCTTCTCACAGGTGGCAGCAACCTCCTGTCCAGGGACTCACTAAGATCCCCATCTGCCCATGCTGAGTGTGGGGGTGGGGATGTCAGCTGGTGCAAGTTTAGGCTGCTATGTCTCATCTTGACTATATCCACCTGCGGGGCCTAGGCTGGGCCTGAGGCCACACGTGTTGGACAAGTCCCGGAGAGGAAGCCATAGCAAACTGAAACAAGGCTCTACACCAGTGGTTCTCAACCTTGGCTGCACATTAGAATCACCTGGAAATCTTGTTAAAATCCTGGTTTCTGGGCCTCATCATTAGTAACAAAGAAACAGAATTTCCGGAGGATGAGGCCCAGAAATCAGGATTTTAACAAGATTCCCAGGTGATTCTAATGTGCAGCCAAGGTTTAGAACCACTGCTCTACACGCTCCCCTGGGATTTCCCAGCTGACACCCCTCTGGGTGGCAGGGCTGGTCCTCTCTCCCTGCCAGTGCCCCAGTGCCGAGGCCAGCCTCAAGATCCCTCCTCCCTGGCCTGGTTCTGGACTTCCGGGAGCATCTGCGGAAGGCTGGGCTGTTGTAGAGCATTGTGATTAATATGATGCTATTTTTACAAATAAAGTCACATGTTTTAGAATATGTGTGGAAAACAAAACCTAGAGCAACCTACACCACACTAGAAACAGTTAACAAACAAAAAAATGAGGCACCACCATGGCCGTTGTCGCAGTTGTGCCTTAATCCTCACTCACATACTCAGTGGAGTTCCTGGGTGGGTACCTTCAGCTGCCCTTCTCTCTCTAATCCTGACACAGTCTGCAAAGAACACCTTCCAACTTTCTATGGCTGCTCCTCTAGCTCCCGGAGTCACATCTCACATCTTCCCAGTACCATTTAGTTCCCATTAGTCAGTAGTTCTAGATAAACCTTGCCTGAGGGGCATCCTCCCATCCCCCTCCTGCTTCCCTCTCCCTTAGATGGTCCATGAGCTGGGCCGAGACTCACCTGCCCATAGTTCCAGGGACAAGGGCGGATCCAGTTCTTGTTTCCTTGGTAGATGAAGCCGTAATCATTCATGACATACTCCTGCCTCTGGGGCTCACTGTCCAAGAAGACAGCATCCTCTAGGGATCAAAGTGGGAGGACACAAAGCAGAAAAGTCATCTTGCCCTTCCTGCCCATCCCCATCCACAGAAGGCATGGAAACTGAACTCTGAGGACTGCACAGGGTGATACCAAGAGGGGAAGCAAGACCTGCTCTCCACCATCCCGCAACACCGGCAACAGGCTCAACGTGAAAATGAGGTGGGACAGTAAAAATTTATCTTTGGTGGAATTTATTGGTTTGCAAAGCACATTTACATCCCAGCCCCATTTTAAGGTTGAGGAAACAGGCTCACAGTAATAAATAGCTTGCCCACATCACATATTACAGGGTGAAATGTGAACACAACCCATGTGACTCCATGCTCTGTGCTCTGCCATACTTAATTAATCCTGGTTGGAAAAGAGCAAGCCAGAATTTAGGGGTTGGCTTTGACCTCATCATTTCTTTTGTAGGACTCAAGCTTTAAAAGAGAAGACCCCACAGATACCATTTTCTTCCCCCACAGCTCCAGGGGGCCCTCAGTACAAGTCTGAAACACACAGTTTTGGAGGCCAGGTAGGGGTGTGTGTGTGTGTGTGTGTGTGTGTGTGAGAGAGTGTGTGTGTGTGAGAGAGAGAGAGAGAGAGAGAGAACGAACAGACATCCATCCTCCTTGATCCAGTGGCAGGGCCTCTTCATCTGGCTGATGGGTAAGAGTTCTGAGCCAATCAGTGACAGAGCAGTGGGAGGTGGTTAGAGATATTAGAACCCAGCCAGGGCTCTGGGTTTTGGCACAACGCAGCAGGCCCCCTTGGCATAAGGTTGGTGGAGAAAGTAGAATGAGAGGGAGTAAGAGAAGGGAGACATCCTCTGATTCAGAAGTGAGAATTTGTTGAATTTGACCTCTGCCCCAAATCCCTTATTCTCAACTTTCTGCCCTCTTCCTACTCTCTCCTCCTAGCTTGTCCTTCATTCTGCTCACATCCGTGCCAGCCGTCTATGGAACTACTCCTGCTCCCAGGTAGATGTAGAGGACAGGGATTGTGGGCCAGGTAGTTCTGGGATATTTCCTGTAGCTATGTTTGTCTATGACAAAAACTTTCCAGTCCAAATAAATAGGGAACCAGTTAAAAATTTGGTGCATCCAAATGGTGAAGTAATTGTAGCTGTTAAAAGGAATGTATTGACAGGAAAATATGTCCAACATTGAATTTTTAAATGAAAAAAACGCAAATTAGAGCAAACTATGTGTTAAATAATCCCATGTGTGGTATGTATTATATAATTACACACATATGCATATATGCAATAAATACACACTTGATTAAGCGTAGAACATTTTTTGTAAGGCTACACAAGAAAACACTAACAAACCGAAGGACTTGTATACATGCATATAAGCATAACTAATGGACATAAGACACTGGGGGGTAAGGGAGGGTAGGGGTGTGTCAAGGGCGGGGGGGAAAAAAAGGACACTTATGTAATACCCTTTGTAATACTTTAAGCGAAAAATAAAAAAATATTAAAAAAAAAAAAAAAAAAAGAAAACACTAACAGGACTTCCTCTGGAGAATGGAACTTGGAGATTGGGATAAGGTTTGACTTTTCACCCTTTCTTTTTTCCTTCCTCTTTCTTTCTTTCTTTTGCTTTTTTTTTTTTTTGTCCTTTACTTCATTCCACAATTCACTTATTATTGTTACAATGAAAAAACTCAAGTTAAGTTAAAAATGTACGATAAAGGTAAATGTTAACAGTGGTCAAACTTAATTGTAATATTTTCCTTTTAAGTAAAGATGACTTGGCTTATAATTTTAAAATTCTAGATGAGTAAATAAATAGCAATTTATCCCTCCCTGCTTTTTGGTGGTTGGGAGTGAATGCCTAGTGCCTGGGATTGGGGAGGTTTGTGGGTTCCCAGGGAGCAGGGGTCTAGAAATCCTTGATCCTGGCTCTCTGTGGCATTGACAAAGGGGCGGAGACAAGGGACCCCCACACAGGCACCCCGCCTTACCTGAGCACCAGGGATTGAAGAGCAGAATGAATTTCCCAAGCTGGTAGGCCGTGACAGACCCCTGGAAGGAGTCAATGTGAACCTTCAAGAGGTACTGACCCACAGGCGCCATGGGAGGGGCGCACAGGCTCACCTCCAGCGAGCTGGCCTTGTTGGTCTCCAGTGAGGCCATCCAGGGACTGGGGCTGTGACGACCTGCCAGGCTGAACACAGCCCGAGTCCCCTTGGCCAGGTCGGGCATCGGTCCTGGGAGGGAAGCAGAGTTGAGGCCCTCTGAGGAAACCTCCCAGCCCCTGAGACTCTGCCCCCCACACCCTCCCCTGTGTGCCAGCAGGGGTTCTCACCAGTCTCAGCTACGAAGATGATGTTGTCCAGGTCTGGCTCGAAGCCCCGGTTCCTGAAGTACAGAGTGATGTTGAAAGCCTGGCCCCGGCGAACGATCAGGTGGTCAAAGGTGATCTCCTCCGTGTGGTGCCGCATGTTGTTCCGGGAGCTTTGGAAGTCTGTGACGGACAACTCCAGCCCTGCAATGGGACAGCCAGGGCAGACGAAAGAGCAGGGTTATGGAGCACGGTCCAGTCTTGTCCGCCACTTACTAGTTGTGCAAACTTGAGAAAGAAGTTTAGCCTTTCTGAGCCTCAGTTCCCAAGTCGGTAAAATAGAACCCACAATACCAGCCTTACACGGTTGGTATAAGGATTAAACGAGGCTCCGTACATGTACGTGCCTCCTTTTTACTTCTTTCCTCCCTTCCTTCCCTGCTTCTCTGACCCTCCAATCCAGTGGTTGTCAACCTTCCTAATGCCGCGCCCCTTTAATACAGTTCCTCATGTTGTGGTGACCCCCAACCATAAAATTATTTTCATTGCTACTTCATAACTGTAATGTTGCTACTGTTATGTATCATAATGTAAATATCTGATATGCAGGATGTATTTTCATTGTTCACGACCCACAGCCTTCCTCCCTTACTCTCCTGGAGGGACATGGTTTTCTCTCTCGGTCCAACTCCTGTAGGACTGGCCAAGTATGTCTGCGCTCTTTAGCCTAGCACTTGGAGTGCGGGAAACGAGTTAAGTCGGCTCGCGTGAATTGCGCGTACTCCGCGGGAGCCGTCTTTAACTCGGTTCATATAGATTTGCGGTGGAGTGCGGGAAACGTGTAAACTCGGGCCGATTGTAACTGCGTATTACCAAATATTTGTTTGTAATCCACCCTTTTGGTGGATGGAACAAAACCAAAAGACAGAGCCATCTTATATTTTGGCGGGAAATTCACCCGCACTCCAAGTGCTAGCATGTCCTCAGATTTACGCCAGCATCCACTTTCTTGAACAAAAGTTGAGTTTCACTTCCCCCTGTACCAGCACGCAAATCTGGGAGAAAGTCCCTGCGTGAGCTGCTGTGCTTTCAGCAATTCGCTGGCCTTCTGACTATACTAACGCATATGCCCAATGCTCGGGGAGGTGTGATGCGGAGGTCAGCAAGGAAAGGCCCGCTCCCAGCCTCCCAGAGTTTCTGCTCAGACACAGACTGGCCTCAGTGTCCTCCAAGTGTACCTCCCGCAGAAGGGATGCATTTCTAACTTCACCTCTGAACATGGTCACCGCATGGTTCCCACACTTTAAATCACAGTTGGCTCATCCATCTCCTTCTCAGTCTGTATCCATTTATGTGTCACAGGTCCCTTCACTCTTTCCTTGAAAATGTCTGTGGTGTCCATCTGTCCCTTTCCACATGAACATAATTCCAACCGCCTCACCTCACTCCTAGTGACAAGAACAGTCTCCATCAGGTCTTCTGCTTTCTGTCTCTCCACATCACCCACCCCTTAACACATCACCAGATGACCTCTCCTCCAGACAACTTGATCATTCCATTCTTTTGCTTTAAAAGCTCTGAAATACCCAACAGCCCACCGTACAAAATGCACACTCCTTAACCTGATACTAACGATCCTCCATACCTGGTCTTCACTTACACTTGCATTCTTACTTCTCACTACTCTCACCATGGGTCTTCCTCTCCATCTGATCCATCTTCAAGCAAATGGTAGCCTTCCTGTCCATGTATTTTGCTGCTGCTGTAGCCCCAACTCAGAATGCCCCTTCACTATCTAACCAAAGTCCACTTTTCCTCCAGCGCCTGTTCAAGACCCACCTTCTTCATAGAGCTTGTCTCCTTTGGCCTACCCTTCTGCCCATCTTCACTTGATCTACAGCATGTAACTGTATCACTCACAGGGAACCTTAACTGCTTAAGGGACAAGTTAATATGCTCATTTGTTCATTCATATCAACAAACTTTTACTGAGAGTCTATTAGATTTAGGCTCATTATGAGATGTTCAGATATCTTTGCAGTTACTTTTTTGTCTGTTTTCCACCACTAGATGTAAGTCAATGGGGATAGAGACCTAGCTGTGTTGTCTCATCTGTATTTAGATTTTAAGTAATATGAACCAAAACATTTGACAAAATCCAACATTCTTTCATAATGAAAATACTCAACAAATTAAGACTAGAAGAAACTTCCTCAACCTGAAAAAGGTAATCTATGAAAAATCCACAGCTAACATTATACTTAATAGTGAAAGATTAGCTGCTTTCCCCCTAAGATAAGGAACAAGACAAGAATGTCCACTCTCACCCCATCTATTCACCTGGATGGCTATAACAAGAAAGAGAGAAAGCAATAAGTGTTGGTGAGGATGTAGAGAAATTGGAACCCTCATATATTGCTGGTGAGATTGTAAAATGATGTGGCCATTTTGGAAGCAGTCCAGCAGTTCCTCAAAATGTTAAACATAGTTACCATATGACCCCGCAGTTCCACTCCTAGAGATTCCACTCCTATACCCAAGAGATTGAAAACATATGTTCACAGAAATTTGTACATTAATGTTGATAGCAGCATTATTTATAACAGCCAGAAAATAAACAACCTGAATGTCCATCACCTGATTAATTAATGAAAGTGGTATATCCATACACTGGATATACCACTTTTTATTCAGCCATAAAAAGAAATGCTGAATATAACATGGATGAAAGTTGAAAACATTATGCAGAATGAAAGAAGCCAAACACAAAGGCCACATATTATATGATTCCATTAATATAAAATATGCAGACCAGGCAATTCATAAAGGCAGAAAGTAGAATAGAGTTTAGCAGGGGCTGGGATGTAGAGAATATGGGGCATGACTGCTAATGAGCATGGGTTTCTTATAAAAGAAATATAAGCATAATTTTCAGCATATTGTAGGTATTAAAAAATGTTTGCTATGTTGAATAAAGTTCTCTGTCTTTTGTATAATCACCCTGTACTTATTTCAAATTTCAGATTCAATGAACACGTTATTGAGGGCTTGATTACTGTGATAGGCACTGTCCTAGGTACCTTAAGACAGTTTTCTCATTGAATCCTCCCCATAACAGTAGAGGCATGAAATGACATGTCATCCACACTTGGCATAGAGAAAACCAAGGTTTAGACAAATTAAATGTCTTGCCCAAAGTTAAACTTAAGGTTACTGGCTCAAGTCCTGTGCTATTTCCATTACCCAATAGCTACTGCCCATTTCCAGCCTTCACTCATGTTCAGAAAGGACACCCAACCCACTGCCGGTTGGGAAAGCACTTGACTTTTCCCTAGTGGTGGAATTAGAGGCTCATTCTTTTTGGAGACCAGTTGACTAGACAGAGCTTGCTAACTGGTCCTGGTTCAGCTTGGGCACATGACCCAGACTACTCAACGGGAGTGGTAGCATCTGCCTGCCAGTGAGCAGTGGGGACAAAGCTCATCCTCTGGATGCATCTGGGTCCAGTTAATATCTACCTGTAACATAGGGATTATTCTTCAGCCCCGTCACTAGATATTCAAGCAGGAGGTACATTTGACATTGGACATATTTGTTCTTTTTATGCAAGAAGAATGTGGTGAAATGATCAATAAAGTAAAAATAAAATGATAGGAAGAACTTTTAAAGTAATTGATCTCAGTGTCTAGCTAGAGAGATACTCCCACACAAGCACACAGAGGCATAGATAAGAACTTGCATTGCATCATTGCTTATATAACTAAAAATAGGGAAGCAACCTGAATGCCCACAATAGGGGACTGGATAAATAAATTACTTACACCCATAATATGAAATACTATGCAATGTAGAGAATAGTGAAAATCTATAGGTACTGAGTGGCATGGATAGAGCCCTAAGGCATACTGTTGAGAAAAAAAAAGTCAAGCTGTAGAAAAATATGTACAATATGATTAGACCAAAGATATACAAAAAAAGAAGCCACACATACTAATATTACATTGAGCATATATATATATATGAATATAAATGTATAGACAAAAGACTGGTAACAGTGGTTTCTCTGGAGGTGAGGCTGGGGTTGGGGTGGGGGTAAAGGGACTGATTATAGCTTTACCTGTAATTATTGCTTTATTTTATTCCAACTGTGTATTAGTATGTTTCTTGTGAAATTTAAAATTTAAAAATAAAAATTTAACACAGAACAGTAAATGAAGGTGAGTCTGTTACATTTATAGAACTTTACAGCTTATTCTTATGTTTTTAACTAACCATTTAATCTTCATAGCAGCTCTTTCTAGAGAGAGGGAATTGATATAGTTAGAAGGGTGGTGGTGAGAAGATTAGCTAAGATGAGGAAGAGACCTGAAGTAGGAGAAGAAGTGAAGATGTGAAATTCAGAGACTTCTAGAGATGGAAGATAATGTCAAGATTGTCTCGTCCAACACCCCTTGTTTTTTCAGGCATGGGGGCTGGGAACTGGAGAAGTGACTTGCTCAATGTCAAAGGGTCAGCCGGTGGAAAAGAACAGAAACCACAACCCCCTAATTCCTGATCCTGCCCTGTCCCACTGGGCTATAGAAGCCAGCATGTTGGCATGCAGCTGCTTGGCTGTGTTTACCTGCTGGCATCTCCTGTCTCCTGGTTCTTGGGCTACCAATTCTGAGGTTCCCGGAGTTTCTACTCCTTCTGCCTCTGTTCTTTATTTGCTCCCTTCTTCCTATGAATCCACCCTCACTTGACTTCCTACAGTCTCTCTGTCTTTCTTGCCCCTGACCTCCAGCAGCCCCATGGGCCTGCCCTACCTTGTGCCATGGTGGCTGCCTTCAGTTCTCGGGCTGCTCCCCACGGAATAGCAGGATGGCCCGGAGCTTCAGGAAACTGGTCTTGGAGTGTCTGCTTCACCTTCCATCCCTGAGATGCCAGGAGACACTGGAGGCGGGGCTGGCTGCTGCACTGCCACCTGTTTACTGGGCAGATCACAACTGGTTTTCTCACTTGCCCTCAGGTTTTTCTTGGCAAAGTTGCTCTGCTAAGATGAAGTGTCATGGCCAATGAACTGTCAGGGCCTTGTGCTATATAGGCCTTTGACAGCTCTTGGGCAATGGGGTATTCTTTGGTAGGTGCTGTGCTGGGAGGGAGGGAGCCAGGTGGGAGTGGTAAGCTGATGGGGCTTCTGGGGCAGTGGTTCTCAACCTTCTGGCCCTTTAAATACAGTTCCTCATGTTGTGACCCAACCATAAAATTATTTTCGTTGCTGCTTCATAACTGTAATGTTGCTACTGTTATGAACCGTAATGTAAATATCTGATATGCAGGATGGTCTTAGGCGACCCCTGTGAAAGGGTCGTTCGACCGCCAAAGGGGTCACGACCCACAGGTTGAGAACCGCTGTAGGGGGATGGAGAGAGGCTGCACTCCTGCAAGAAGGAGTACCAAGGCCCCAAGACTACAGCTCACAATTGAGACCCAAGCCTAGGACTCTGCTAGGCACCTGAGCCCTTTCTTTTATTCTGAAGAGTCACTTCCTGGACATCAAGTGCCATAGAGCCCACTCTGGGTCACTTTAGTATGACTTTTTTAATATTTATTTTTTGTCAGAGGTATTGTCTTGGGTAAGATCTGCCAAGTCCCAGGTAACTCTTGAATAAAAGCAGTAGAGGAAGAAAACTTGGGAAGATTCGTGGAAGAGTTTTGGAAATAGATGAGAGAGTGGGAATGCCAGTGAGTGACCTTGATTCTAGTAAGGAAAGTACAAGTCCTTGGACTGAATGTGTAAGGGAGAAAAGAACTGATGGGAGAAGAGACACAAAGGGGGAGGGTTCTTCATAGGCAATGGGTGGGATTCTCTGAAGAACACCCGCCTTACCCCTTCCTTTCCCTCCTGTGGGACACGTCTCCCTGTGTCCCCCTGCTTTCTAGGTGCCTGTCCGCTCTTCTCAGGAACCTCAGTCACCAGCTCCCATCTCCCCTCCTGTGTTTCCAACCCTCTCTATCCCCAATCAGTATTTAAAGTGTATTTACTAGTATACATGTGTATATAGAATTCACTAACACACTGTCACCCACCTTCTATCCAAAGTGGAACTCCTGCCCGGCCGGTGTTGCTCAGTGGTTGAGCATCAACCCATGCACCAAGAGGTCACTGGTTTGATTCCTTGTCAGGGCACATGCCTGGGTTTTGGGCTCCATCCCCAGTAGGGGGCATGCAGGAGGCACTTGATCGATGTTGATCTCTCTCTCTCTCTTTCTCTCTCTCTCTCTCCCCTTCCTTTCTGTCTAAAATCAATATTTTTTTTTTTTTTAAAAAGTGGAACTTGCCGAACCGGTTTGGCTCAGTGGATGGAGCGTCAGCCTGCAGACTGAAAGGTCCCAGGTTCGGTTCCGGTCAGGGGCATGTACCTTGGTTGCAGGCACATCCCCAGTAGGAGGTGTGCAGGAGGCAGCTGATCGATGTTTCTCTCTCATCAATGTTTCTAACTCTCTCTCTCTCTCTCTCTCTCTCTCCCCCCTTCTTTCTGTCTAAAATCAATATTTTTTTTTAAAAAGTGGAACTCCATCCCTCTCCCCTTCCTCCTGCATCCCTGGTCTTGGTGAGTGAGGACAGTGCCCACCCAGTCACTCTGGGAGAAACTGGTACCACCTATTTTCTCCAACTTCCTGACTTCCCTTAGCCCGTCAGTCACTGAGCCTGTCCAGTCCAACTCCTGATTATTTCCTAAAACTGGCCCTTCTCCGTGCCCTTGGTCTTGCCTTCCCTGAAGCCTCCACTTGCCTAGACAGCAGCTCCTAACGAGCCTCCCACCTATCCTTTTTCCAAATGAGTTGCCAACGTGATTTTTCTGAAATGCCCATTCAACCAGGCTGCTCAAGATACAACAGTTGGGTCAAGTCCAAACTTGTCAACATCACCCCCAGAGCCCTTCAGGATCTTTCCCTCCCAGCCTGGAATCCAGGCAGGCAAACCCCTTCAGTTACCCCATGGAGACCTGCTCTCCTGCACCTCCAAGTTCTTGAATGAGTTGGTCTCTCTCTGAAATGTTCTCCTCTCACTTGTCTACTTTCTTGTATCCAGGCTCAAGCATTGCCCTGGGGAAGTCTTCCTGACTCTCTCTTCCACATCAGGCTTTCAGGGGCACCCCCTTTTGTGTTCTCTATTAGCCTAGTCATACTCCACATTATAAATACTTACCTATCTTTCCTTTTTAAGGGCATAGCCTGTGTCTAACTAGTATATCCTCAGTGCTTAATAATGACAGTGGTTAACAGGAAAACTACTAGAAGAACTAGTAATAGCTTTCACATTCCAGATGCTGTTTTAGTTCTTTTTTCTTTTTTTAGATAACCAGGATAACATGAATATAAAATTGAGCCCCTTTATTTGGACTTTATAACAAGGAAAACTTAGTAATAATTAGATAATTAGGGGTGTAGTTATAATTAGGGGTGTAGGCTTCCTAAATGAACCAGTATGCAAGCTTTATTTTATGACTCAATAAAAAATTGTGTGTCCTTGAGCCTTCATAATTTAAAACTCTGATTTATCTAAGACTACACAGAGTTCATTATTCAGCAAGGGCATCATGTCTTGGGGTCCAACAATGGAGGAGCCACCATTGTTGGGGTTTGCTGGCTGTTTATTGGGGCCGTCAATGAGACCATGCAAGATGAACATGTTTGTTTTAGTTCTTTATGTGCATTATCCCATCTAATATTCACACCATCCCCATGAGCTGGGTACTATTATTATTCCTATGTTACAGATGAGGAAATCAAGACTTAAAGACATTAAATAGTTTTCCCAACATCACTCACTAAGAACTGGTGGAGCTAGATTTGGACACAGTCAGACTCCAGAGTCCTGTGTAAGAACCATGCAGTACCTGAAGCATGGTTGGTTTTCTAGTTCCTATCTGCTAACTGATGAAATAAATTAAGTAAAAGATGATCCATGAATAAATGAATAAGTAAAGGCATGAACCCATTGTCACACTAGCTGAGATGGGGAGGAGAAATGGGCATGGAAGCATAACCAATGGACACAAACACCAGGGTGGTGAGGGCATGAGCGGGGGTGGGGGTGGGGCAATGGAGGGATAAGGACACATATGTAATACCTTAATCAATAAAGAAAGAAAGAAAAAAAGAAATGGACATGGGCAGGTAAGCTTAATTGTGAGGGGAGGCAGGAAGTGAGTGCAGCTAGGCTGGGCAGGTCTGGAGAGGTGGGGTAGCAGAGAGAAAAGTGCCCAATGGCTACCCAGCAACAACATATTTCATGGCTGGGGCTAATGAGCTGACTTACAGATGCAGCCCATCATTTGATTCCTACAAGTCATTCATGGGAGAGAGTGTGCTAGGGGAGGGAGGCAGCTCTGATCAGAGCAGCTGGTCTCTGGGTCCAGAGTCACGGAGGCAGAGGAGAGTCAGGGAAGCCGAGTGGAGTTGGTGAGAACCTTTCCATCTGGACAGAGACAAGGCTGTGACTGCAGGGAAGGGCCACAGAGCAGATCCTGGGACACTCAAGTCGGGAGGTGTGGAGGCACCTGCCATCCCTCCAGGCAGCCCAGCTCTAGCAAGGTCGGGGTGGGGGGCCTCCAAACCTTATAAGACTCAGAGAGACTAGAACCCTAATCCTGGTCCTGCCATGAGTTCCCAGTATGGCCTTAGACAAGTTCCAGCCTCCTTGTCTGTAGATTCAGGGTCCTTGGCTCCGTAGAGCCCAGGTCTGAGGAGAAGGCAGAGAGCTCCCCACAGACAGTTGCGAAGGGAAGCCAGAATTGGAAGATCCAGGTGGGATCCTTTGCCTCCTTCCTCTTCCCACCCCCAGACATGGAGGCAGTGACCCGGGAGAGGTGATTAAACTGATCAGAGGGCCTCTGCATATGATACCAAAATATTTAGAATACGCTTTCTCCTTTGATCCTCACTGCAACCCTCTGAGGGAAGGAGGGCCTGGCGCTGTTTTATTGTTGCTATCATCTTGCAACTGAGGGAGCCAGGGTCCCACCAGGACAGAGCCCAAACTCTGTCCAGAGCTCTCTCCTTTGTAGCACACAATGGCACTGAATAGCAGGGACTCCAAAACTATCAGCCAAAAGGATATGAGGACAAGGTCTCTGTGACCGCCACAGGGGGTGGAAAGACCAGCAATCACTTGACAAGGGTGCTGCTGGCCTGGTTTGTGCCTCCTGCTCCTGAAAATTCCTTTTGCCATACTTGCATAACCCCTGGTCACTGACAATAGGGCGGCGAAGGCCTGGGGTGGGGCATGGGGGCGGGGCTAGAAGAGGTCAATGTGGGGCAAAGGAGACATATGTAATACTTTCAACAATAAAGACTAAAAAAAATTTTTTTTTTCTTTTGCCAGAGTTTATCTGTGGGCACAGCTGCCTGGCTGGGTGACCCCCGCGGTTTGCTGTGAGATGAGGGGAGGGCCGGGACAGGAAGTAGAGCTGCTCAGGCCTGATCTCAGGGCACTCTCCAGCAGTGGCAGGGACCCCGGCATCCTGGGCCCTGGGATGGCAGAGCTATCAGGGAGCTTTGAGACTGTCTAGCCGGCTCATCTAACCGAAGTTCTAACCGAAGTGAGGAAATGAGGCCAGTCGGTCTTGCCTACGTGACAGGAAGAAAACACAAAGGGTACATTTTTTAAAGCCAATTTTTAGTTGGGGAGAGAGGAAATATTTGAAAGATCAACCACGAAGCAGAGATGGCTAATATCCCCATGCCCCTGGGAGGCCCAGGAGAAAGCCTGCCCACTGATCCCCTCCAGTGACACAAGTCCCTGCATCACCAGACAGGAGGGGCAGCAACTAAACGAAGGAGGACCCACCACCCTGTAAAGGGAGCAAGTTTCCAATTTCCGTAGGAGCCAGTGCAGGTTCCAGGTCTCCTGTGGGCGGGCGGGGAGCCACCTGGCACAGCAGTGACAGCCCCATAGAAATGGCCTCGGCACTAATGGGGACAGGTGCAGCTGCACACAGGGTGGAGTGTGGGTGTGCAGGCTCCTGCCCTTCCTGCCCAAAGCAGCCTGCAAAAGCAAAATAAATACAAAACAAAGGAGGAGGAGGAGGAGGAGGAGGAGGAGGAGGAGGAGGAGGAGGAGGAGAGGGTGGAGAGAGGAGTCGAGTGAACCTGCAGACTCACCGAGCAGGTGAGGAGCAGAGGAAGAAGCCATGCCTGAGCATCCAAGAGAGGATGTGCTCCTTCTCGGCACTTCTGGTTGGCCCCAATTTTCCATGATGGAGAGGCGTCAATTCGTAATGATAACAATTTTTTATTGAGTCATCGTTGACACATAACCTTGTGTAAATTTTAGGTATACAACATCTTCATCTGAAACACTTATATATTGCAATATGATTACCACCGTTACACCTCCATCATATCACATAATATTTCTTTTTTTGTGGTGAGAACATTTAAGATCAGAAGTATATAATACAGTATTGTTAACTATGATCACAATGCTATACATTAGATCTCCAGAACTTATTCTTCTAACTAGAAGGTTATGTCCTTTGACCAACATCTCTTCATTTCTCCCAATCCCAGCCCCTGGTAACCACCACACTCTGTTTCTACCAGTTCAGCTTTTATAGATTCCCCATACAGGAATACCTCATTGTATTGTGTTTTGTTTTATTGAACTTCATAGATGGACCATTTTGCAAGTTGAAGGCAAGATTCTCCACCAGCAAAGAGATTGCCACTTGCTTTATTGCAGTAGTCTGGAACCTAACCTGAAATATCCCCAAGGTATGCCTGTATAAGTGAGATCATGCAGTATTTGTCTTTCCCCATTTGACTTCTCTCCACTTAGCATAATGCCCTCAAGGGCCATAGATGTTGTAGCAAGTGGCAGGATTTCCTTGTTTCTCCTGGCTGCACAATATTCCATTGTGTATATACTACATCTTCTTTGTCCATTAGTCTAACGACACTTAGGTTGTTTGCATATCTTGGCTATTGTCAGTGAACATGACAGTACAGGTATTTCTTTGAGATAGTGGTTTCATTTCCTTCGGATATATAACCAGAAGTGGAATTGTAGGATCATATAGTAGTTCTATTTTTAACTTTTGAGGAAACTCTATACTATTTTCCATGATGGCTGAACAAATATACATTTTCAACAACAGTGCACAAGGGTTCCCTTTTCCCCACATCCTCACCAACTTTTGTTATCGCTTGTCTTTTGCTTGTTTGTTTTGTTTTATTTTTTAATCCCCACCCAAAAATATTTTTCCATTGATTTTTAGAGAGAGTGGAAGAGAGAGGGAAAGACAAAGGGAAACATCGATGTGAGGGAGGTACATCGATTGGTTGCCTCCTGCTCGAGCACCGACCAGGACCTGAGTGGGGAGGAGCCTGCAATTGAGGTACATGCCCTTGACCAGAATCAAACCCGGGACCCTTTGGTCCGCAGGCTGAAGCTCTATTCACTGAGCCAAACTGGCTAGGCTTCTCTTGTTTTTTTGTGGTTTTTTTTTTTTTTTTTTTTATGATAGCCATGTAATGATAACTTAAAAAACAACAACACAATGACATACAAGAATAAACTCAAAATGGCTAAAAGACATCAAAGTAAGTCACAAAACCATAAAAATACCTGAAGAAAACATAAGCATTAAAATCTTAGACATCTCACATAGCAGTATTTTCACCGATACATCTCCTAGATTCTAGGACCTAGAGCAAGAGAAACAAAGGAACAAATAAACAAAGGGGACTACATCAAAATGAAAAGCTTCTGCAGAGCCAAAGAAACCATCAACAAAATGAAAAGGGAGCCTACTGTATGGGAGAACATTTTCACCAATGATACGGTAACCAACAGGGTTGAATCATTATGAACGTTTATTCCAATACTGCTGGCAATATAGGAGAGCAGCAGGTCATCCACGAAAATCTGCTCTGCACCCCACCATAGCCGGCTGCCTATATTGGTAGAAGTACAGAGGAAAGTAGGGAAAAGGGCAAATGGGCAGTTTACAGATATGCAAAAGGGCTGGGGTCTTCAAAGGCCTTAGTGATATGCAAAGCCTGGGGTCCTCAAGGGCTGGTGATTCTGGTTTCTGGCTCCAGTTTCTGCAACAAAATTGTTAATCTTTCCATGATAATAGGCAGCTCCAAAAGGGGAGGAAGGGCTGCACTTCCAGGTGAGCTCCCAGGTACTGAGTGCAGCTGCCAGCCAGGTTAGAATGTGCCTTCTTTAATCAGAACAAAACAATCACGGTTTACAGAGCCTGATTAATATTTCTTACAATTCTAGCTGGTTCCCCTGAAGCATGGTGGCAACCATGCTTGGTGGGAATTGCTGTTTAAAATTTTAACCCTGCTGACTTGGCTTCTGTACTTATTTGCTTGCTAAAACAATAGAAAAGTTACTTTGATTTTCTGAACTTATGTATGCTATCCCAATCGATTGAACACTCCATTGTTGGAGGTTTGAATATCCCATTGATTGTGATCTTACTGGTTATCGAAGCACATTCTTCTGTACCTGGAAACCAGGACAGCACAATTACCCTAAATTGCCTCAGTGGCTACAGATAATGCATTCCGGTTGACTCAGTGGTCCCAAGACCAGGACAGCACAATTAACTGTAAATTGCCTCAGCGGCTCCAGGTAATGTGTTTCCGTTGATTCAGTGATCCGAAGACCCAAAACTATAATTAATTTTTATAGATAACTAACTTGCTCAATTTCGCTTCTGTAACTGCTTTGTGCAAACCAGGTTCCTCATTCCAAACTCAAAGATGTAATCGATACCTTTGTAATATTTGCCTATATAAGCCTGATGTTGCCACCATTTCGGGACTGGGAGATTTGGAGCCATAACTCCCTCTCGGTCGCTGGCTTATTAAATGACTCATTAATTTGGTCTTGCGTCCTGAGTATTTACTCGCGGGGTACATTACAACACCCCAACATTCTATTTCTGCCCCTACCAATACATCTGGTAAAGGGTTAATTTCCAAAATGTATAAAGAACTCACACAACTCAACTCCAGGAAGACAAACAATACAGTTAAAAAATGGGCAAATTTTTAACACTGAATAGACATTTATCCAAAGAGGACATACAGATGGCCAATACACATATGAAAAAATGCTCACTGATCATCAGAGAGATGCAAATTAAAATGACAATGAGATATCACATCTGTCAGAATGGCTACCATCAACAAATCGACAAATGACAAGGGCTGGTAAGGATGTGGAGATGGTGCAGCCATTATGAAAAACAGTATGGAGTTTCCTAAAAAAATTAAATATGGAATTGCCATTTGACCCAGTGATCCCACTTTTAGGAATATATTCAACACCAATAAGAAAGAATATATGCACCCCTATGTTCATAACAGCACAATTTGCAATAGCTAAGATCTGGAAATAGCCAAAGTGCCCATCAGTAGATGAGTAGATAAAAAAGCTGTGGTACATTTACACAATGGAATACATGCAGCTGTAAAAAAGAAGGAACTCTTATCTTTTGCAACAGTATAGATGGACTTGGAGATTAATATGGTAAGTGAAATAAGCCAGTTAGAGAATGATAAATATTACATGATTTCACTTACATGTGGAATCTAATGAACAAAATACACTGATGAACAAAATAGATCCAGAGACATGGATGCATGAAATAGACTGACAGATCTCAGAGGTGGGGGGACAGGAAGAAATTAACCAAAGAGCATATACCCATCTATGTATAGCCCATGGACACAGTGTGGTGAAGGCCTGGGGTGGGCTAGGTGAAGGGGGGCAAAGGGCGAGAGAAATGGGGAACATCTGTAATATTGACAACAATTAAGAAAAGCACAGCCCTGGCCACTGTTGCTCAGTGGATAGAGCTTTGGCCCAGGGACTGAAGGGTCTTGGGTTCGATTCCCAGTCAAGGGCATGTACCTGTATCATAGGTGTGATTTCCAGCCCCAGTCAGGGCGCATGCAGGAGGCAACCAATGAATGTGTCTCTCTCACATCAATGTTTTTCTCTCTCTTTCCCTCCTCCCTTCCAGTATCTCTAAAAATCAATGGAAAAGATATCTTCAGGTGAGGATTAACAAAACAAACAAAAATAAAAAAAAGAAAGAAAAGAAAAGCACATGCACACAATGAAGGGGAAAAGAGACCAGAAGATATATGGCAAAATGTGAGCAGAGATTTCTTCTGGGATGGAGAAGAAATCAGTGACTATTCTTTTCCCCTTTTCTGTTCTTTCCAAATTATCTGGAATGAGCACAAAAGCTCTTGAGTGCCACAGGAAGAAAATAGAAAGGAGTGGCTCCCTGTCCTTAAAATAACAAAAACAGTGGAAAGAAAGAGATGGTGGGGCCAGCTGGGGTGCCTTGGAGAGGATAAAAGATTGGGGGAAGTAAGTGGGTGAGGGACGGAGAGGGGAAGATGGGGGACAGGGAAAGTGAGGGCCTGTTTTGGGGAGCAGCCATCTATCCTGGGGCCGCCCTGAGTGGCCCTGCCCAGCTGTCCTTGTGCTCTCAGGCCAGCAGCAGAGAAGTCCCGCTGGGCAGCTTCTATCCAGGCCCCGCAGCACTGCAGCCACTGTCCTCCTCAGAGCTCCTCTACCTCTGCCTGCAGGCTACCAATTTCCTTGATTCCAGAGAGGCTGAGTTCGAGGGATCGTGTTGAGCTTTTTCGTGTTGGGCGTATTCTGTGCATGATCCCTTAAAGGGGGAGAGAGAAGACAAAAAGGGCAGGGAGGGCCCGGCCACACAGCAGGCAGCCAAGAGGACAGGCTGGTAGCAATGAGTAGCTTATTAGCTCAGAAGCCAGAACACCAGTGATCAATCAAAGACGTCTTTATTGTCTCCTTCCAAGATGCACAGCGGTTACAAAGGAGCTTCATATACCCCCAGGCAGGCAGGGAAGAGGAGAGAGAAGGAGCACAGATAACACTACCCCTTCAGGAGTCAGATGGGACAGGGAGGGGACCGGGAGGTCATGGGGGCAGGGGCAGGGGAAGGACTGCAAGGGGCCAGGGAGGGTGTCAGAAGGGGAGGGGTGGTCTTGAGGAGGGGCTGAGGGTGCAGGAAGGCATCAGGAGAACAGGGTGGGACCTGGGGAGGGGTTGGGGGTACTAGGAGGGCATCAGGAAATTGGATCAGGGCAGGGAGCGTTCCTGGGGGGAGGTGGGCGTGTCAGGAAGGCCTGGCTGCTGCTACGAAGACGTCCTTGTAACCCTTGATCTCCTTGACTTCGTTGCTGCTGATGAGGACTTGTAGCTGGCGGGGCCCAGCTTTGAAGGGGTGGAGGTCCAGTTGGATTTGGATGGTGTGTCCTGCCACCAGAGTCCCAAGGCTGAAAGTAAAAAAGAGCTTGTTAGAGCATTGAGGAGTGGCTGCAGTGGGTAACCTGTTACCCACCTTGGTCGGCAAGCACCTCCCACCTCCCCGACAGCACAGAGCCAACCTTCCCTGAGGGGGGAGGGGGCGGGGGAACATGGGTGCACAGAGGCACCATCCAGGAGGCTGAGGGCCATCCTGTGACCCCACGAGGAACCTCTTAACAGACGATGGCACTTACTCATTTGAAACCTGCCCATGGATGAGGCCACTTCCCTCCAGCACCATCGTGCAGTGACTCAGAGCCACCGTCCGGGTGTTGGTGAGGGTGATGTGGACTCTCAGTGGCTTGCCCACCTCAGCCCTCTCAGACACCTGTGTGGAGAGAGGACGGGGATATTGTGGGCAACTGACCTCATTTCTGCATTCCAATTCAGTAACCTCACTCCCCCATCCCTCTGTTGACCACCAGGGACTGTTTATTTAGAGCTAAGACACTGCAGTTGGGAGAAAAGAATGTGAGATGAGAGTAATCAAGGTTAACACACACCCTGGCCTGTCTCAGAAAGAAGCCACCATCAATCGGGAATTGGCACCAAGTTGAAATCTTATTTCCCTCTCTACCATCTAGTTCTAGATGGCAATTAGCTTTCAGTGTAAGTGTCAGCTCCAACCAGCTGGTGGTGGCTATAGGAATGCTGTGTTAAAAAGAAACATGTCCATTGTATGCTGATTAGGGTGTCAAAGTAAAACAGGTAAAAGGAACAGGAACCCAGCATAGACACACATCATCCCCAGGTCCCTTACCTATGGGGACCATGTAATAGCCAACTGGCATCTGATGTGTTTGCATCGGATCCTGCTGTAGCCAGGCTTCAGGTAATGGACAGACTCTCACCTAGGCACCAGGCTGCCTGCTCTGTGATCCTGCCCACCATTTGCGGAGGCCGCCTGACATCACTTGCCGGGCAGCATGCCCAGGTGAAAACCATCAGGCGGCCAGGTGGTTTCTGACATGGAGTCACTCAGTTCTCGTTTTCAGTGGGGCTTGGGTGTGCTGCTGGGAAGCCACCAGGTGCAAAGCCAGGTTGGGACTGGGCTGAGGGGATGTTTCTCAGAGCAGGAGGGGAAGGTGGGGAAAGGAGCTTCAGGGGAAGGAAGTCCTGGTAACAGGAGGTGGGGAATACCCTGCCCTCCTCCATGTATCCTTCCATCACCTGTATTCCTTCCCCACCCAATGGCCTCACCAGCCACTCAAGCCTCTGAACTTGAGATCTGAGGCTCATCTTTCATTTGCTCCCCTCTTCCTTGTCACCCACATCTTATCAGCAGTCGCCTTTAGAATTTGACTTGTGGTCTCTCTCTCAAATCTCTCTCCTCCACTCCATCTCCCGGTCATTGCCTTTCTTGTCTCTGCCTCTGCAAAGCTACTTCCTCACTTAGAATGCCTTCGTCTCTCTCTGTGTGTAGTGTCTTCCTATAGCCTACATTCCATTTGATCTTCTGTAAAACGTCGCCTCCTCTGGGAAGCCTTCGTGCGCTTCGTACAGAGCACAGAACTGCGCTTCTCACACCATACGGCGCTTTGATCATCTATTTGGTGTCAAGACAGTGACTGTGTCTCCTTCGCTGCTTTCCCCCCAACCCCCGGGTTGGGTGAGTCAGAGAGCCCCTGGGTCCCGTCTGTGTCCAGATGCCTTACCTCAATAGATAAGTGGGGAGGCTCCAGAGAGATATCTTTCAGGACCAGTATGGACCTCCCGGTCCCCTCCACCTCTGCGATGCCAGACACTCGAATCAGCTTTTCATCGGTCAGCTTGTTTCTGTAATTGTTGTAGGGTAGCAAGAGCGGCCACTGTATCTCTAAGCACAGATAAAAGACACCTTGAGCCTAGGGCAGTGGTCGGCAAACTCATTAGTCAACAGAGCCAAATATCAACAGTACAACGATTGAAATTTCTTTTGAGAGCGAATTTTTTTTAAACTTAAACTATATAGGTAGGTACATTGTTATTAACTTAATTAGGGTACTCCTAAGCTGGCCTTTGCTAAAAATGTCCTCAATCTGATTGAGGTACGTTCGCTGAGGTTGACCCCTTCCAACTCTCCCATCCACACTCGTCTTGTATACTTGCTTAGTCTATCTCCTTTCCAAAAACCAACTTCTGCGCATGGGCCACGAAGTTTCAATCACACAGTACATGCGCGCCCGCACGTGGTATTTTGTGGAAGAGCCACACTCAAGGGGCCAAAGAGCTGCACGTAGCTTGCGAGCCCGGTTTGCCGACCACTGGTCTAGGGAACGGGTCTCAGAATGAGGGGGGAGGGGGAACTGTGTGTGAGTCTAGATGGGTGTGAAAGTGTCTGTGCATATATGTGAGAGAGAGACAGAGAGCAGGCTTACCCTGCCCCTACTGCACCCAGAGTTCGCTGCTAGGTGTCACCTGGTGGGATGGCATCAGAGGTGTGTGTGTATGTGGGGGATGTGGGGGTCTCTGTGTGATCTGGCTGGTCCAGCCCAGCTTTGTTCATGGCCCCAAAGTTCCCCTCCGTCCTGTAGATAACTTTCCAGGCCTGCCTCATACTCACCCTCCCCAAAGTCCAGGTTCAAGTGCACTATTTGCCTCCAGAGGGCTGCCGGGTCCCACCCTTGTGCAGCAGGGCCTGGGCGCAGAAGCGCACCTCCAGTCTGAGGGGCCCCCGGGGGTGGGCTCTGTGTGGCACCCTCCTGGCATGCAGCGTCAGCAGCAGGTCCTGGCCCCACTCGGAGTCCTGGTCAGGTGAAGCCGCAGCAGCGCTGGCTGATCCCGGAAGCCCCCGGACTCCAGCAGATCCAGGAAGGGGGAAGAGGCCCTCCTGGAGCCCAGCATTTTCCGGGATGCCTTCATGAACACAGAGCGCTCCTCGGGAGATCCTGGAGGAAAGAAGAGACAGGAAAGACATTAGTGGGAGAGGTTGAAAAACGAGCCACCAGACAACTCACAGCTCCCCTCCTGAATCCCTAACCACAGGAAGAGCTGCATGGGAGGCAACACAGCATCATGGCTGAGAACAAGGGGACTGGCGTTGCTTGGTGCTGGGTTTAAATCCTTCCTCCATCATAGGCCTTTAATCTCTCAGTGCTCAGTCCTATCATCTGTAACCTGGGGCTACCTCCTTACTTCATAGAGTTGCCAAAACTTTGGGTTAAATGAGTTGTTCTTTGTCATCAATATTGACACTGTCATCACTATCATCATCATCAAACCCAGAGGTTTCTCTTTCCCCGGGATCCTCACTTCTAAAATATAGGTTATCCCCCCAATATGTATACACACTTCAATAACTAATGGCTCAATTTTGAAAATGAAATGTATTTTTAAAATATATTTTTATTGTTTTTACTGATTTTTTACAGAGAGGAATAGAGGGTTAGAAACATCGATCAGCTGCCTCCTGCACACCTCCTACTGGGGGTGTGCTGCAACCAAGGTACGTGCCCTTGACCGGAAATCGAACCTGGGACCCTTCAGTCCGCAGCAGGACGCTCTATCCACTGAGCCAACCAGTCAGGGCAATGAAATGTGTTTTAATAAGCACTGTCTTTATAATTATTCAAAGTGTGGACCTCTGCATTGCTTTCATTTCACAGAGTGCCTTACACGGATATCTTTACAGCGCAAAAGTCACGGATTCCGCTAAGTGCCACAAATTGTGCTTTGACTCATCTTCTCCCAGCCCACAAGAGCGGGGTGCAAAATATGGAACGCTTCACGAATTTGCGTGTCATCCTTGCGCAGGGGCCATGCTAATCTTCTCTGTATCGTTCCAATTTTAGTATATGTGCTGCCGAAGCGAGCACGGCACTACCTCCGCCCGCCAGGTATTTAAGGCCCAGCGAGCTCCTTCCTTTACAGTTCCGGTGACTGGGTCGCGTCCTTTGGCGGTGACCTAGGAAAGGTTAGGGGAATTTGATGCCACGGGATCCCCTCCCGAGGCTCGCGTGTTGGTCGCGGTGATAGCTAGGCAGCGATTGAGCTGCGGGGTTCACCTGTCGCGCAGGACATGCAAATGAGCGCCCGGGGCACCTTGGGTAATGAGCGCGAGGCGGGGCTGAGAGTCGTCAAGCCTTGGCACTGGGTGGGCGGGGCAGGCGGGCAGCGGTGAGCACCGCCCACGGCTCTGCGCGCGGCACTTTCGAGGGCGCAGCAAGCGGGGGAGGCTCGGTCCTCGAGGCGACCGTGGTGGAGGCTGGGCCAGTATGGACAACGCCATACTTCCAAAGCAAGTTGTTTCCCACTTAAATGTCCTCTGATGAGTATCTTTAAAAAAATAAGTAATTGCTCAGCCATTATCACACCTTGAAAAGTTAGGGTAATTCCTGAATATCACCTAATATTCACTGTACGTTCAAATTTCTGTTTCAAAGATGCCTTTTATTGTTGGTTTGCCGAGGATCCAAGCGAAGTCCAGTTTACCGCATTGTATGTGGTTACTTCGTCCTTTAGGTCTCTCATTCTCCGACGGCACCCTCCCCATCTCTCTTCCTGCCCTAGTGGGGAAGCTGGATATTTGCCCTGTGCGGCGTCACAATTCTTGCATTTGGCCCATTTCTTACTGATAATGTCTATCTCTCCATCTTACATGTTCCCTGGGAAGTCATAGGTCTAAGTGCCCAGCGAGAGCCTGGGTGAATGTTGTCGGCCTGCGGTTCATTGCTGGGGCGCATCCTAGTGTCACGCTGGCGATGTCGGGCTGAACCGGGGGTTCAGGGGAGGATCCCCGCTTGACCCCTCCGTTACAAAGCTTCTCGTAAGTGTTTCACTTAATGGTTTTGGAATACACGGATGGACGGTGCAGGTAGAGCTGGTTGACTTTTAACCCTTGGCTCCTGTGCTTTAACGATGCAAACTAGAGGCACCTGGTGTCCAAGTGCTGTGCCCGAAGGAAGAAAACCGAGAAAACAAAACCAGGAAAAGAAATGAGGGAAGAGTGCTGATGCGGTTTGAGTCTCTGGATCATGCGCCCCAGTCCACAGTTTGGTCACAGGAGCTAACATCTGTCTCCTTCCTGCTAAGAGGTTCTTCTGCAGCCACTTCATGTTGGCCCTGAGTGCTGGCTCTCCACCCACCGCTCTCACGGGGCTACCCTCCAGCTGCATTTATTTGTGTCGAATCAAGTTGGATAAGAAAATAGCTCCACCTACCCTCATCTCCGAATATAGGCTGGTGTTTCTTTTCAGGGTATTTTCTGAATGTTGTCTTGTCGGGCTAGCCATGTATTGAAAGCCCCATCTAGGACAATGTGCTAGAGGCATTAAAATTTAACATCTTGGAAAAAAAACAAAGTGTGTGTATACATTTTGGGGGGACACCCAGTATTTTAGAAGTAAGGATGCTGGGGAGAGAGAGAAGCCTTTTATGCTCAAGCCTTTTAAAGCTCAGCTCTTGCCCCCCTATGGGCTATTCAACATTCAGTCTTAACCCCAACTACCCCAAACTGGACTTCTCTAGAACATTTACTGTGCATCAGAGGCACTGTTCCAAGTAGTTTCTGGGTATTAACTCACTTAACCCTCACATCAGCCCTCTGAAATACTGTTAACCCATTTCACAGATGAGAAAGTAGAGGCAAGGGGGATAGTAAGAAGGTGTCCAAACTTACCTTGAGTAGTAATTCAGGTGGCCTGACTCTACCTGGGAGCCTTCTCCACAGGGACATCTACTCCTTCCCTTCCACAGGCCCGGAGCCCTTTCCCTCCTTGTGCATCTACCTCTCCCCTTGCTGCCACCTCCACTCCATGACAGAAGGAGTCTGTGATGTGACCCTAGGATACAGTTGCCAGGTAACATCAAGGACTTTCAATTAAATTTGGAATTCAGATAAACAACAAATAATTTTTAGATAAGAATTGCACATGTACTATTTGGGACATACTTATACTAATAAAATATTTGTTTATCTGAATTTATCTGGAATTCAAATTTAACTGGACACCCTGTATTTTTATTGGCTAAACCCAGCAACCCTGCCGTGGGAGCCATTCCCATTGGGAGGTAGCACAAAGGAGGTTCTACCACCTTCCTCCCAAGTCCCCCGGGCCCCGGGTACCTTCTGGGTACTTGTAGGAGCTGGTGATGTCCTGGCGCTGGTCTGATCCTACCAACTTGGTGCTGATTTTCTTCCCGATGGAACTGGTGTTATGGGCCAGGATTTCCTGGGCCTGGCCATCCCCAAAGAGCCAAATGACCTCATCGGCATTTACCTCCGCATACACAAATGGGGTGTCATAGGGCAGGTGGATCTCCCCTTCCCGGATGGCCTTCACGGAGGCAGGGCCACAGCAGAACAGCCCTGTGTGGGGAAGAGGCATTGTGGCAGGCTAGCCTGGCTGCTGACACCTGGACCAGGGGCGCTGGTTGGGGTTGTGGGAAGAAGGGAGATGGGATAGGGAGGGGCAGTGGCATGAAGGCCACTCTCCAGTTCCCATTAATTCAGCTGAGCCTCACAGCCCCAACCCCCACCGCCCGCCCCCTCCCCACCTTATAGGTGAGGAAGCAACTGAGAGGTCCAGTGATTTATCTGGGTGGCCCAGCTGTCAATGTCAAAGTCAGACCCCTGACCCACAGTTGTCTCTGCTTTGACTTTGGGGAGGGGATAAAGTGGGGAAAATACCTCTTCTTTCTGGCCTTTTGCTCACGTGTCCTGTCACGTGATCGGCCTTTCCACAAAGCCTTCCACCATGGTCCTCACTCACCGCTGCTGGTTTGCTGGGGTGTGGGGTCCAGAACCTGCCACCCGTTGAATCCGGGGGGGAGGTCTTTCCGGATCATCCAGCACTCATTCCAGACGTGGAAATTCCTACAGAAAGGACGAAGGTGGCCAGCACTCACATTCCAGCAAATTTGCCAGGTACGAGACACCAGGCTATACTGAGTGCTTGATATCCTCATTCTCTTATTTTTTAAAAAACTTTTTATTTGGAAGTAATTTCAAGCTTACAGTAAAGTTACAAAAATAGTACAAAGAATACCCATCTAACCAATTCATTGATTGTTAACATTTTGCCCTATTTGCTTTATCATTGCCTTTCTTTCAGTACAGATATGGAGTGTATCTGTATAAAATTTATATATATATAAAATTTATATATATATAAAATTTATATATATATATATAAATTTTTAGTTCAGTGTATATTTCCTTAGACTAGGGATCTTCCCTTACCTCATACATGTAATATTGACACAATGTTTGTAAAACCTAATTATGTCTATATTTCAATTTTGTCAGTTGACCTAATGATAGTTGTAGCATTCTTTCCACCCAGTCCAGGGTCACACATAGTTGTCCGGTATTCCTTGTCTCCTTTAATCTGGAACAGTTCCTCAGCCTTTGTTTCATTACATCGAAATTTGAATAGAGTGTTGGTTTGTTTTACCAGAGTGGCCCTCATTTTTGGCTTGTCTGGTGTTACATCATGATTAGATTCAGGCTATGAATCAGACAGAATTCTACAGGAGCGACAGATTCTTCTCAGAGACACTCCTGCTTCTTGAATCCAAGAAGTTTCAGCCTCTAGGACAGTGATGGCGAACCTTTTGAGCTCGGCATGTCAGCATTTTGAAAAACCCTAACTTAACTCTGGTGCCGTGTCACATATAGAATTTTTTTGATATTTGCAACCATAGTAAAACAAAGATTTATATTTTTGATATTTATTTTATATATTTAAGTGCCATTTAACAAAGAAAAATCAACCAAAAAAATGAGTTTGCGTGTCACCTCTGACACGCGTGTCATAGGTTCGCCATCACTGCTCTAGGAGCTCAGAGAGGGACAGCAGCTAGTTCTCAATGCAACTCAAAGGTCTTACCTGGAAACTGGCTGGAAAAAAAAAATCGGATTTGGGGTAGAGCAGAAGAGAAAGGAAGCAGGAAGAGACTAAAGATACAAAAATAAAGGACACCCAGAGACACAGGAGACTAAGGCCTGGACAAGCACACGTGCATGCATGCGAGCACGCAAGCAGAGGGAGTGAGGCAGGGAGGAGGAGAAGTCAAGAGAGGCTGAAGGAACCATGCAGGTGGCTCTGCTAAGCTTTGCCCTGACAGGGAAAACAGAGCAGTGCAAACAGAAAGACCCAAAATAGGAAGAGTAAGATGAGTGCAGACTCTGAATTCAGAATTTAAAGCAGGGGTGGGCAAACTTTTTGACTCAAGGGCCACAATGGGTTCTTAAACTGGACCGGAGGGCCGGAACAAAAGCATGGATGGAGTGTTTGTGTGAACTAATATAAATTCAAAGTAAACATCATTACATAAAAGGGTACGGTCTTTTTTTTTTTTTTAGTTTTATTCATTTCAAACGGGCCGGATCCGGCCCGCGGGCCGTAGTTTGCCCACGGCTGATTTAGAGGCACAATCGGTCATTCATTTGGTTGCCGGTTTCAGAATGTTCTCCCATAGGCTTCTATTTCTGAAATGAGCTTGATGTGATGACCTAATTAGCCAGAACAGTCTCCTGGGCTGGGAACTTATTCTCTGAGCATCAGCAACAACGTACAGGGCAATACTGCCTCCAGCTGGAGAGAACCAGGTCAGCGTTCCCCTACCCTCCTGCGGACAGAACAGAGATCTGTTGGCCCCTTACCATACTTTGTCCCGTTTCTGAGTTGACAGCATTTCTGCATTTCGGTCATAGTAGGTATCTATGGTCAAGTTCCCATCGACGTTGTGTGCAGAACGGAAATTGGAAACAACACGGGTTGGAACACCTAAGCATCTCATTACTAAAGAGAAGAAAAGCATGGAGAATCATTGGAAGCCAAATCACTGGTATGCCAGGCACACTTTCTAACTTTCTAGCTGGAGGAGAGAAAGAAGGCAAAGATTCTTGCAGATCCATACTTGTAACTCCTTCATCCTCAGAGCACCACACCCAAGCCCCCAAACTTAGCTGCTACCTGTCCTATCGATGGTTTCCCTCCCACTAGGCGTGGGGTAGTGGGGTGGAATCTGGGGAGGGGAAGATCATTTGAGGGTCACAATTAACAACAATTAACAACAACTCAATTTATCATTTAGGGCTTTTCCCAGTCATCAGCTTCCCAAATTAAAAACAGAGGACCTAAAACATTTTATAATTTGAAAAGGAAGTTAAAAATTTTAGTGCCGTGGCCAGTTTCAGAAGAGAAGCCGTGTGACCTTAGGTAAGTAGCTTAACTCATCTAGGCCTTAGTCTCCTTGTATGAAACAAAATGAGGAATTGAGACAGATGATTCTCAGTCCTGACGTTCTGGATCTGTAATGCCACAGAAAGACAAGGGTTTGGCGGAGGTAAGAAACAAATCAGAGAATGGATGGAAGAGCAAAGATAGACTTACAGAGACAAGGGGAAGATATCTAAGACAAAGGGAACCTGCAAGCACCATGAGGCAATGGCCATCTTTGTTAAGGCAACAGCATCCTCTTGTGGCCGTCAAGGTAGTGCTGCAAAGGCTTCTTAAAGCTGAGTTAAGATTTCACAAATCGAGTCACCCGAAGTGGGCAGTACACCACCACGATCGCCACCACACACACACCTGCACACCAGCCCCGGGCCAGATGAAATCAATCCAAGAGCCAGGTGTGACCTTCCAGAGAGGGAAGGTTTATCCCATCATCTGCTCAGAAGAATCCGCTGGGAGGATTACAGCGCTTTGAAACGTAAAAGGACTATTGAGAGTGACCAATCCTTTTGTTTCAATTTATTCAAGAGCCCAAAGAGTACCGCCTGTCTTCAATCACCTGTCCACCCCCAGCATAGCTCCTGGGCTTTTCACAAACGCTTCGCAAGGAGGAGAGCTAGACCAGGGCTCTGCCCTTGCTCAGTGGCCCCAGAACTCTGGGCCTGGGAGTGGTGACAGGCTCAGAGGTGGAGCAAGGACGCAGACCTAGACCTTCTCCTGCTCATCTCAGGGTCCAACGGCCTGAGCCCTCCTCCATGATACCTGCCTCGCCACCCCAGGGTGAATTTGACTCTACTCAATGCTGGCACCGTCCTGAGCATCTTACAGTGAAAACAGATGAGTAACGCGAGGTCACTTGATTTGAACACTCAGATTTAAACCTCTCCTACACATAGCTGCCAAGCTATGCTGCCCCTCTCAGGAAAACCTGGAACTTTGTCTTTGTTCCCTGTCTCTGTCCATTCTGTGCTCCCTCATTCTCTAACTCAGAGTCAGCCCAAGAGTTCAGCCAATGTTTGCTGAGCACCACAGAGTGGCCGGCAGCATGTAAGGTGTGCCTGCCTTGCACGGGGGAAGACGGGGCACCTCAGTACTCTCCATCTTCCCTCCTCTTGACAGACAATCTGAGCAATGACTTTGCATTAAATTGTAAATAACTGATAAGGCACAGACCATCAATGCGCCTTCAGGGTAGTTAGCAAAGTAGCAAATCTCTAATGGTAGCTCCCCAAGAATGTCTCTGAAAATATCTGGGAGCTTCCAACTCGGCCTATGGGTGAGATCCGCTCTCCCAGACCATCTTCTTGCCCCTTATGTTTCCCCCAACCTGTCCCGACTCCAGGCTCACCTGGAGCTGAGAAACCTAAGCAGGTGGCAGAAAGAAGCTCCAATAGCCTTGATGTGTGATCACTGGGTGATCGCAACAGGTCAGCCTCCCTCGTGCAGAGATGTGCAGGACTCCTCAAGACCACAGAGCGTGCGGGTTTAGAGCCGAGTGCCCACCCCTCCTGAGCTAGGGGCTGTGGGCCAGCCACAGTCAGCTCAAGTGAGAACAGAGATATCAGAGCCCGACCTGGAAGGGTTATCGTGACGATTAAATAAGCGATTCTGCACTTCTATCTCCCCTCACTCACCGGTGCACATGACAGCTGCAAAGACCCAGCACTGTCCGTACTTCACAGGCTGCCCGCCCCTGGCTGACCACTGCCGCAGGATGGCCACGCTGCCATTCCACTCCAGTGGGCTGACCCCCCGGGAGTAGTCCTCGCCCCAGTTCCCCTGCAACACGCCGTTGTCATCGTTGCTGTTGATCTGCAAAGGACAGATGGGTGGGTCTCCATCGTGCCCAGGGGAAGCTCCGACTGCCCTCAGATGGGCGGGGAAGCTTCTGTCGTTACCATGGCGCTCACCACCCTGCAGATATACACCACGTCGTTCCGCTGCGAGTAGTCTTTGGATGGGTTCTCTAAGAAGTACAGGCTCTTGTTCAGGATCTCAAAGCAGATGTCTATGATGTCCTCTTCAAACTTCCAAGTGAGTGCAAGGGAGAAAAAAAGAAAGGACTGAAAACGTCTAAAATGCTGAAACTTCAAGGAAATAACAGACTTTTAGGGAAGGTGTGTAGGGGGGTTGGGCTTCATATCAGATAAGGCTCTGCCTTGGAAGAGCTTATAAATCAAAATGAGAATTCTGCAACACTGACCCGGGTGGTGCTGGTGGGAAATACAAAGAGAGTTCAGAGAGGAAAGATGCTCATTGGCTGAAGAGATCAGAGAAGGCTATTGGAGCTGGTGGGCTTTGAAGGGTGAGGTAGACAGGGAGAGAGGAGGGGAGTCTTTGAGCATGGCGGGTACCAAGGCAGGGGCCTGGAGAGTCTCATTTCTGGAGGACTTGTGGGAAAAGATCGGATGGATAAACACAGGGCAAGGCCTGTGAGGAGAGGGGGAGGCGTGTGGGGAGCCTTTAAATCAGGTAGAGGGTTCAGCACGGGAGAAGCCAGTGAATTCGTTTATAGCATGTTTGTGACATGTCACAGTCCTTTTGGCTGCCAAATGCACTGGCATTTGTCTCAGTTTCCAAAAAAGTACACAGGTTGTCACAGTTGAAGAACTGGGACGCTGATCTTCCTCCATAGGGCTCCCTGCTTCCCCGACTCTTCCCTCCTGGTGTGTGGACAGAGAGAAGCTGCACCAGCTGTGGCTGGTGGTTGGGAGCAGAAAAGTTGGCCAGAGCCAGAGGTCCCCGCTCTGTACACTGACTGGATATTTGATGTTATTGAAGAATTGCTGCTCATTTTGTATATATTGTGGGATTCTGTTTTTCAGAAAGTCATCTTTTAGAGCTATATTCTGAAGTATTACTGAATTAAATGATATGGTAACTATTATTTGATTCAAAATAAATGCAGTGATGAGCTGCTGGGGGAGGTGGGGCAAGGAGGAGGAGTATAGACCAGGGTTCAGCAAACTTTTTCTGTAAAGGACCAAATAGTAAATATTTCAGGCTTTGCAGGCGAGAGGGACTCCGTCTCAGCTACGTAACTTTGCCCCCATAGCACAAAAGAAGCCACAGGTGGTACCTAAACGAATGAGCATAGCTGTGTTCCAATGGCATTTAATGCCCTAGCCAGTTTGGCTCAGTGGATAGAGCGTCGGCCTGCAGACCAAAGGGTCCCAGGTTCGATTCCAGTCAAGGACACATACCTTGGTTGCAGGCTCCTCCCTGGCCTGGGCCCTGGTCGGGGCTCGTGCAGGAGGCAACCAATTAATGTGTTTCTCTCACATCGATGTTTCTCTCTGTCTTTCCCCCTCTCTCCCACTCTCTCTAAAAATCAATGGAAAATTATCATTGGGTGAGGATTAACATAAATAAATAAATACATAAAGTGGTATTTATGGACACTGAAGTTTAAACTTCATATAATTTGCACATCACAAAATATTATTTTTAAATTCTTTTTCAACAATTTAAAAATGTGAAAATCATGCTTCGTTCGTGGGCCATGTGAAAACAGACAGTGGGCCACATTTGACCCGTGGGCTATAGTTTGCAAACCCCTGGGATAGAGGAAACAAGATTCACCATAAATTGATCACTATTGAAACTGAGAGGCAGGTTCATGAACATTCACTACAGTAGCCCGCCCACTTCAATTATGTTTTAAGTTGTTCATAATATTAACAACTAAGAGGGAAAGGCATCTCCCTTTCCTTCCTTGCCCCCCTCACCGGATGGGAAATTGGTCCAGCACCGCACGCCCTGAGTTTTGTTAGCAGCCTTTGTGAGCCCACCTTCCCGGGGGAGTGTTACCTGCCCGTAGTTCCAGGGCCAGGAGGTGATGAATCGTTCATGACCCTTGTGCACAAAGCCATAGTCCATCATGATATACTCTCGCAGCAGTATTTCACTGGGCAGGTAGACGTCATCCTCTGAACACGTAAGAGTAATAGAGGGGGTAAAACCCCGAACCAAAAAAACAGGGTAATAAAAATGAAAAATGGTAATGAAAGTATCTTGCTGGAAAAAGGAGAAGCAATGGGTTGATGGCAATAGAAATCAAGAGTGGACCCCTTAAAAGTCTATAATGTGTTTTTCTAGATGCCAGATATATAAAATGTATACTTTTAAAAAATAATAATTATCTTTTCCTGATTGTAAAAGCTTGTTGTAGAAATTTGGAAAACACTGATGCTGGAAAGAAGACAATGAAAATCGCTCTTTCCCACTCCTCAGACACACATGTTGGTGTATTCTGGGCACTCTCTCTCTTTCTCTGCACATGTGTGTAATACAATTACATATCACATTGTGTTCCATCTCCTAATCTATTTCACTGAACATCACACATTTCAAAGAGAGCTTATGGGACCAAAACCAAGCTCTTGTAACACTGTGACCTAAGATTGAAATTCTCCATAGGGTGTAACAGATACTCAATAGTGCTATGTTTTCCTGAGGAAATATAAGATTTTTTTTAAAAAAA
This sequence comes from Myotis lucifugus, assembly GCF_000147115.1. NCBI lineage: Eukaryota > Metazoa > Chordata > Mammalia > Chiroptera > Vespertilionidae > Myotis > Myotis lucifugus. The sequence continues at coordinate 2,991,396 of NW_005871157.1, forward strand.
TCACACCATGAACATTTTCATCGTGCACTAAAAATTCCTTGTAAAGATGATCTTTAGTGAGCACAAGGTAATGTATTGCATAGCTATGCAGTATGTTTTTTTCTGGGCTTTCTGGGTAGAACCTTACAGAACATTCCCAATGGATCAGGTTAGCATTACCACCTGTGAGCAAGCTGTACCTGCACTCCAAGGGTTAAAAAGCAGGATGAAAGTCCCCACTGGGTGAGTCGTGCTGTAACCCTGGCCTTGAGAGATGTCTATCTTCAGAGTGTAGGGACCAATGACTGCACTGGCTGGTGTGAAAAGGGAGACAAAGAGTGAGTTGGAGTCAATGGTGAAGTCAGAAGCACTCCAGACATTCCCTTGTCGAGCCTGGGTGAGTCCAAAGGTAGCTCGGGTTCCTGACAGCTTCGTGGGTGCGGGTCCTGTGTAGGAAAGAACGACCCCAAGGTAAGGTTCGAAGTCTATGTGACCTTCACCTTCTCCCACCACTTACTGCTAATGGCTTTTGGTTTAAGGTTTTTACTGCCACTGTGTGTCCCTGGGGAAGCCACTGAAGATCTCTGGGCCTCAGTCTTTTATCTGTAAAATGGGATCATAATAGTACCCAGCTGAAAGTTTCGGATTAAGTAAGTTAATGTGTGTGAAGTTTAGTACAGTGCCTGTAGTGTATTTAAAGGTTGGTTTTTGTTAATCACAACTTCAGTTTGCTGAGCTGGCCACATCTTTTCTTAACAACACGAATAGGGTGCTGAGCAGTAAGGGGTCCTGGGGAATCCCCGGAGGAGAGAGGAAGGGAGGCTCAGGAAGGAGAGGTAGGTGCCCGACAAGTGGACTTAGCCTTGGGGAGGGTGAACCCACCGGTCTCAGCCACGAAGGTGATGTGGTCGGTCCCGCAGTGGAAAGGTCGGTTGAAATGCAGTTGGAGCGTGAAGGGCTGGCCCCGGCGCACGATGAGCCGCCTCAGGCCCATCTCCTGCGTGTGATGCGCCTTGTTGTTCCTGGGGCTCTGCAGGTCCACGGACCTGAGCTCTAAGGCTGCCACTGGGAGAGAGGGAGGCAAGGTCACCGCCCAGCCGTGGTTCCCTGGGCTCAGCCTCCCCCGACGCTTCTCAATCATTTCTGCGGCACCTGGCTCTGACTTAGGCAAGGTTCCTGTCCAGATCTTAGGCCTTCTGCCACCCTGCTCCCTGGTTTCAGGGCTCAGCTTCAGAGGGGAATTTAGCAGGTCCTGGCCTGAGAGTGGGAGGACGATGATCCCGGTGACCCCTGTCCCAGAAAACAAATCGTTTCTAGGTAACTGAAACTTAACCTTGCCACTTGTGTTAACAATCTATAATAATAAAAGCGTAATATGCTAATTAGACCAGACAGCCAAATGACCTTCTGGACATCATTCTGGATGTCCTTCCAGATGACCTTCTGGATGAAACCATGGAGGGGGGGGGGCACGCGGTGGGCGGGGGCCGAGGCAGAGGCCATTAGGGGTGATCCTGCAGGCAGGCAAGCAGTTAGGGGCAATCAGACAAGCAGGCAGAGTGGTTAAGGGCAATCAGGCAGACAGGCAAGCAGTTAGGAGCAATCAGGCAGGCAGGCAGAGGGTTAGGGGCAATCGTGCAGGCAGGCAGAGTAGTTAGGGGTTATCAGGCAGGCAGGCAGAGTGGTTAGGGGTGATGAGGCAGGCAGGCAAGCGAGCAGTTAGGAGCCAGTGGTCCCAGATTTTGAGAGGCATGTCTGACTGCCGGTTTAGGCCCAATCCCACAGGCAAGTGGTTAGGGGCAGTCAGACATCCACTGAGGGGTCCAAGATTGTGAGAGAGTGCAGGCGAGGCTAAGGGACCTCCCCCACCCCATTCACAAATTTCGTGCACCGGGCCTTTAGTCCTATATAATAAAAGGCTAATATGCAAAATGACTGAATGGTGGAACGACCAGTCACTATGACATGCACTGACCACCAGGGGGCAGACACTCAATGCAGGAGCTGCCCCCTGGTTGTCAGTGCGCTCCCACAGAGGGAGTGCCCCTCAGCCAGAAGCCAGGCTCATGGCTGGTGAGTGCAGAAGCAGTGGTGGGAGCCTCTCCCACCTCCACTGCAGGCGGGAAGTAAGGAGTGAGGGGTCCTGGACTACAAGAGCCCTGGACTGCGAGAGGGATGTCTGACTGCCGGCTAAGGCCTGATCCATGGGGGATCAGGTCTAAGGGTCCTGGACTGCAAGAGGGCGCAGGCTGGGCTGAGGAACGCCCCCTCCAGTGCACAAATGTCGTGCATTGGGCCTCTAGTCTTCTATAAGTTACTCTATTAGCCTGCTGATGAAAGAAAGAGCAAATTAGAATTTTTTATGAATTAAGTCAATGAGCTAACTGGAGGCTGGGACCTCAGCTACAGGCATGTCCTTGCTGTAGGAATCTAGACAGATGGGAGCCTCAGGGTTACTTGTAGCTTATTTCTTGCTTCTCAACCATGTTCCCAGTGTCTGAGGGCACTGACTACTGCTTCCTGGGGTGCCACTGTGTGGGTACTCAGTGCACTGTTTAAAAACTCTCATAGCACAGTGTGTGAGAATGAGACTCACCACCTCAGCTGTGAGACCTCAAGTGAGTCATTTAATGTCCCTAGACATCAGTGTCCTTGGGTGAAAAAGGAGACAATGGGATCCCTACCTCATGGGCTCATATGGGCATTAAGTAAAGATTCACATGCAAAGACCTTAGCGTAGCAGCAGGTATAAAATTGGCACTCAGGGATCATTGGTTGCTCTTGGTACTAGTGATAATGCATCCTCAGATTGTATTCCCTTTGCTATTTTTGCTGGCGATTTTTATTGTATTTCTGTCAACAAAAATCTATTAGGTTTTTCCCCCTAGCAGTACATTCATTTATGTCACTGGTTCTCCACCAGGGAAATTTTGTCCTCTGAAGGACAGGTGGCAATGTCTGGAGACATGTTTTTGTTGTCACAACGTGGAGAAAGGCTGCCACTGGCATCTAGTGGGTGGAGGCTGGGGATGCTGCCAAACAGTATCCTACAGGAAAAACTCGAGTTTGCTCTCAGTCATGATGTAAATTGTGGGCCATAATAAAAAAGTTGGAAAGCACCCTAGCCGGTTTGGCTCAGTGGATAGAGCGTTGGCCTGCGGACTGAAGGGTCCTGGGTTCAATTCTGGTCAAGGGCACATGCCCAGGTTGCAGGCTTGATGCCCAGTAAGGGGGGCGGGGTGCGTGCAGGAGGCAGCCGATCAATGATTCTCATCATTGATGTTTCTATCTCTCTCTCCCTCTTCCCTCCTCTCTGAAATCAACAAATATATATATATATATTTTATTTTTTTTAATATATTTTATTGATTTTTTACAGAGAGGAAGGGAGAGAGATAGAGAGTTAGAAACATCGATGAGAGAGAAACATCGACCAGCTGCCTCCTGCACATCTCCCACTGGGGATGTGCCCGCAACCCAGGTACATGCCCTTGACCGGAATCGAACCTGGGACCCTTCAGTCCGCAGGCCGACGCTCCATCCACTGTATATTTTAAAAGTTGGAAAGCAACTGGCCTAGTTCCTGTTGGAAACTGGCTGCATGCCATTTGTTCCTGAGAGTCTTGACATTTTCATCCCAGGATCTACTGAGCCTCCCCAGAAAGCCCCTCCACTGCACACATGGAGCCCAATGGCTGTTCCGTCCTGAGAGATCAGGCACCCACCCAGGCAGTGAAGACAACTTCTGCCGGAAGGACCAGGACTGGGGCAGCCTTTTCCTGGCCGCTGGCCACAGCTCCGAGCATCGTCCTAAGGGCAGCCAAGTCCATTTTCCCTTGACCCAGGCTGACTCTTGGTTTAGAAGGAAAGGGAGGAGGAAGAAGGAAGCGGTCTTCCTCTTTGTGCCCAAGGTTGCAGTGCACGGAGAAAACTCATCGCCATTGGAGGCTCAGGTTTCCTTTTTTATTATTCCACTTAATATAATTACACATTTGGCTCACTGAAGCGCCTTTCATGTCAGGAAGACAATGACTTCAGCGAACCAAAGGGAGGGCCTTCAAAAGAGCAGGGGGAAAAGCCAAGAGGATGAGGAAGAGATTCCACAAAGCAGGAAATCAAGCAGAATTAATGAGTAACAACATGTCAGTGCCCACAAGGCTTGACTTGGCCACTGGCCCATGGAGTTAGTAACAAGTGAGAGGAGAGGTAAGCCCCAGCCACAAGACGCCTGGTGCTTAATTAATACAAAGACAAGGATATAAAAAGGATCAAAATATATCCCCATGTATTATCAGCATTAAAAAAAAAATTCAGAGAGACATTAAAACAGCCCTCTGCCTGCAATGAATTCTGAGATACAAAGCTCTTGTTCTCTGAGAGATCAAAACCTGAGGCAGCCCTGATGTTGTGAAAGATTAAAAAATAATAATATGGTGGTGTTTTATTTTTATTGATTGTTTAGAGGGAGAGGAAGGGAGAGGGATAGAGAGATAGAAACATCCAATTGGCTGCCTCCTGCACACTTCCTACTGAGGACTGAGCCTGAAACCGGGGCATGTGTCCTGACTGGGAATGACATTGACTTCTGTCATAGCTTGACACTCAATCACTGGGCCAC
>NW_005871157.1:2996092-3216325 GCF_000147115.1 Myotis lucifugus
CATGAAGATGATGCCCCACTCCATCCTATGGTCGCTTGCATCTCAACACCTCTTATTTTCTGCAGGGCACTCAATCATATCTAGAATTAGTTCCATGGAAGCAGAGTCCTTGGCCACATTTTACACCTGCCTATAATGGAACAGGGTTTCTAATTGCAGATAATTATAGCTAATGTTCTTTTGTACTTAATACTTACCATGTCAGGCACTGTCTGAAGTGTTTTACATGACTTAAATCATTTACATTCTTACAACCACTCCTATAGAGGTGTTAATATTGTTTCTGACATGCAGGAAGTTTCAGGGCAGAGCTGGAATTCAAATACAGAATCTGGAGCCTGTCCCCTAACCCTTCACATTCTCCTGCCTCCCCTTGTGGGTGCTTAGAGATGTTTGTTGAATGGATACATGACACATGCATGAAGCGGGAGGACAATGATCTGGCAGGAGGGCAGTGAGGCTGGAGGGGACAGAAGAAGAGTGTGTGAGGGTAGCAGGGCCAAGATGCTGCTATTGGCTTTGGTAGTAATGTGTACACTTATCCTTGATGGGAGAATACAATTTATGACTTTCTGAGGGCAATTTATCACAATGTATTACAAAACAAAAGAAAGCCTTAAAACACAAATACCTTAGAGCCATAAATTCCTCTTCTAGGAATTTTTCCTTAAAAGAATCATAATTTGTGTACAAAAATTATGGATGTTCAGTGCAACACATATTCTTACAGTAACAGTTAGATACACAAGCTTTGTGCCTCTCATCTTGACTTAATCAACAAACAGGACAAAGAACATGGGAAATATGTTACAGATTACCTTTAGAGGGTAAAATTATGGGAAATTTCTCTTTGAGTTCTTTTGGGTTGTCCAAGCTTTAGCTTAAACACATATCTTTTTTGTATTTAGGGGAAAGTGTTACTTTGACTAAAGGTAGTTTTTGAGCAGAAGTGGCATGATCTATGCTGTACTTCTGGATTAATCAGGCTGTGGTATGTAGCCCAGACCAGAGGAAAAAAACAATGAACAAGAGAAGAGCAGTGCGAACTCTATTGCAATCATCTTAGGCAAAAGGTAAGGACCTACACAAAGGTGTTGGTGAGGAAAACCTATGTGTTCAAGGGACACTGGTGTCCATGGGCAGGTGGCAGGCAAATAAACAGCTGGTTTGGATAAAGACTGGGTCCGGTTAAAAGAACCCACTGCCAATAATGTCCTAGACAATCAGGCTACTGGTGAAGGACTGGGAAGCTCCAGGTGGAGGTGACAACAGATGAGTTATCCCCGGCTCAGCCAGCAGAGAGAGTTGGCACCTGCCACCCACTGTCAGGTGGACTCAGCTCCTTCCCTCCTCCTGCCTCTGTCACTCTATCCAGCTTCTTGGTCAATATCTTTTATTTTTCTACTACTCATTAGTATTTTCAGTTTGGGACTTTGATAAATGCTTCATTCTTTTTTATTTCTTCCCTTTTAAAAAATGTGAAAGGGTCCATCTGTGTGAGAACACAGGAAGATTCCTATGTGATGAGATTATGCAGTGCCTCTGTGCCTCTGTAAGTGTGCAAGAGAAAAAGAGTTTTATTACCTAAAGGTTCAAGTCCAAACTTCTTAGTCAAGCATTCAAAGCCCTCTACAATGTGGTCCCAACATCTTATCTCCCAATAGCCATAAATAAACTCTGCTTCACTTGTGGCCTCCAAATAGGTCATGCCCAGCTCTACCTCTGCACGGTCCCTGGCCCTTCCCCAATCTCTACATGTTCCCATTGTAACTATTCTTCAGGCAAAACTCAGCATCCACCTCCTCCATGGAATCCTTCTTAAACATTTCAGGACATGGAGGTATCTTAGCACCTGTAACAAAAGTTTTGCATCTAGCTAATATTAACTAAGTGTTATTAAACTCCAGGATTTATATGCATTATCTCCTATTCCTACAAATACCCAGCAAGATCTTATTAACTCCATATTACAGATGAGTAGACAGAGGATCAATGAGGTTAATTTTCCCAGTGTCACCCACCTAGTAGGTGGCAAAATTGTCACTTATATCTGGACAAATGGACTCCAGAACCTAGTTCTTCTGGCATGTGTGGCTGCTCTGGAAGTCCCCAGCCCCCCCTTTTTTTTCAAGTAAATGAATACGGTGTTTTATTCAAATGAAAATGTAATAAACAGACCTACGAGGAGTTGCTCTGGTGGAAGAACTGAAGAGGGGCCCGCCTCCCCCCCCCCCCCCGCCCCGCCCCCCGCTTCTTTGCAGAGCCCTAGGGTTCCAAAGAACACAATGAAAACCACAATTCCATCTCAGCCTCCTCCCCTAAATGCCAGCCTGTCAGGGCAGACCAGTCCCAGGGCCCACCTGGTCTTCCCGCTGCTCTGCAATTTCTTAGACTCTAAACCACTTATTTGTCAGTTAATCACTGACTGACATGTTTCTTTGAACCATTATTTTTATTTAATGTCTACATAATTAACTATATTGTTTGATTGTTGACACCCAGTACTCAGCAAATAGCTGCTGGCAGGATAAAAGTGTTCCCAGCTGGCTACACAAGTTAAATCATTAGGTCTTTTGCAGAAAATATAGCACTGGATTAGTGTCCATAATATATTAAAGTTTCTATAAATATTAAGTCTTGCTATAATCAGAGAAATGAAAACTAAAACAATAATGAGACCCCATCTTTGATTCATTCAAAAATATTTTTTAAAATACCAATAACTTATTTTATATATGGAATAGACCAGTGATGGCGAACCTTTTGAGCTCGGTGTGTCAGCATTTTGAAAAACCCTAACTTAACTCTGGTGCCGTGTCACATATAGAAATTTTTGATATTTGCAACCATAATAAAACAAAGACTTATATTTTTGATGTTTATTTTATATATTTAAATTCCATTTAACAAAGAAAAATCAACCAAAAAAATGAGTTCGCGTGTCACCTCTGACACACGTGTCATAGGTTTGCCATCACTGGCATAGACTGTCTCATATGGTGGAAGTGTGAATTCATACAGACTTTTTAGAGAAACTGATTGATATTGAAGGGTAGCAGAATATGCCATCCCAAAAAATAAAGATTTTTTTGAGCTAAAGGCAATTGAGAAGAAGCATATACAAGAAGGGCTCTCTGCCCTCCCCCCATTTGTCTAAAAGGAGGACATAAACTTGTAAATGTGTTCTCTCTCTCCTCTCTAAGAGAAAGAATAGAAGTTATCACCAGAGAGAGCTCTGGACCCTCAACATCCCAGAGAAGCAGCAGAGGAATCCACATACCAAGCTTATAACTAATCCCATCTCCCATTAGTTTCCCCATATGTTTCCCTTGCTATGATTTGCTGCACTAGAAACTCAAAGTCCTCTTCCTTTGTCTTTCCCTTCTCTAAAAATCCACTGTTGCTTTGTTAAGATGCTATGTAAGCCCAAGTTCTAACCAACTCTTTGAGTTATTCATCACTGAATGTTCCCATGTGTATCTGCAATACATATGTTAATAAACTTCCATTTATTTTTCTCTTGTTAGTCTAATTTATAGGTCCCCAGCCAATGAACTTAATTGGTAGAGGGGCAAACAGTTAAGTTTTCTCTCCCCTCTAATATCCATCAAAACTAAAAGTGGATCCAATGGTCCCTCTTTTAGAAATCTTTCAGTTAAAAAACATTTGCACACATTGCAGCATTGTATATAAGGGCAACATATTGGAAACAATCTAAATGTCCATGAACAAGGCATAGTAATAAATTAAACTAATTAATAAATTTATTAAATACATTATGCTTATCTGCCCAAAATTGAAAACTATAATTTATTTCAGATCTTTGTATTGGCATGCAAAGATTTCCAAGATATGTGATTTACTTTTTTAAAAAGCAAGTCATGCCGAAACCGATTTGGCTCAGTGGATAGAGCGTTGGCCTGCGGACTGAAGGGTCCCAGGTTCGATTCCGGTCAAGGGCATGTACCTGGGTTGTGGGCACATCCCCAGTAGGAGGTGTGCAGGAGGCAGCTGATCGATGTTTCTCTCTCATTGATGTTTCTAACTCTCTATCTCTCTCCCTTCTTCTCTGTAAAAAGTCAATAAAATATATTTTTTTAAAAAAAGCAAGTCATTAGATAATATATTATGTAATCTCATTGTAAAAAAACAAATAATTTTATATAACCTAGTATTATTTAGAAGCAGTTAACTAAATTGTTAACAGTTTTCTTCCTATGAGAAAAAAAGACAGATTGGAAATACATATGTATGTAAAGGGGGACTTGGTCTTTTTAAAGTCCTAATATATGAACTTTTAACTTTTTTATAACAAGCATTTATTTTTGTGTGTATTACTTATTTAATTGAAGTATCGTATTTTAAAAGATCTCTAGTTGGGGATAACTGAAGGAAGAAAAATAGCCTAGAATTTAGCACAAAAGTACCATGGAATCTAGCATATGAATAAGCCTCTTGAACCTTCTCTACTGAACTCTGGCTTATATTAAAATACCATGTACATCTCAAATTTCTAATAATTTCTATGATATATAATTTATTTCTTATTTTTATTAAAAATTTAAAAACTTAATTACAGTTGATGTTCAATATTATATTAGTCAGGTGTACAGCATAGTGGTTAGACATTTATATAACTTACAAAGTGAGCCCCCCGAGTCTAGTACCCAACTGACACCATATGTAGTTATTAAAATAGTATTGACTATATTCCCTATGCTGTACTTTACATCCCTGTGGCTATTTTGTAACTTCCAATCTGTACATCTTAACCCCTTCACCTTTTTCATCCAACCCCTCTCCCATCTGGCAACCCATCAGTTTGTTCTATATATCTATGTTTGTTTCTGTTTTGTTTGTTCATTTATTTTGTTTTTTAGATTCCACTCTATGATGTATAATTTACAGCACAAATTTAAAAAATACATAATCCATGTTTAGTGCCCTTCCCATGAGCCTGCCAGGCTGGCCCACCCTTTTTCTCACTCCCAGCAGCAGAGCAGCATTGGTTCTAAGGGAACTCAAAAAAGAACCCAAAGGCAGGAGAGCGTCTCTCTGAGGGGAGCTGAGAGCCAGAGGAGAAATTGGACCAGGAGAGAGGTCTATGACCCAAGGGGTCCTCCCACAGCTCCAGGGTCAGCCACAGAAATGGCCTCTCAAGCACCAAGGGCCCCAAGGGGTTAAGGTCAAGGTCCTTGTGGGCCACCTCAGACTCCCCAAGCTTCAGGGTTAAACTGAATCCATTCATAACAAAATGAATGACTGAAGGTAAAGAACTGGGAGGAAGAAGCCAGATTATACAATGAACTATCAACACCAATATAGGCCCTCCTATCTTTTCTGTGCGCTCTCTGCCCTCTCTACACATCTCGCTCTCTTGACTTAGCACTTTAGAAAAGTTAGGTTCCCAGCACTCACCCTGCTTCATCTTCCTCCTTCTTCTGTCAGGCAGGGCCCTTCAACTAATCAGTATTAAGATTCTAGACTTAATTGCCTCTCTGAGCCTTTACTGTCATCTGACTAGAAACTTTCCTTCCATCCTGAGTCGGGTGGGGCTGCCATTTCCTCCTCCTCCTAGTATTCTTCCTGCTCTTAGCTTTCCCTCTGTTCCGGGTGCATCTTAGCTTAAGGAAAAGAAATCTTTCTAAACCCTTTTTAAAAATTGCTAAAAGATTTGTTTCTGTGGCCTCTTTTTTTAAGCTGAGAAAACTCAAGTGGCATGGAAGGCAAAGCTTGGTTTGGATCTGTTCCTTTGCACCCATCACCTCAAGGTTTGGGACTAGATTCACTCTAAACCAGCTCATTCTGGTGTCAGGCATTACTCCACGTTGCCTAGATAAGATTAAGGGACAAAGCTGCCCTCAGGAAGGTCATCACAAATGGTCATGAAAAAGCCTTTGAACAGCCCATTAGGACCCAAAGACTTTTACATCTTGAAGAAAAAAATGAAGTACATTGAAATGGTGAATTATTCATTAAAAATGAAGTTGGGGCCCAGGTGGCATGGCTCAGTGGTTGAGCGCCAACCTATGAAAGGGGAGGTCATGGTTTGATTCCGGTCAGGCCATATGCCTGGGTTGCAGGCTCTGTCCCCTGTGTGGGGCATGCAGGAAGCGCCTGATCAATGATTCTCTCTCATCATTGATTTTTCTATCTCTCTCCCTCTTCCTTCCTCTCTGAAATAAATAAAAATATTTTTAAAAAATAAAAATGAAGTTGGTAAAGTTTCCACTGACGAGGGGAAATTGCCATGATATAATGTTAACTGGTGGGGTGTGTGGGGTGGAGGGGAGCAGGATACAAAAACAGTGCAGTTTATGTCAATGGTGTAAAAAATGTTATTTCTATGGATAGACCCATTTTTAAAAGATGGAAGAAAATATAAGCTGTGATCCTCTAAGGTCCGTGAGATTGTAAATGGTTGTGGTTTCCTTATTTATACTTTTATGAGTTAAAAAAGAGAAAGAGAAAATTCCACATTGGGAGAGTAAGATGCTTTTAATCAGGGAGGGAAAAAAATATTAAAGAGGAAGTGAGAAAAGGGGCAGGAGGACATGGCTGGAGATCTGGACGTGTGTCTCTTACCAGATTCACAGTTAAATAGAGAGAAGCAGAAGTATCCAGCCAACACTCCTGGAGGAAGAATTTAGTTTGGTAAAAGAATAGTGCTGCAAGGAAAACATAAAGGTGGTCATTGTCAAAGGTATGTAAGGGGCGCCTAACGCCCTGTGTGATTCATAGAGAAACTATCTGCTCCTACTGTAAGCAAAGCTTTCTGTCACATCCTCTGCCTTTCTTTAATCTGTTGAGTGTATTTAGAAAATGGTCCTCAGTTAGATGCACTAAACGCGCTCATTACCAAGTGTTTCCTGAGCGCTCTGAGGACTTTATTTTTACCAAATTTTCTTTACTTCGACTCAGAAAAATAACACTTTGGGTACTAATCCAAGAATCTCTTGTAGTAGAAACAGATGCTCTTTTGATGAAGGCAGAATTTAAAAAACAAACAGCTCTTTGTAATAAAAGTCCTAATTTATGTTAAAAATACTTTTAGCATACATTTTTATAAAAGGCGGAGGGGGTATACATTTTGATAAATGTCCTTGCTGTTATTTTGTCTATGCTGAGGTCGGTTTTTTCCATAGTTACAATCACAATGTATCTTAAAGACAGAACTTGTGTAATGGGAGCATATCCGTAGAAAACAGTTTGCCGTCCTATTTGAAAATATAGCCTTAACAGTGTAATGACTTTTGCCTTGTAAAATAAGCTTTTACATTTCAAATATTATTTGTTTATTTCAACCCTTCCATTTTCACGTGGGGGTTTAAATGGGAAAAGAGGTTTCTCCAAAAATAACCACCATATTATTATCTAGGGTTAACCAAAGAAAATTCTATTGGTCAACTTTAAGGGCCTCATTAATACTAAGTGTCCCAATTACTGCTACCCCTTTTTTTTCCTTCCTTTCCTTCCTTCCTTCCTTCCTTCCTTCCTTCCTTCCTTCCTTCCTTCCTTCCTTCCTTCCTTCCTTCCTTCTTTTTACAAATATTGAATGACTATCATGTTGCCAACACCATTTTAGAAGTTTTGAGGCACACAAAGTTAAAAGCCAATCTTAACCCAAAGGAAGAGCTAAGAATCTTTTGATGAAGATAAAGCACACAACTATCCTCTTCAGAGAAAACTGCCCTGAGTAGTAGGCTTAGTTGCTGTAGGTGTTCTAGGGAGGAGCCAACAAAGGCACTGTGATATGTGACCAGCCACTGGTCATGAAGGATGAAGAGGATTTTGGAGAGACAGATGGTGTAAGAAAGGCATTCTAGGCCAAGGACACAGCAAAGGCAAAGCGGGGACGGAAGGGAAAGCTAGGGTTGTTTTTGAAACTGGCAGCAACCAAAACTCACTTCATAAAACAATTGTTTTCAACAGGGAAAAAAGAAAGGGTCAGAGGCTTGTAAGTCTCAAAATTGCATAAAACAAAGTTGTGTTTTCTACACTACTTTGAAATTAGTTTTACTGTTGTGAGTTTTAAACCTAAATATCACCTATTAAATTGAGATTTAAATTACTCCTAGTTTTTTTCATACCACTACCTACATCAGCTCTCACACATGATTATCATCGCCACCTGGAACCTAGCTCAGCAGCTATATTGAGCGACTGATTTTAAAACGAAGGCACAATCAAGTGATTAAGTTATGTTCAATATCCATCAAAGTATTGCAAATTATGTCCTTTGACTGATTATATTATATTCTGTTTACTGTATAGATTTTCTCCTAAAAGACAAGTGCTCAATAGAGTCAAGTTTTAAATCTAATTTCCAGATCCAAACCAAAAAAAAGCTCTTTTACCATAGAATCATCTATGATAATAGACCAACCTCTGCTCGGGTTAATCCACTAGATTCGTCCCACAACAAGACAGCAAGTTCTGAGGACCTTTCATCCTAAAATAAATACAGACACATATAATCATTTCCTGGCTCAACACCCTTATATGTGTCTACTGGGTTTTCTACTTGAAGGTTCTGTAGTCACTTCAAATTCAACATGATCAAAATTGAACTAATTAGTTCCACCCATTCCCCCAAATTCATATTATTTCTTACTTATCCTTGTAAATATTACAAAACTTCATTAGTTGTTTGGAACCTGCTATATGAAGGCCCTGTGACCAAAAGGGACAGAGCACAGGTTTCTGAGTTGGAAAACCTGGCTCAGGACCCTGCTCTGGGCCTTCTGAGCTTGGCAAGTAAGCCTTGATAAGAGCACTCCCCCATACAAAATGAGGCCAATAGCACTGATTCTCAATGCAACTCCTACTTTACGGAGTTGCATTGAGAATCAATAGATAGTGGGATTAGATAAAATAGATTTGTGGAAGCATGTAGAAGCCTTAAAGAACTATACAACCATTAGCCAGTTTTATTGCTACTAATGGTAATATTTAAGATCCTTCAGAATGTGAGTTTCATGTAGAGTGAAAAAACACGTGTCGAGACGTGCTGCTAAACTGTCCAAGTAAACATTCGTGACCATGGAGAAATGGTCAGAGCTAAGACCAGCCTCCGTCTTACACCGTCTTGTCAACACTACTGGCTTGAGTATTCTCAGGGGGACTGAAAACATGATATGTGACCTAAGCTGATTAGGTCATACCCTGCTTAAACTCACCAATGGCTTGCATTGCTCCAAAGTCCAAGATCTTCACATGGTTCACCACGGTATTTTACCCTGACCACATGTTCAGCTGTATTCCCCCACAATTCTTCCTTTCACTTGCTTTCTGGTGGTTTGCCCAGTTACCAAAATCCCAAAGCAATGTTAAATGTGGCAACATGAGAACTTTATCATCTGAAAAAGATGCAGCAAATCTTGATTTAACTTGCTTTTATATTTGTTTGTTTACTTGTTTCCTCCCCCTCCCCCCAACCTTTCTGGTGAGTATCACGAGAATTTTAGGCCAAAAGGGGGGATTTGACTGAGAGTATCCCCAAATAACAACTCAGGAAGTTTGATTGTGAGGGAAGGGTAGCATCTGGAGAGGTCAAAGGAGGAGTTTTCACTAGTCAGAGAATTGAGCATCATTAAGTGTTGATAGGAAAGAATGAGTAGAAAGGGATTAGTTAAAAAGATACAGGAAAGAGAATGAATAATCCAGGCACCTCAAACTCAAATATCGGAGGAGCCAGGTAGATAACCTAAATGAGTGAGGCAGTGGGATGTGAGAAACAGACAGAGTGTTAGGAACTGCGAGAGACTGGAGGGTTAAGCTCCTTCTATATGTTGGCCTGAGGCTGGGGGAGTTCCGAGGGATGGTGGAACAGTTCTTGATTGCAATGGTAGTATATACACAAATATATAGTTGGTCAAAACTGGTGGAAGTATACACTGAAAAAGATAGATTTTGCCTTTCCTTTTTCCTTATGTTAAGTAAAATAAAAATATCAGGAAGAGAAACCTATGTGAGTTGGACATAGGATGGTGGAAAGATTTGCCTCAAATGGAGGAGAGATATAGTCTCTATGGTAGCAAGAGGAAAGGTAGTAAAGAAGGGAAGGTGGGCAGGCAAGTTTGTGATAGAAATTTGAGGGGGTTTTTGATCTGATGACCTCTATTTTGCCATTGAAGCAAGAGGCCCAGTCATCAGCTTACTATGAGGTGAGAAATGGGAAGTCAGATATTTGAGGAGAGTGGTGATGGTTTGATATAACCACAGAGGCGAATTCCAGAATGAATGAACTGGAAAAAGGTGACAGAATCGTTAGGTAGTATTTCAGGCCCTTTTGAGGTTGGTGATAATAAAATTAACTAGTAATAATAATAGTGACTAAAAATAAAACTTTATGTTTTATATAAAGGAATTATGAAGGCAAAACTAGGGCTGGTATATGATTTTATTAAGGATCAAAACTACTACTTTTTACTTGAGCATCTTGACTTGCATGGTCCCTGCATGGTTCAAGATGGCCAACCCAGCTGTACCAGAAGACAAAAAGGGGGCTCTTCTGCTAAATCATATATTTTTAAGCTTTCCTGCACCAACCACCCAACATTCTCCCTCAATTTGCTGTAACAAAGTCACATGACCACACCTGCATACAAGGGCAGTTGGGAAATGCAGTCTTTTATTCCTGGCAGCAATGTGTCCAACTAGGCATCAGGGTGCTATTATTAAAGATTATATATTAGAGCATGACATTGGTAGTCTCTACCACAGTGATCTGTCCTGCGGTGGGCTATCTCTTCTTCAATGGAGCATCTCAGGATGTGGCCATAGAGAAACCTGAGAGTTGACTTCACCAGAAGGGTTGGGGTTTTATCAGATAAATGGTATAAAAGTGCTAAGAAGCAAGAGCCTAGAACTGCCTTGAGAGAGTGACTAAAATCATGAATCATGGATTGTAAAAAGGTTTGGAAGAAAAGTGAGAGAAGGAGGAAGATGATGGGTGCAGAGAGAGTAGAGACAGTAATGATGTGGACAGCCTGATGCCATGGTGAAAGGGGCCTGAGGTAGAAATTAAGCGAGTAAGTTTGAATAGTAGGAGGTTGTGGTGGAGTTAAGTTGTGGACAGACAGCTGCTAATCATCATTTTAAAGAGAGAAGATGGGACAACGACACTCTGAAGCTTAAGTGAAGAGCAGGGAGTGACAAGAATCCACCAAACCTCTTCCCTGTTTCTCTCTCCTCCCCATCTACTTTCTACTTCTATGCGTCTCCATCGGTAGTATTTCAAACTGAGGGTGTATTAGGCACATTGGATGCCTCACCTCACATCCCCTCAGCCCACTTTAACTCCAACTATTTCTGCAACAGCCAGGTGTGACTGACAACATACCTCCTCGCAGGTGAGACCTGATAGCACTGGGTCTAAACCTCATCAGGAACCTCTCACACTCTGTCTCAGTGTTTCTCTGACCTGCTGGGCACTCACTCATTTGCAAACCTGAAAAGGGTGGAGAAAGTCAATACCCAGGGCCCAATCCTTGACCACCGGGGACCAGGATCCGGTAAATAAGTGCTCCCTTTTATCTCATTCAGGGCGGACAATTCTTAAGCACATTCTACTTGGCTCTCCAGAGGATCCTAGCAGGACTAAGCCCCAAGTGCCCATAACAGTGACCAGCTTTATAAGATTTTTTAAAAATTGTGCTAACACATAACATGAAATTTACCACTTTAAAAGAATTTTACGGTGTATAATTCAGTGACATCTAGTACATTCAGTTGTGAAACCATCACCACTGGCCAGTTGCCAAACATTTTCATCACACACACACCCAAAAAAACTTGTACCCATGTAGCCATCACTCTTCATTTCTCCCTAACCCAACACCTGGCAACTACGAATCTCTAAGAACTTGCCTCGTCTAGATATTTCATATAAATGGAGTCATACAATATGTATCCTTTTCTGGCTGGATTCTTTTACTTAGCATATGTTTTTGAGATTCATCCATGCTGAAGTGGGTATCAGTACTTCATTCCTTGTTTGCTTGTTTGTTTGTTTAGTAAAACAAAATTTATTAGTACCTCATTCCTTTTTATGGCAGAATAATATACCATTGTATGGATATACCATGTTTTGTTTACCTATTCAGCAGCTTATGAAAATTTAGGTTGTTTGCACCTTTGGCTATTGTGAATAGTACTGCTATGACCGATAATACATTTTTAAATTAAATTTATTAGGAGGACATTGGTTAATAGGATCATATAAGTTTCAAGTGTACATTTCTATGATACAAAATCTGTATATTACACTGTGTGCCCACCACCAAAATCACACCATCATTCGTCACCATATATTAGGCCCCCTCAAACCCCCACTACCCCCTTCCCACTGGTGACTACTGCACTGCTGTCTGTGATAACACATTTTTACATTGGCTTTTCCTCCTTTCCTGTCAGTGTGGGAGATAGAATGGTATGAAAGAATCTGGAGCCCGACCAGTAGCGGTGATCAAACCTGAAACCCAGGTACGAGTCCTTGACTGGGAATAGAACCCACAACCCTTCGGTGGTTGGGCCACTGCTCTGTCCATTGAGCCACACCAGCCAGGGCCCCTGGCTCCTTTCAATCCTCATAAATACCTGGTGAGGTAGGCACTATTATCAAACCCATTTTACAGATGAGAAGACTGTGTTGGGCCCAGAGAGACTATGTGACTTACCTCAGGTCACCCAGTGGTGAATCCAGGTTCTAAAATGTGTTCCCTTTCTACACCTCATGTTACTGCCCATGAAGGGTCTTGCCTTTTCCACTTTTACTAAAAGGATGGGTGTTATTTCTCTACAAGGAGTAGGCACTCTGATCTTTTCTCTGGTTGCTGGACATTCTGTAGCTGCCTGTGTACATTCCACACCAAGTTTCTGTGACTAAGTTTCAGCCGTGGCCCAAAGCCCCCTCTGATTTCTTGACAAAGGGATTTGGAGCAGGAGCACGCTTCCCTGGTTTGCATCTGATGGTTCCATGGCTCCTAAACCCCTGTCACAGGCCCAAGGACTCCACCTGGGCTTGACAATTACCTGCTTGTTGTTTTGGGAAGGTTCAACTCACATGTGGAATGAACTCAAGCAACTCCCTGGACAACTTTTAAACCACAGGAAGAGCCATTAGGCTAGGCAATGGAAGGTTTATTTAGAACCTGACAGGTAGAACCAGGTTAAGATCCTTCTGCGTCAGTCTGTTGCGATGTTAATGATTGTTCTGGTTTGGATTCTCATTGGTTAGGAGAGACTTTGGGCAAAAATCATTAAGGTGAGGTGTGGCTGTTCTCTAACCTAGGCAAGGGGCCAGGTCATTTAAGGATGGCTACATGGCTAAACCATTGTTTCAACACTTTCACCAGAGAGCCCTGACTGTGAGATGGTTTCATCACCTGAAGGGTGTTGTCTTGGGATCAAGGAAGAGCATCTCTACTTTTACACCTTGGTCTCCTTCTCTTGAGCCCCCACTCCCCACCCCCCAATCCATTATTTATGACCCCTAAAATATCTACAAATTAATCAATAAAATAGAGCTCTTGTGAAGGCAGCAAATCAAGATTGTCATTAGAGAGGTGGGGGGGAATCCCCATTTCCTTGTAAACACAGCATCCTGAAAGAGAGCATCTAGATAGTGTTTAAGAATGAGACAAGGTGCTCTAGCCAGTTTGGCTCAGTGGATAGAGTGTTGGCCTGCAGACTGCAGGGTCCTGGGTTCAATTCTGGTCAAGGGCACATGCTCAGGTTGGGAGCTCAATCCCCTGTTGGGGGGCGTACAGGAGGCAGCCAATCAATGATTCCTTCTCATCATTGATGCTTCTATCGCGCGCTCTCTCTCCCTTCCTCTCTGAAATCGATAAAAATTTAAATAAATCAATAAATAAATAAGAATGAGACAAGGTGTTCTGGGGTGCCCTGTGACTTCAGCAACACCTCAAGGCTGGGGCAGGTGAGGTACTGATTAACCATTAATCAAAGTTCCAAGGTTCAAGACAGCAGCTGTTTCTACTAGTGGGAGAGAATTACTCACAGTCCCCTAACAATGACACTTACCTGTGGTCTCGTAAAGGAGTAAAAAACGTGCTCCCCAGAGGGGCCTACTATCAGGATCTGAAGGTTAGTACTCACTCTTAATGTTTAACCTATAACAAATAAGATTATAGCATGGAATGAGAAGCTGAAAAAGGAGTCTGATTTCTAAGGCACTTGATATAAAAGTAGCAGAATTTCTGGATGAAAGAATTACTTCCAGGTTAACTCATTTCCCAGCACTAGTCCCCAAACTTGGCCATCCCAATTAGTTTTCAAGTTAGGATGTCTGGACTGAGCACCTGGGGCAGCTGCCCGCACTACATCAGCCCCAGGAAATACCACACGTTTCCATCATAGTTTCAGGCTTGGTTAGTTGTTCTGGACAAAAGGACACTGGTTCCCCTCAATAGCTCGTGTTCAGCTGCTGACCAATGCCTTGGTTATTTGACTTCACTGTGGCATGAAATCATTGGCCTATAAAAGGAGTAGAGACAGGAAAGGGTTATGTAAGGTTCAGGTCTCAAAGTCAACAGAAATGAGTTTCAGGTTGCTGGCTGACAATGCAGAGAAGGGAGTTCTGGCATTTCAGGGGCAGGGTCCACGCTGCCTGTATGGCCAGTCTGACCAGCAGCACACTCTCAGAGGAACTTCCCTCAAGCGCCAGCTTGATGGTTCCAGTTTGGGTCTCTTCAGCGTCAAGGCATTTTGTCATGGCTCTTAGTTTCTCTTACAAGGCAGATGAGTGAAGTGTTGTGGGATTCAGCCCAAGCCTCAGAGCTACCGTGAGACTGGATTACTACAGGATTCTCAAACCTGAGTTTGAATCCTGACTCTACGATTAGCCTGTGCCCATGAACAAATTACATCCCTTCTCGAAGCCTCAGTTTCCTCATCTTCAACGGGAACAAAATAATAATATACCTCTACAGGTTGTGAGGATTTCAGGAGATAAAGTTTGAAAGCACTTGGCCCAGTTCTGGGCACAAAGTCAGCGCTCGGTAAATAGAAGAGATTATGACTATTTAAAAAGCATATATCTGCTCAAGTAGGGCCCTTCTCTCTTCTCAGCATTCCTTATTTGAGCTAAAGGAGCTCTTGGCTAGGACCACAGAGGTTGACCAGTTGGTAATGAACTTCATTACCTGTCATCCCATTTCATTTCTGGGTAGTTCACTCACTGTCCTAAAGGGCTTACCTATGGTGATTACCTCAGCAAATGACTCAGGTTTTGGGGTAATGAAGGAGGCAGGATTATGACTTGTTGACACCTTATTTGATATAATAAGTACAGCAGGGTGAAGGTGTTTGTTGAGAATCACAAGGCTGCGTCCAGCATCTGGAAATAGCTGAGCCTCACAGAGGACTTGAGTTACCACAAAACTTTTCTGCTGAATGCAGAACAATGATGATAATTTCCATTCTCTAGATTTCTAAATTTACCTGTCCCTTGACTGAGTGAATGTCTCCAATATCAGGGAGATAAAATATGTTACTTTTTTAAAAAAGTTATTTATCACAGTGTAAATGCAACAGAGAGGATTTAAGATAACAAATGTCTGTCATTAAATTCAAAGATTAGCTTCACTATCTCCTTCCCATTAATTAAAAGCTTAAATTTAAATTTATAGATTGAGCCTAAAAATCTCTTGTTTCCCATTAAATCCCACCCTAATCCTTGAGAAACTGATCTGTGTCTGACATATTGACACAACCAACATATCCCAAACTCAATTCATTGTTCCCCTTAAACTGCCTCTCTTTCTCATTTTGTCAATGGCTTTACAATGTTCTAGGGATCCTTTAAAAATGTAAGTGAAGCCTAGCTGGCTTGGCTCAGTGGATACAGCATCGGCCTGTGAACTGAGGGGTTCTGGGTTTGATTCCGGTCAAGGGCACATGCCCAGGTTGCTGGCTCAATCCCTGATAGGAGGCAGCCGATCAATGATTCTCTCTCTTCGTTGATGTTTCTATCTCTCTCTCCCTCTCCCTTCCTCTCTGAAATCAATAAAAATACATTTTTAAAAAATGTAAGTCAAATAATAACTTTATACACTGTAATATTCAGGTTTTCATATGAGTGAGAACCCAAACATAGAGATCTTGGTGTGATCTCTGACTCTTCAACCACCTTTCCTCTCTGTTCAGGAGTCACCTGGTCCTGTTGCTGTATCATGGTCATACAGACTGGTTAAGATCCTGAGTTCCATCAGTAGACCCTCCTGGGTGTGATGCCTGGCTTTACCACTTACAGCTGTGCAACATTAATCCTGTTACTTAACCTCTCTGTGCCTTAATTGCCTCATCTTTTAAATATGAAAAATAACAGTTAATTCATCATAGAGTTGCTATAATAGTTAAGTGAGATAATGTGCCAGCAATTAGTAAGTACTTGATACAGTTCTGCTACCAATTTTATTATTATTACAAATAATCTAGAATGTTTTCCTTCTCTCTATTTTATTGTAGCTGCTCCATTTTAAGGTTTTATATTTTTGTCCTGGGCTACAGATACTGATGTTTAATTTTATACTGCTTCCAGATTTCCCTCTCGTTACGCTGTCCTGCAGAGCTCTGCCAAACTGGTCTTCCTGCCCTGGGAGTTGCCTAAATCTATCTGAATGTTTTTACCACCCTTTATTGGCCCTCTCCTCAGTTTTGAGGAGGTGAAGGTGGGAGAGTAGAAGATACCCATACCTCAAGTCTTGCCATACTCTCTCTCTCCTTTCCTAGACCACATGGCTTTCAGCTCCCTTTTCATATTTTATGTTCTTCTCTTATGTCTATCTTCTTATTTTGTACTCCAGTGTCATGACCTAAAGATAAAGGCTAAATGACCTAAGGGAACATTGAAAGGGTATGAGAAAGTTCTGTCTACAAGAAGTTAAACACCCACAATGAGAGATCCTTGTTCAGTTTGTTTATAGAGTGCCAGGTGTTGGGAACACAGCAATGAATAAGATACTATCCCTGTCCATAAGAAGCTTCAATCTGGAATGAGAAGACAGACCAGAAAACAGATTATAACTCAATATGGTAAGTGAAATATGGATGGTATTTACAAGGTTCTACGGCAATACAGAAGAGCAATCCATACCATCCTGAAAAAGGTTTGAGGGCATGGTGGATTAGAATCAGGGAATGCTTCCCAAAGGTAAGCTTTGAAAATCAAATAGGAGTTGTATTACCAAGGTTGGGATGGTGTGAGAATAAGGCAAGAGGGGCAGTATCAAGAACCCAACTGGGAGTCCAAGTGGAGCTAGCGAGCTGAGTGGTTATGTGGTCGAGTCTTGGAGACCAGTAGAGCTTGCAGCATGGCTGACCAACTGAAGAGCAGATTGCAGAATTCAAAGAAGGTTTTTCACTGTTTGATAAAGATGGCGATAGAACTGTAACAACAAAGGAATTGGGAATTGTAATGAGGTCTCTTGGGCAGAATCCCACAGAAGCAGAGTTACAGGACATGATTAATGAAGTGAATGCTTCCCAGAATTTCTGAGAATGAAATTTGCCTCAAATCCATTCCAAGTTGTATATTTGTTTTCCAAAAAAAAAAAAAAATGTACCCCTCTCCCTTCCCCAAAAAGGTAGAGCACTGCAAGTAAAGAAATGGAGGCATGAAACAGTATTGTGTGCTTTAGGACCTAGTGTATAGCTTAATATAAATGGGCTATCAAATAAGGAGATGAGGCATTTGGGCTTTATGAAAAAGCTGCTAATGAAGCATGTTTACACAGTATGTATAATAAATATTAATATAGAAATAAAAACCAGGAGGGAAAAGAAAAGACAATGGGTCTGAATGAAAGTGGCTCCAGGAGAAGCTCTAGGAGCCAGGAGCAGCCAGGCTTGGGCTATCTCACAGAGAATTTGCCCCTTATTCTTTTTTTTTTCAATGTATTTTTATTGTTGACAGTATTACAGTTATCTCCCATCCCCCCCCTTTAGTCTGTTTTTATTGATTTTTTTAAGAGAGAGAAGAAGGGAAAGAGAAGAAGAAGAAGAAGAAGAAGAAGAAGAAGAAGAAGAAGAAGAAGGAGGAGGAGGAGGAGGAGGAGGAGGAGGAGGAGGAGGAGGAGGAGGAGGAGGAGGAGGAGGAGGAGGAGGAGAAGGAGGAGAGGAAGGAGAGGAAGAAGAGGAAGAAGAGGAAGAAGAAGAAGAAGAAGAAGAAGAAGAAGAAGAAGAAGAAGAAGAAGAAGAAGAAGAAGAAGAAGAGGAAGGAGAAGAAGAAGGAGAAGAAGAAGGAGAAGAAAGAGAGAGAAAGAGAAGAAACATTGATCCGTTGCCTACCACACATGTCCTATCTAGGGATCAAACCCACAACCTAGGTAAGTGCCCTAACTGGAAATTGAACCTGATACCTTTGGTGCACAGGATAAGGCTCCAACCAACTGAGCTACACCAGCCAGGGCCCCTCTTCTTCTTCTTTTTTTTAAAAATAAATCTTTATTGATCAGATTATTACAGTTGTTCCTCTTTCCCCCCCCCCCCGCCCCATAGCTCCCCTCCACCCTGTTCCCACCCCATCCTCTGCCCTTACCCTCCCACTGTCCTCATCCATAGGTGTACGATTTTTGTCCAGTCTCTTCCCACACCCCGCACACCCCTTTTCCCCCCAAGAATAGTCAGTCCATTCCCTTTCTATGCCCCTGATTCTATTATAATCACCAGTTCATTCTGTTCATCAGATTATTTATTCACTTGATTTTAGATTCACTTGTTGATAGATGTGTATTTGTTGTTCATAATTTGTATCTTTACCTTTTTCTTCTTCTTCCTCTTCTTAAAGGATACCTTTCAGCATTTCATATAATACTGGTTTGGTGGTGATGAACTCCTTTAGCTTTTTCTTATCTGTGAAGCTCTTTATCTGACCTTCAATTCTGAATGATAGCTTTGCTGGATAAAGTAATCTTGGTTGTAGGTTCTTGGCATTCATCACTTTGAATATTTCTTGCCACTCCTTTCTGGCCTGCAAAGTTTCTGTTGAGAAATCAGCTGACAGTGGTATGGGTATTCCCTTGTAGGTAACTGACTTTCTTTCTCTTGCTGCTTTTAGGATACTTTCTTTGTCTTTTGCTCTTGGCATTTTAATGATGATGTGTCTTGGTGTGGTCCTCTTTGGATTCCTTTTGTTTGGGGTTCTCTGCGCTTCCTGGACTTGTAAGTCTATTTCTTTCACCAGGTAGGGGAAGTTTTCTGTCATTATTTCTTCAAATAGGTTTTCAATATCTTGCTCTCTCTCTTCTTCTGGCACCCCTATAATTCGGATGTTGGTATGCTTGAAGCTGTCCCAGAGGCTCCTTACACTATCTTCGTATTTTCGGATTCTTTTTTCATTTTGCTTTTCCGGTTGGGTGTTTTTTGCTTCTTCGTATTTCAAATCTTTGATTTGATTCTTGCGCTCCTCTGGTCTGCTGTTGGGAGTCTGTATAATATTCTTTATTTCAGTCAGTGTATGCTTAATTTCTAGTTGGTCCTTTTTCATATCCTCGAGGGTCTCACTAAATTTATCGGCGGTTTCTAGAAAATTATTGAAAAACCTTATAACCGTGGTTTTGAACTCTATATCCAGTAGTTTGCTTTCCTCCATTTCTGTCATATGTGATCTGTTTCTTTGTCTCCACATTTTGGCTGCTTCCCTGTGTTGATAGAGTGGCTTTCTGTGCTAGGTGTCCTATAGGGCCCAGTGGCTCAGCCTCCCCAATTACCTGAGGTGGACACTCTTGGTGCACCCCTTTGTGGGCTGTGTGCACAGTCTTGTTGTAGTTAAGCCTTGATTGTTATTGGTATCACTGGGAGGAATTGACCTCCAGGCCAATTGTCTGTGAGAATCAGCTTTGTCTATGGTGGGAGAACTTCTGAGCTGGAGACACCCTTCTGGGGCAAGACTTGCTTCAGTGGGGCTTTGGTGCTCACTGAGTCTGCCCCCTGAGTGTGTCCCTTATGGATCTGAGGAGTTGGAATCTGGATGGTCCCACTCTGACCACTGGGTACACTGGCTCTTGAATCTCTAAGGAGGTGCTAATTTAGCTTCTGCCTGAGGCTACCCAGCAGGAGCTATGGAGAGATCTGCAGATTCCTCTTCCTTGTTTGGGGTTTGGAGGTGCCCAGATGAGGCCCAGCTGTGAAGCAATGTAAGCTTCTGTGGGGCCTTGGGCCTTCTTTTGGATGTTCTGGGTCTCTCTGACCCAGCTGCAGTTTGTTAGGTAATTTTAGATCTCAAAGGGCTAGCCCATTCATATGCAAAAGTCTCTGCTAGCAGCTTGGGTGGGGCGGGGTCTCAGGGAATCAACAGGGCAGAGCAAACAGTTATGGCTGATCCTCAGCCCTGCCCTAAGAGGCCCCTGGGTCTCAGTGTCCCGTCTCAGTGTCCCGGTAATCGCTGCAAGAACCTCTGAGAGAAAGTTGCCCTCGAGTTCCGCCTGATGCCAGACAGTCCAGTTTCTCCCCATATGAGTCCTGGGTTCCCAGAGACTCGCCCCGGAACTGAAGTTCAGAGCAGTCAGGAGCTTGTGACTCCCTCCCGATTGATAAAGACACTGGCTTCCTCCATTGCCAGTCCTTTCCGCATGCGCGCTCCTCCGTACCTCTGCACTTTACTTCCGCACCTCCTCTGAGTCTCAGTGTGCTTTTCTCTTTCCTTCTAGTTGTAGAATTTCCACTCAGCCAGCCTTCCTGTGGTTCTGGATGATGTCTGTTTTGTCTTTTAGTTGTAGTTTTGAAGTGGTTGTGTGAGGCAGCTATTTCAGGTGTTTACCTATGCCGCCATCTTGGTTTCTCCCCCTCTTATTCTTCAAGCTACAATTTGTGTTTCCAGTTCAGCCCTTTTTATTTGCTAGTTCTATTCCTGTATTTGGTCTGGTTATTTACAGAAGGAAAAAAAAGTGAGTGAATGTGGAAAGTGAGGAGGGAGGTTATAAAATAGATACTATTTGAATAAGTAGCTCTCCATTTGGATGTTTAACAGACTCCCAAAGTCAACACATCCAACCTGAAACTTCTGATCTATGCCCACAAATCTGCACACCCATAGTCTCCTCCAACTCAGTTGATAGCAACTCCAACTTTCCAGTTACTTAGGCCTAAAGTCTTGAAGCTTTCTTTTTTCTTTTCTTTTCTTTTCTTTTCTTTTCTTTTCTTTTCTTTTCTTTTCTTTTCTTTTCTTTTCTTCTCTTCTCTTCTCTTCTCTTCCTTCCTTCCTTTTCTTTCTTTCTTTCTTTCTTTCTTTCTTTCTTTCTTTCTTTCTTTCTTTCTTTCTTTCTTTCCTTTCTTTCCCTTCCTTCCTTCCTTCCTTCCTTCCTTCCTTCCTTCCTTCCTTCCTTCCTTCCTTCCTTCCTTCCTTGAAATTCTGTTGGCTCTTCCTTCAGAATATACCTGAAATTCCACCATTTTTCACCTTCCTAGATGAATCTACATCATCTCTCACCTTGATTACTGCAGCAGCCTTCTACTATGTCCATTTTGAGGGATCCTTTCAAAATATAAGTCAAATAATATCACCCAAACCCTTTTTAACCTAGATTAAAATCTATTTTTAATTACAATGAATTGCTTTAGGAGCTTTGCTCTTGGCATTCCTTATGCCTAAAAAAAACATTTTCTCCAATAATCTAGTTAGCTAACTCTGTCACCTCAAGTCTTTGCTAAAATGCCACTGCTCAGTGAGAGTGACCCTATCTACCCTATTTAATATTATAACCTGTTACCTCCATCCCATACACTCCTTATCCTCCTTACTCTACTTTTTCTTTTTTCCACCGTCTTTATCATGTCTAATATAATATATAATGTATTTATTATCTTTATTGTTTAATTTCTTGTCTCCCACTGCTAGGTTGCAAATTCTACAAGGGATTATTTAGATCACTGATATACAGTGGGGCCTTGACTTACGAGTGTCCCGACTAACAAGTTTTTTGAGATACCAGCTGTCTCTCGGCTGATTTTTTGCATTGAGTTGACAGAGTAATTTGAGTTAACGAGCTCCTTAACGAGCTCGGTCTCAGAACGAATTAAACTCGTAAGTCAAGGCCCCACTGTATCCTGCTTAGAACACTTAAATGTTGAATGAATGGATGAATGAATGAATGAACGAATGAAAAGTGGATATTATCCATTGAAAGCTCCACTTCATATTATTCAGATTCCCCTTTCTTAACATGTCTCAGAAGCTAGTGTTGAGAAATAGAGGAATGAGTTGCATGCATCTTAATTCTAGGGACTGAATGAAAAAGGAAAACAAGTTTCCCTAGGGCATGATCCTGGATAGAGGAAAGACGAATCTTTTAAAATTTTAATGTGTTTTCTTTTTGCCCTTAAATTTTAAATGAATAAAGTTATCAGACTTTTTCTGAATTTTGTTTGTATATATGTGTTCTTTAAGGCCTTTTTCTACCACTAAGTTTATAACATGTTCTTTTATACTTGTTCTGATGCTCATAGAATTTAGTTTTGTTTTCCTTATTAAGTTTGGGTCTGATCTTTAATACATCTAGAATTTAGGTTTGTATTTGTGAGAATTAGGGAGCAAACATCACTTTTCACAAATGATTAGCCAGGTGGTGGTCCCAAATCATATACCAAATAGTTCAGCCTCACCTCACTAGTTTAAAATGTCACCTTAACATATAGACTGTTCTTGAATTCTTTATTCCTTCAATCTATTTGTCTATTCTGGCACCAATATCAATCTATTTTTTATTTTTTAATTTCTTTATTGGTTAAGGTATTATTTTAATTACTATGGCTTTACACTATATTTTGATTTTCTGATGGTAATCTCTGATCTTATTACAATTCACTATTTATTACTAATTTTAGCCTAACTCAAACATATAGCTATTCATGTGACTTTTTTTTAACATTTACTATGTGTCATGCACTGGAAATAAAGATATGCTGGCTGGATTCAATTGTCCAAATATAAATTCAGTGGATTGAGGTCTAGACTGTGCTGTGTGTATTGTATTACAATTTTTTATTTAGATTTTATTTTTCAATTGCAGTTTACATTTCTACTATTTTGTACTAGTTTTAGGTGTACAGCATAGTGGTTAGGCAATCATACACTTTACAAAGTGTCCCCCCAGGTATTTCCCATACCCACCTGGCACCATACACAGTTATTACAATATACTGACTACATTCTCTATGCTGTACTTTACATACTTGTTACTATTTTATAACTACCAATTTGTACTTCTTAACCTCTTCACCTCTTTCACCCAATCCCCCAACTCCCTATCCCTCTGGCATCCACCAGTCTCTTCTCTGTCTATGTAAACTCTGCTTTTTTAATTGAGTGGGGTTTTTTGAGGTCTGGTGGTGGCAAAGGTATTTTTCCTCTTAAGTATTGGTTATGTACTGATGTAATTATAAATAAGAAAGATCATCTTTGCTAACTTTTTCTGAAATAGTAAGCCAAATATGAATCAGAGGTTGAGGCTCTAATGAAAAGTTTTAAAATGTGGACAAAGACTAGGAAATGCAAAAAGCAGGATATGGTGTAATATCCTAAAAATCATTCTTATGACAATTTATTTCCTAGCCTTAGTCTGCCAATTAGGTGGCACATGACTTTTCATGTAAATATTAGGGCAAGGTCTTTCTTCTCCCTCTATTAAACTTCTTTTAATAAGTCATGCCTAGTGAAGCATCACATTCTAGAAAGATCTTGTATGTATGTGCTCATGAGCACATTTAATTGCATGCTCCCACTCCCTCAGATTAACCTTTTGGCAAAGTTAGCTCATTTCATTTCCAAAAGATATGGGGTAACCATGGTCCAATGTTGAGCAAAAGGTAATGAGGATCAGCTGGAAATTGCAATCAGGGAAAAGATTCAGGTGTAATCTGTAACACTAGGAGTAACAATGGGAAGTCTACCACCTTTACCCAGGTCAAAGCAGCTGAATTTTTTAAAAAATGTTTTTATTGATTTCAAAGAGAGAGAGGCAGGGAGAGGGAGGGAGGAAGAGAGAAATAGGAGAGAGAGAGAGAGAGAGAGAGAGAGAGAGAGAGAGAGAGAGAGAGAGAGAAGAGAGAGGAGAGAGGAGAGAGGAGAGAGGAGAGAGGAGAGAGGAGAGAGGAGAGAGAAGAGAGAAGAGAGAAGAGAGAAGAGAGAAGAGAGAAGAGAGAAGAGAGAAGAGTGAGCAATAGAGAGAAAAACATCGATCAGCTGCTTCTTGCACACACCCTACTGGAGATTGAGCCTGCAACCCAGGTATATGCCCTACCAGGAATTGAACCAGAGACCTTTTTGTGCATGGGACTATGCTCAATCAACTGAGCTACACCAGCCAGGGCAAAGCAGTTGAATTTTAAAAACTCTTAAATAGGGGTCTTTAAAACTTGAATACTCACACCCTCACACACACACAGAGTAATTAAAGGACTTTTGACATCTGTTTGTGCATGGTAGGCAAAATAGTAATATTCAAATGTAATTTATTTGAGTGTCAGATTGGACCTCCATCCAACAGTTATTTATTGAGCATCTACTATGACAGGGATAGAGAAGTGAACTAGACACACAATTCCTTCCCTCAGTCAAGAAACTGCCCCTTCCCAACCAAGTGCTTATGTCATTGTCCAAGAAAAATAATCAGCCTTATAACTAAACTGTGGAATGACAGAACTGTTTACATCATTACTGATATCCAAGGAACTCTTAACCTACTCTAAAGCTGATTATAAGTTTCATAATTTCTGCTCTACCTAATCTCCTTCTCTTTTAAACATCAAGTCCAAATGTGATTATCCAGGACTCATGACCTACTTTGCCATCCGAATGCTATTTTATATCCCTTTCTTCATTACTGTAGTCAAAAAGTTAGTTTAGTTTTAATATGACATTAGGCATTATTGGTTCCCATGATGTAGGAACTCACTTTAGTAACTAGTTCTCCTATCATTGACCAGATTCTGCAAAGAGCACAGGCTTCTTTAGCACAGTAGTTGGTTACATTTGGGGCTGCCATATGGGAGTATTTTCCAGGAGGTATCATTTAGGTGTCTCAGAGTAGGTAGGGGCTATTTGAGGTTAAGTTTGGGAATCACAAAATGCACATAGAATAAACCAAGACTTTCAAGACCTGAGATAAACTGAAAGAGAAGACCAAGGCAGTGCCTGGCCACTGGAACACATGTTGCATGTCATCTTCCTAACATCACTAAGGAGGATTAAATCTGTAGAAAAACAAAAAATGGACATTTGGTGGTAAAATTCTAAAAGCACACAAGGAAATGGCAACACTGGCCTTTGAAGAACATATTCCAAAAGTTTTTCTTAACCTGTCTTCATATTCTTACTAGTATGATACTGTTTTTGAGACCCTGACAGTAAATTCAACATAATAAATTCTCTCCCTTTCTTAATTTTTCTGGCCTAAAAAGAAGTACAACCCTGGCCAGTGGGGCTCAGTTGGTTGGAGCATCATCCTGTACACCGAAAGGTCTCAGGTTTGATTCCCAGTCAGGGAACCTGATCGATGTTTCTCTCTCACATAAGTCTCTCTCTCTCTCTCTCTCTCTCTCTCTCTCTCTCTCTCTCCCTCCCTCCTCTCAAGTCAATAAAAACACATCCTCAGGTGAGGGTTTAAAAAGAAAAGTAAAATTACTAAACAAGGAAAATGCCTTTCATGAACTCTCATAACTACCCTAGAGCTCCATTCCAGAATTTTAGAACAAAAATATTCAGAGGTGAAATGGAAAAGCAAAAATTATTGTCCAACTGGAGTTCTCAATCTGGCCCACATCTCTAACTGCTGATTACTGTTATGAAACTGGGATCCAGCACCAGTCCACACAGAGCGCTGTTCCAAAGGCACATAGTAAATGTTGTTGACAAAACTTCTAAGTGCTCTAATGAGTAGAGCTTGAGAAATGACTAATTCCTTACCTGAGTATGATGCATGTATCGGGTTAGAGGTGGAGGGCATGCTTAATCTGGTAATCACTTACAGAAAATGTGATAATTTTCCTGGAACAAGCCTGATTAGTCATAATGTGCCATACTGGCCAGTGCTCAAGAGAACAGGCACTACTAATTTGGCTCTGGCACATATCCACATTCTCTTTATGATTCCACCCCACCCACCACCCGCAACACCACCTCACCACAGCACCACCTTCTCCCCCCGCCCCCCGCAAAAAAAGTAATGAAATAATAAATGGTTGGTGGCACCACCTAAAGGTAGCATTATAGGTGTGCCCAGGGCCTTGGAGTCATTTCTAGGTTAGAATTCTGGTACTATTACATAGCTGAGAGCACTCATTTCATCAATGTTCTGCTTTGATCTGCTCCTGAAAGTTGGAAGTAGGCTGTAGTGAACTTAAAAGATAGGAATTACAAAGCATGCAGCCTTTTCCTCTTCTGATCATATTTCTGGCAGTAATCTAGTACCTATAGTCTTGCCAGATGTCTAGCTGTAGTCAGCCTTGAAGTTTCCCAGGACTCTCTCATGACCATAACTAACAACTTCCCTTGAAAGGGCTCTTGCAGTCTCAGTGAAGCTGAAGCTAGACAGCGGTTGTCTTCTCCTGGGAGCCTTCATCTAACAGAGCCAACATTGCCTTCTCCATACACTTAGGTTTGTGTTTGCTACTCAGTTTTTATATTAATCACTTTTCACATTCATATATATGCAAAGTTGTTACAAAAATATTTAGGAAGAGACGAGTCTGTGCCATACTAAGCCCATCAAGATGTTAAAATTTATAGTACTGTAGAATCTCAAGGTATTATTAAGCTTTCAAGGACTAAAGACTAACAAGAACTACTAAACTGGTTCACTTAGTACCACTAAAGCCACTACCGTTTGAGACACAATTTAGAGAAATTAAGGCTTAAATTTTAAGGATGAATACCTAAGATATTTCATTGATCCCACAAGGCTTTCTATGAAAGATGGTCCATTTAAAGGGGATAATTGAGGAGAGCTTAATGAAGATACTAATTGAAAAGGACTGAGCAAGGTTAAGGGAAGCCAAGTCAAGATAGTGAAGTACCTCAGCAGTGTCTAGATCTAGGAACATGTTCTACATCTGTATTGTCCAGTACCATAGCCATTGGTTACATGTGACTACTGAGCACTTAAAATGTGGTTAATGCAACTAAGCCACTGAATTCTTAATTTTATTTAATTTTTATTAATTTAAGTTCAAATAGCCACATAGCTAATGGCTACTATATTGAACAGTGCAGCTCAGGTCTAGCAAAGAGCAATTACAATCCTAGGCCTGAAGAGGTAAGAAGGAACAATTACTGGAACCTGGAATGATGCAGAATTAGAGCTATACTTTATTACATGGAGAAAAAGCTGTGGCCTTTGACAAAAAAAGGGGGGGACTCTGCCAACTTGCAGACTAGTAGGAGAAACACTGAGAATACCCTGCCTCACTCTTCCTGTCCTACATCTCCCTCTGGTGCCTATGACTGGTAGTACTCACCAGAAACTCATTGATATAGTTCATGAATGTCAGCCTCCTGGGGCATAGACCATAGTTAAGGGTGAAGAGTAGAGCTGAAGCATAACATTATCATATCATGTACACAATGAGTTGAACCATCGATTGTTTGATTTATAAGCACTCATAAATCTATATACATATGGAACCAGTGACAAAAATGGAAAAGCATATTTTCCAATAAAGTCCTATATAAAGATCATTGTTGAATCTATCCCAGAGTTCTCTTCTGCACTAAATAGCACCATGCTTTACTAAAACTGTAACTGGGTTCATTTTAGGTTTCATACATGAAGAATGAAATCAATATCATACCCCTTCAACTATATTCAACTTTAGATTCTTACCAAGGATCTGTGTGAAACTTTTTCCAAAGTACCACCTCAAATCATAAAGCATAGGAGTGGGAAATTTTTCACTTGACTTAGGTTAAAGTCACTATAACTCAGTAAGTAGATAAATGCAGATTAGAAAATGGGAGGAAGACCAACTAGATATAGGGATCTAAAGGCCCCAATTCCTCCTCTAGGACTGTATGACCACTCTCTTAAGATAGGCCTACTTATGTTTTATTTTTGTATCATCTCTCTGAGTGATGGTATGTGTTTTAACAAAATAGTGCTAATAAAATAAAATAAAATAAAAGGAGGGGCGTGGAGTGGGGTAATATCTGTAGCCAAAGTCAAATCCTATTTGTGGAAACCTTTATTGTCTACTTTAGTGGATCCTAAATAAATCAGAAGTCCAGTCCTTACTGCCCAGCACCCAGGGAAGAAAGGTCTAATGTTACTGTAAGGGGGTTGAAGTAGGTGCCAAAGGAAAAGCAGTTCCCACCACCTCCAAGGAGCAGGAGCTGTTGCTCTTCAGGAAGGAGGATGCTGGTATGGTTGTGCAACATTAGTGGCCATGGTACACCTGTTGTGTCAATCTGATACTCAGAGCTCAATCCTGTAGTCAAATCGATAACAGTCACCCCGGGAACTGAGGAGGAATGAATCCAGACCCCTCCAACCAGTAGAAGCTTCCCATTAAGCACATGAGCTGTGTGGGAGTACCTTGGGGTAATGGGAGGCTGGATATCAACTGATTCCCAGAGGAATCCACAAGTGGTTGGTTTCAGAAAGACTACAGAGCTCAATGGCTCCTCAGAAGCACCCAGGCCTCCAGCAATAAGGGCTCCCCCTTGCCAGCTGCAGGCAGTGTGGGAATGCCGACCTTCAGGTGCTTCCCCCTCCACTGGGATCTTGACCCAAGTCATTGTCCCCACGTGGAGAAAATGCCAGTCACTCAATACAGGTTCCCCCACACTTCGGCCCCCATAGACAAACAAATACTTCTGATTCTCATAGGACACTTCTGTTGTTGAATGCCGCCAACATGACAAAGTGGAATCTCCTTCTGTGCCAGCTTTTGTTACCATTACATTTAGATCCTCGGCGCTATCATCCTCACTCTTACAAAAACGAAGTTGGAGAATCCCCAAGGCTGGAGTTACTGGGGACAGTCTCCCTCCCAGAACCAGAACCTGAGTATCGGAAAGTCTCGTCATGGTGTGATAAAGGCGTCCATCCCACTGAGCTTCAGTCCCCCGACTGCCTATGGGTTTGCCTTTCCATTCAAAGTCACAGCATCTTGAGAGCAAGTGAAACTTGCTCATTCGGCAATGCCGCCCCTCCTGCTCTCCAAATCCACCTGCGCTGAGAATGCCTGGGCTCAAGAGGACAGAGGCGTGGCCATATCTCTTAAAGTGTGGGCCCTGGCTGTTACTAGTGACCACCTTGGCAAGGAGGGTCCCGGAAGGGGAAGCGGGATCTACCCGAGGAAACAGCTCTGGGGATGAAAGCACCAAAGTTTGGGAGAGAGTGTCTCCCTTAGAAGCGGCCAGAATGAAATAGTGGGCGCACTTCAGATGCCACTCCTCAAACTCGTCAAAGGGCTCAAGATTTTCCATGCGCCGACGTTCTTCTGCGGGCAGGAGGCAGCGATAGAATTCATTCATGTCCATGGCCCTGCAGGCAGTCCAGCCAGCCTGGAGGAAGCGGAGCTGCTGGGACGCCACGTCGGGGAAGCGGTCCAGGCCATGCAAAGGAGAATTGAGCTGCTGAAAATGTTGCTGCATGAACTGGCCAAAGGGGTCATGCGGCCTCATCTGCTCGTAGATCACGAAAAGAGCATCAGGAAAACGCTGGGCTGCCCAGGCGATGAGGGCCGCTGCATTATCCGGTTCCAGGTAGGTCAGCACGGCCTCAGCGAGGAGCAAAGTGGGTGCGGCTTCCTCGAGGCCCGCGGCGGCCAGGGCCCGGTCCAATCGCTCCAGCTGCCTCAAGTCCAAGCCCAGGATGCGGTAGTCCGAACTCTCAAAGCGCAGCGCTGACGCAGGGTCCCCGCTCCGGAAAGGCCCGGTGATCGCGCACAGTTCCGGCGTGTCTCTAATCCTCTCCGCTTTGCGCCGCGCCACGTCTGGAAAATCGACCTCCCAGACCGCAGCCCCGGACAGGCGGCCTGCAGCTTTGAGGCGAAAATACAGCGAGTCCGAGCCGGCGCCCAGCGACAGGATCTGGGCGCGAGGCGCTCGCGGGGCCGCGCACGTCCGTTCCAGGAAGGCGCGCACGCAGTGCCGGACGGCGCGTGCGCGGACGTAGTAGCCGCGGTGGATGAGCGGCGCGCGGCGCGCGCTCCCCGGCACTAGCAGCGCGGCGAAGGCGTCGCGCACGTACCCGCGCGTGGCCAGGGAGCTCTTGCTGAGGGCGCTGCTGTCGTTGGTACTCTGCACGGCTCCCGCCCGGCGCTCGCGGCTCCGCGGGCCCATGGCCAGAAGGCGCTCAAGAGCCCCGGCCTGTCACGGTGCTGAGCTGCTCTTCCGTTCTAGTTACCCACACGGCGGACTTCTGCACGGAAACACCACCCCTCCTCGGTGACTCCTCTTCCGCAGACCAGTTGCGTCACTTCCGGGAAGAGCGCGCCTCGCTGAGGAGAATTGAGGCGGGCGTAGCTTGCGCTAAAATTCCACGGGTTGACTTCTTTGATTCCCTGGGACTGCTGTTTGGCGGGAAGACTGTCCGCTACGGCTTATTGTGGACACGTAAACTGTCAGGGAAGCTCGGGTTGTCACTTCTGCAAGCTTTTCCGTGTGAAGGGAAATGTTTAATCTAAGTTCTCATAGTTGACTCACCTGTTGACAGAAATCTGTAAGAGGTGAGTCTGTGGGGACTGACAGCCAGAACTTGGAGGGGAAGATCTGCACCGGACGCTGGTGGGCAAGTAGAGGAAGGGGCGGTCCTTGGATGCTAACTGCTGGTGCTAATTTATTTAATGCTTTAAAGGTTACAAAGAGAGATCCCACTGAAGTCCGAGAAGAAGTCAGTGGGGTCTGGTGCAAAATGAACAGACCTTTACAGAGGTTGTGTTTCACCCAATAAAATTTTCCCCGCGGATACATACTATTGATGGTCTTGTATTCCTGGCTCTGTGCTAAGCTGCTAGTAAGTAAATTACTCAGCCCCAGATTCTCAGCTATAAAATGACATTCCCCTCTACTTTCAAAATTCTGTGATTCTAGGGTCGTAAGGGAATCACAGAGGCGAGGTGATTATTCCCTCATGATACGGTCTGAATCTTTTAAAAAAAAATTTTAAATATATTTTTATTGATTTCAGAGAGGAAGGGAGAGGAAGAGAGAGAGAGAGAAACATCGATGATGAGAGAGAATGGCTGCCTCCTGCTCGCCCCCCACTGAAGATCGAGCCCGAAACCTGGGCATGTGCCCTTGACTGGAATCGAACCCAGGACCCTTGAGTCTGCAGACCAACGCTCTAGACCAGTGATGGCGAACCTTTTGAGCTCGGCGTGTCAGCATTTTGAAAAACCCTAACTAACTTAACTCTGGTGCCGTGTCACATATAGAAATTTTTTGATATTTGCAACCATAGTAAAACAAAGATGTATATTTTTGATATTTATTTTATATATTTAAATGCCATTTAACAAAGAAAAATCAACCAAAAAAATGAGTTCGCGTGTCACCTCTGACACGCGTGTCATAGGTTCGCCATCACTGCTCTATACACTGAGCCAAACCGGCTAGGGCACGGTCTGAATCTTGTTGGGGGTTTAAAATAGTAACCAAGTTTCTGAGTTGGGTGTTCAGGCATCATCACCAGTAGAAAACTGCCTCCAGAGATATTTAAGGAGACTTGTAATTTATTCATTGGGATTTGGTGACTGACTCGGGCTGAGATGGAGAAGAAAATCAAGATGACTAAAGGTGTGGTTACCTGGAAGCAATATAGCTTAATGATTAAAAGTATGAGTTTTGGCCCTGGCCGGTGTGACTCGGTGGATAGAGCGTCGACATTGCTAACTGCAAGTTCTCAGGTTCAAGGCACGTGCCTGGGATGCGAGCTCCATCCCCAGTAGGGGGCGTGCAGAAGGCATACAATCTGTGATTCTCTGTCACCATTGGTGTTTCTATCTCTCCCTCTCACTTCCTCTCTGAAATATAGTATATAAAATGAGTTTTGAAGTTCTACCAATTCGAGTTTGAATACTGGGACTCAAAAGTTTGAGTCAGGATAAAGTTTTGTTAATTGAAAAGTTTCCTTTAGCTTTAGTGTTTAAGAGCTATCAATAACTTTAGGGAGAGCAATTTCTGTGCAGCAATCAGAGCAGGATCCATGTTATAGTGAATGGGAAATACATAAATGGAGGCAGCCAGTCTAAATTACACTTTCAAGGAAATTAGCTCAGAAGGAGAGACAGGGCGGTAGTTAAAGAGAAATGTAGAATAAAAGACAGTTTGGGTGTTGTTGTTTTTAGGTAGAAGCAAATACTATATTTGCATGTTGGTTCCCTGAGTGCAGATAGCCAGGGGGGGTTGGGGGAGAGAGGTTGGAGGAACAGAAAAGTGAGAATAACTAGTGGTGTAATGAATTAGAATAGATGGGAAGGAATGGAATTCTGGGCACAAATTAGTCTGCGAATCAAGAGAATGGATCTTTTTCCCTCTGGCTTCTGAGGGAAGAAATGGTGTAGATGAAGGTAAGTTTTAGGTGTGGGGAGGGGAGACAGAAAGAGGAAATTCATGCCTGATGGCTTCTGTTGTCTCTGTGAAGCTGGTGTGAAGCAGTTGGGTCTACTTGAGTTTGGAATTGCCTTTGAAGGGAATAGGAAAAGATCTCCCCTAAACCTGCTGGACCTTGGGATCCTCATCTCTAAAATGAGGGGACTAAGTCTGCTTTGTGAATTGTCGTAAGGTTGATTGAGGAACAAATGGGGGTGGGGGGAAGAGTTATAGAACTTTAAAAAACATACAGAGAACTATGGAAATATTTTAATGACAAGTTAGTAAAATGTACATGATATGTTAGAAATATTTTTTATTTCTTTTTTTAAAAAATATATTTTATTGATTTTTTACAGAGAGGAAGGGAGAGGGATAGAGAGTTGGAAACATCGATGAGAGAGAAACATCGATCAGCTGCCTCCTGCACACCCTCTACTGGGGATATGTCCGCAACCAAGGTACATGCCCTTGACTGGAATCGAACCTGGGACCCTTCAGTCCGCAGGCTGACACTCTATCCACTGAGCCAAGCCAGCTAGGGCAAATATTTTTTATTTCTAACAAAAAAGAGCAGAAATCAAAAGTGATTCAAGAAGAAAGAGAATAGGGAAAAATTTGTGATTTGGGTATCTTATGATTGTTTTCTGGTTATTATTTTTTAATCTGTTTATTCTTATGTAAAATGGAAGTAATAATACCTCATGGGTTGTTGTGACGATTAAGAAAAATAACCATCTAAGACACTTAGCACAGTGCCTGGTTCATAGTAAGTGCTTAATAAAAAGTAACAAATAATTTTATTAATCTGAGGTCCCCTGCCCCCTACTCATGAAAAAAAGTACTCTGGGAGACAGGAGACTTGGTTCTGGTCCTTCCCTAACTTGATAAACTGTTAGTACAAATGTAGAAAGGTCTTATCTCAGTGTGTTGCCTTTCAGCTTCTCACTCTCATTCCAGCTTCTGGCCCATGCAAAATCCAGCCCAGGGCCAAGCTGGTGTGGCTCAGTGGTTGAGCATCAACCCATGCACCAAGAGATCATGGGATCCATTCCAGGTCAGGGCACATGCGGTGGTTTCAGGTCAAATCCCCAGTAGGGAGCCTGCAGGAGGCAGCCAATTGATGTTTCTATTCCTCTCTCTCTGAAAAAATAAAAAAATTTAAAAAAAAAAAATCCAGCCCAGGAAAGTTGAATTTGGTGGGGAATGGTATTGTTGACAGAAGTATCTTAGGCAAGGATCAATGAAACAATTTCTTCAAATGTGCTTGTTTTGTGTTTCACATAGGTTACACTGGAGGCCCAGTGTACAAAATTCGTGCACTAGTAGGGTCCCTAGCAGCTGCTGGCTGCTGTCCTGGGCCTCCCTCCCTTCCCCCAGCTGGCCCCACCCTCTGGTTAAGCTCCCAGACTAATTCCTGGTGAAAGGCACAATTTGCATACTACACTTTTATTATATAGGATTGTAGCCAGTGGGTCAGTAAATTTACTCACAACTATTTAAAAGTTAATCTGGAGAATGGTTTGAATGTGGCACAAAATAAGGTCAGGATCCTAGAGTAGGTTATTATCAGCCTGCTATATAAAATGTCTTAAGTGCTTTTTTAGATTGTTGTCAAACCAGGAAAGTTCTTTCTCACAATTCATAATAATGAAGCTATTTTCCAATATTAAAAAAATAATTTAATTATTTCATAAACAATTCTTTCAAATAAATAATTTGTTAAGTATTCTAAATGTTAATTTATTAAAATTATTAAGTAAACTTATTACAATTATTGAAATTTTTAATTAAAATTATTTCAAAAAATAATCAAGTTTTATATGCTTGTTGTAAAACCTCAAAATTGCACAAAACTATATATGGTAAATAAAGTAAAATTCTCTCCCCTGACCTTTGCCACCTCCAACCCACAATCTAGTGGTAACAGTTTTCTGTGTGCCCTTTCATATGTATTTTATGAGTAAAGATATATATAAGAGAGAGAATGTGTGAGTGTATACGTACATACATGCTTTATTCATAAATGTCATCTTTCTAACCATGTATTTTGCAACTTACTTTTTGGAAGTAACACTATGTCATAGAAATCTTTCCATATAGTCATAGATATTCAGTTGAGTGGATATGTATAATTAATTTAGTCAGTACCTACTGATGGACATTTAGGTTGTTTCCAATTTTTGCTATTATAAATAATACTATAAGAAATGTATTTGTACATATCCTATAAGATTTAAGATAAATTCTTAACAATAAAATTATTGGATAAAAATGTGTTGTGTGTGTTGATACATATAGCCAATTTGGTTTCCAAAAAGATCACACCAAGTTCTGCTCACACCAGAACTTTTACTTAGACCTTCACCAGTATTAGGTATTATTCTTCTGAGATTCACAATATTTTTTTCTGGGTAATTTTACAAGTTAAGTCTTTCATGAACTTTAAAAATCAATTTCTAAGGAATACTTTTGAGAATATTTTTATTAACATTTACTTTATGTCAATTTATGACAAATTGACTTTACCTATGTAAGATAAAGTATGTTTTCCCATTTTAACGACATCTATTATGTCCCTTGGTAGATTAAACATATTGATTAAATAGTCCATTTTTAAAAATTTGTTACTATTTATTAAGCACTTACTATATGGTAATTCATTGAAATGCCACTTTTAACTCATGCTGAATTGGCCTTGCTGTGGTTTCTATAGCTCTGTCTAGTTCTGTACATTCTATATTCTTTATTGCCCATTTTAATATCTTGGTAACTTATTTACCCCTCTCAGTATCAATTTAGAGATTTGTAATGTAAAAAATGTTTATTTTGCAAGGTTATTGGTGAGATTAAATATTATATTATTAAAAGTGCTTATCTGGTAGGCTCTTAATGGAAACTGCTATTATTATCAGCGTCGTCATTATTAATACGTGAGAACCCAGAGAGTCAAGGTGACTACTTTGAAAATGACTAAATTTCATTTGGAATTTTATCTTAATGTACTAGAGGCCTGGTGCACGAAATTCATGTGTGGGTACGGTCCCTAGGCCTGGCCTGCGATCAGGGCCATCTTCCCCGGCTGCCTGCAGCCAGCCCCGCACCCCGCCGCCAGCCACCCCGATTCTCCGTTCACCATCGGGCAATCAGAGCCTGACAGCCAGGGGAAGGGACCGAGAGGTCAGCCATTCCCACCTGCTCGCCAGCCCCACCCTCGCCACGGTTGCCCTGTATGTGTGGGGCGACTGGCGGGGCGGGGGCCTTGGCCTGAGCCACTTGCATCCCCCGCCACCCACCCCTGGTTCCCCATTCACCATTGGGTGAGCGGAACCTGCTGGCTGGGGAAAGAAACCGAGAGGTAGTCAGTGCACCTCATAGTGACTGGTCGAGCGGTCGTTCTGGTCCTTCTGCCGTTAGGGTCAATTTGCTTATTACCCTTTTATTATATAGGATAAGCCACCTTCAGTGGTGAAGGACAAATTAGGATTTATTACCTGTAATGTGCTAGGTTCTAGCCATAGTCCTTGTCCTTAGAAGCTTATAGTCTAGTGAGGAAGACAAGTAAATCAGTGATTGAGATACAGTGTGATAAAGCACTGAGTGGAAGGTAGTCACTGGATTCTATGGGAGCATACAAGAAGGGAATTTAAATTACTATTTCAGTCCTCACAGCTACTCTGCACTTTTATCCTTTTTTTACAAATAAGGAAACTGAAGCTGTGAGGTTAACTGACTACTAAACTGTGAAAACTAGTAAAAGGACTAACCAAGTCCAATGAAGCCAACACCTCTGCTCTTTATATATTTTAAACAATTCAAAATATAAACTTTTTTTTTACCCAAAATAAGCTTTCTGAATTTCTAGTTTTAGAAGTAGTTTTATAGAAAATGATAATAAGTAAGGCATACATCCAACTGAATTGCAGATCGTAATCCACTTCTTACTTTTTCTTATTTCTAGTTCACATTGTTAGCTCATTAGCTTTGGAGGGGCTTTTTGTCTTTTGGAGAATAAATTCGCAAAAGTCCTGTTTCTTTGCTTTTATGTCAACATCTGACAATGTTCACATTTGTTTCAATAGGTGAAGCTAAACCCTGAGCAACATTTCAGCTAATTTTATAAAAATGTGTGGAAATAAAGCAATCTGAAGGAAATTTAAGACCACAAAATTTACCGACTGAACTACATGGTATTGTACATACCAATAAGAGTGTTTGGAGAAAGACCTTTTCATTCTGCTAAGTCATGATGGAAGCAGAAGACCAGCAGCAATGGAAGAGAACCTTTTTCTCAGAACTACCTAAAGTGGTGAGAATTCAACCAGAGAATTCTAGAGTGGTTGCTAATTATAATGACTCTGTGTTGTTTCTTTTCACACAAAAAAAGTGAGTTTTACTGTTATAATTTATAAACTTTAAAAGTTATATAGCTAAATCTAATAGGCAATTTGCCTACTATAGACTGCAAACATCAAGTACATGGTATGATGCTATGAATCTAGTGGATAGTTAATACGTTTTTACTGATTGTATTCTTTTGTTTTAGGAACTTCATGCCCACTTGAATGGATCCATTAGTTGTAATACCATGAAGAAATTAATAGCTAAGAAACCAGATCTCAAAATCCATGATCAAATGACTGTGATCGATAAAGGAAAGAAAAGAACTTTAGAAGAGTGAGTTTGAGGAGATTGTGGACACATTCCTTTTTTTCTCTATCACTATTTTGAGATTGTAAATAGTATGTAAGAATTCAGATTTTAATAGTCAAAGTAATAGGGCAGCCATCTGGTATGGAGAGTATAACTTGACATACAGCATTTTTCCAGCTGTCTGACTGTTGACAATATTTTTAATGATTTATGTTGTTTGTGAAGTTGTACTATACTGAATATTCTTTAGACTGAAAAGTATAGGCTTACTGACTTTTCTCCTATTTGCTCCTACCAATGGGGGATGGTGGGAGTGGTGGTGGAGAAGGGAAACTAGTATTTTCCACTTAAAAATATCAGTAATGTTTTCTTTTCAGTCGTTGGTCTTTTTAGATCAATGTAATTTTCAAAAAACCTATTCTGTAGTTCTTTATAAATATACA
This sequence comes from Myotis lucifugus, assembly GCF_000147115.1. NCBI lineage: Eukaryota > Metazoa > Chordata > Mammalia > Chiroptera > Vespertilionidae > Myotis > Myotis lucifugus. Next base: position 3,033,740 of record NW_005871157.1, read on the forward strand.
GGGTGTCCTAAAAACACGTATACACACTTTAACAGCTGACAGCTCAATTGATGTTTCTTTATTTTCAGCCAGACTAAGCTTTGAACAAAGGAAGTTCATCCTGAAATGCTACTGGAAGTTTGAAAACGCAGTTGAAGTACAAACACTGCCTTTACAATATTTCAAAGTATGATTTTTTCATACTTTAATTTTCATTACTTTTTAGATTTAACTATTTTGAAATAATAGATGAAGCCAGACTAAGCTTTGAACAAAGAAAATTTATCCACTAAACTTTTTTTATGGGGATACATAAAAGATAAAGTTTATGGTACAAAAAATTGAGGGCGCACAAATACCAAACAATATTATTCTTGATGTTTGCGATTCCATTCCTTCGAGTTATCAGCAGTGCCTGGACCAGAACGGTCATCAGTTTGAAAACAGATGGTGACAAAAAAAATTACTCATTTCTGTAGATTCTTTTAAATTTTGAAAATGCACTGTATGTTAATAAACACTTTATAATCATTCACACTGTGTATACATTTTTTGGGATACCCTATATAATTACTAAAATCTACTAATTTAATTGCTTACTGAATTTGTCTTGAGCTTTTGATGACTAGAGTATCTTAAAACTTTTTATTCATGTTATAGATGTTTCCAGATGTTTCAGATTATTCATCAGCTTACTACTAGCCCTGAAGATATTTTAATGGTAAGAAATGATGGTTTTGTTTTTCATAATATTTGACCATAGATAGAAAGGTTTTATCCCTATTGCTTGGAAGATTTTTCACTGCCTGGGTGGATGTTATAGAGAGTGAAGAAGTTCAAGAAGTGCCTAGAAATTGAATTATTAATTCCTAGCAAAATTGTACCTTTCCTCTGGGAATGTAGGACTAAAGAACACCTCTGTGTTCTCTTATGTGAAGCTCCAGGATACTAATAGTTTCCATGATATGGAAGACTGGTTTCTGTATCATTGATCTGACTAGGATGGCATTTAAAATGTCCTCTTTGCTCAGCTCATGTGGCTCAGTGGTTCAGCATCGACCTATGAACTAGGAAGTCATGGTTCAATTCCCAGTCAGGGCACATGCCTGGGTTGCAGGCTCAATCCCCAGTGTGGGCACAGTGCACAGGAGGCAGTCAGTCAATGATTCTCTCTCGTCATTGATGTTTCTAATTTCTCTCTCCTTCTCTGAAATCAATAAAAATATATTTAAAATAATAAAAATAAAAATGTCCTTCTTGTAAATGAAGAGAAACAAAATCCTGTCAGTGTTCTTAATCATTCAGCCTTTAGATATCATTTACCCTGGTCATTTAGAAAAATGCAAAGTAAGAAGTATAATCTGTGTTTCTGGAGAACTAACTTTTGACTGATCAAGAAAGAATTTTCCTCCTTGGCCAAGATTGATCCTCACAATAAACACTACATTAATCACCTTTTGGAGGAGAGTTGAATCTAAAACTTTAGTTCAACAAAAGTTGACTGAATGCCCATCATGTTCCAGTACTAGAGACTGGGGGATATAAAGACAGATTGACATGGTCCCTGCCCTTGAAGAATTTATAGTCAGGGCTGAATCTGGCAGACACAGCTGTGGACCCCAAGGAAGTTTTCTTGGACGTGGGGTAGGGATGATTCCACAGGCCTCACTGTGGCCTGTTTAAATCTTCCTTTGCTCTCACGCTATACTTGCCAGCAACCTTCTATTATTCATTTGATTTCACAGGTATCTCACCACCAAGATGAGGGGTACCCTGGATAGTAGATGTGATCACTTCAGCCACTGAGAAGAACTGCCACTTCATACTCATTGTTAGTGCACACATTAACAAATAGGCTTCTGCATTAGTCTCCTGGGAGCTGGGGTAGAGTGACTTGGGAACTCTGGGCCTGGAGCAATGATAAGATGCAAGTTCCTCAACCTACAGAGATGAGGCCCACAATAGCAGCAATGTGGAGCTCCTAGAGAAGCAGTGCCACTGGGTCTAGTATGCAGAGGCTGCAGGCTCATGCTCGGTGGTGGAGGAAGCAGTGGTGTCTCTCTTGGTGTAGGGGTGTCATGTGATTTTTAAATGCTGTTGTGTATAGTCCAGCCGTGGGCAAATTACGGCCCGCCGGCCGGATCCGGCCCGTTTGAAAAGAATAAAACTAAAAAAAAAAGACCGTACCCTTTTATGTAATGATGTTTACTTTGAATTTATATTAGTTCACACAAACACTCCATCCATGCTTTTGTTCCGGCCCTCCGGTCCAGTTTAAGAACCCATTGTGGCCCTCGAGTCAAAAAGTTTGCCCACCCCTGGTATAGTCTCTGAGGCTGATTCTCTAGACCTCCATTACATTTATATTATAATAAATTTATTTCTGGTTTTAATTTAAAAAAAGAAAAAGATGAGACTCAGACCTTGGATTGCAGTGAATCCACTAAGGTAGTTCCTTTCCCCTGTTAGGCACTATCTGCACAACCAGTCAATCCCTGTTCCTTTGCCTTTTGCCGGCTCATGTACACATAGTCAGAGCAGGTTAGGATTAGGATATTGCCCCAGCTGGGTGGCTCAGTTGGTTGGAGCATTGTCCTGTATACCAAAAAGGTTGCGGGTTTGATTCCTGGTCAGAGCACATATGTAGATTGCGGATCTGATCCTGGTCAGGGTGCATATGGGAGGCAACCGATCGATGTTTCTCTCTCACATATATGTTTCACATGCTCTCTTTTCTCTCTCTCTTTCTCCTCTCTCTCTCCCCCCCTTCCTTTCTCTAAAACCAATAAATATATCCTCCAGTGAGGATTTAAAAAAAAGATTAGGGTACCAACTGTAAGGACTAACTAGGGCACGTTGTCACAGTATCCCTAACCTGGTCCTTTTTCTATTAGATTTGGTATTTTTTTAGGATTGATGGCAGAGATGGAAACATGCCTTTAGATATCATTTACCCTGGTCATTTAGTAATTTTTGGATTGTTGAGATTTGTGCTAAATTAGATACAGTTTGACTCATATTTATCACTCACTTTCTTTGCCTAAGAAGAATTTTCCTATATACTTCTGGGGGAAATTTAACCCTGCCTAAAGAATTTTATGAAAAATACAACGTATTCCTAAATATCTTGAATAAGAATCTTAAGCCATGACTTTAAATTGTACATCATTAATGTCTAATCATATTAGCTGTTCATTTCCATATGTTTCTATCTAGTACTACACACTCATAGATGGTTTTAACTGGATTTAGTTTTGCCTTCTCTGTTTTATCAAACTGCTGTTATGAACACAAGGAAATAGAAAAATTGTTAAAATGGTTAAAAGGAGAGAAAAACAAAAAGTGTGAATGATGTACAGATTTGGATTTAATGTGGAAATGAGGGGTGATGGGAGATAATAGAAATTTTGCAGTTCCGTCATGGTCTCCATCAGGGGTGTGGCATGGCAGGTACTATTCTTAACCACATGGAGGATTTCCAACATGTTTCCCAAATCAACTGTAATGAATGAAATGAAGCTGTAGCATTTGGCACTTTCATTGGGACCCTTACACCAACATTATCAATATTACGTTCATTGCTTTTATTATCAGGTCACAAAAGACGTCATTAAAGAATTTGCAGATGATGGTGTCAAGTACCTGGAACTAAGGAGCACACCCAGAGGAGACAGTGCTACAGGTAGAATTTAATTATTTCTCAGCCAATGTAATCTTTTCTGTGTGCTTTGGTCATTCATGTGTTTACAAGTTGAGAATATGAAGCACTTACTTTTACTCTATTGTAAAAATAGAATCAACATTCCAAATGTTATGATGTACATTTATGATGCACATTATTAATGAGTAAGTTATTATTTAAAAAAATAACTCAGGTATTATCTGTTTAAGGGGAATAAGAAGGCCTGCAAAAATGTCATTTGTTTTTCTTTTTTTTTTTTCAGAGAGGAAGTGGGATGGGGAGAGAGAGAGAAACATCAATGATGAGAGAGAATCATTGATCGGCTGCCTCCTGCACGTTCCCTACTGGGGATAGAGCCCACAACCTGGGCATGTGCCCTTTACCGGAATCGAATTGACCGGACCATTCAGTCTGCAGGCTGACACTCTATCCACTGACAAAACTGGCTAGGGCTCATTTGTTTTTCTTGCTTGTTTTTCTCACTCTGAGAAAAGGACATTTGCTTCTTCTAGTTGCATTGTCTTAAACAGGCTAATTCTTGCTGCCTGCATCAAGAGCACTTGTGAAACAATGTCACTGAGTAGATGCAGAATCATGTTTTGTAACCATCACTGAAATGAGGTTATTCATTCACTTCTCAGGGACTAATAGTGTCTTTGGCCAGGAGCAAGCTGTGATGTGGTAAAACCCCTCTGGATGGAGATGCGCAGACCTGGATGTGGTCTGGAGAAAATTCCATAAGAGTAACATCAGGAGATATTATGTAGTATCTTTGGGTCCCTCTTAGCATTTTGTGATCCTACCAGGTCATCTTGCACCCTGACATGTATAGCCCAGTCACCATTCAGGGGGTAAAATTTTTTCAACTACATATAGTAAAGTAAGTGTTGACAACTGGGGCAAGCAGAAGAGACTTATCTTGCATTTTTTAACTGCAGAATCAGTTCTAAGTTATTCTGGTGAGGGTAGTGAGAGGAAAGGATAGAAAAAACCTACCAATTATTAGAGCTAGGTTGCTCTTTGAATGGAGATTCAAAAGAGAGGTTTTAACCTAAGTATGTAACAATAGGGGAATTGTTAAATGAAGATTAATGGAATGGTAGGCAACAATAAAAATAGTTTAAAATACACTTTAATGACTGGAGATATGCTCAGAAGATAGTGTTAAATGACTGAACAGAATACATATTTACTTAGTAGCATCCCATCTATTCAGAATTTATATATATAAAAAGCCAGCGACCAGAACGCCGAACAACCAGAACGACCGGTTGCTATGACACCCACTGTAGCCAGTGAACTGGCCCAATTAGGGGGTGGGGCTGGCCAGCCAACCTCCCACAGCCCCTCCCCCCCCTCGCCCCTGATCAGCCTCTCCCACCAGATCGAGGGCAGGGCAGCCAGCCAACCCCCCCACGGCCCTTCCCCCCGGCCGGCCCCGCCCCCGATGGGCCCCCACCACCCCGATCAGCCCGCAGCCCCTCCCCCCAGTGAGCCCCGTCCCTAATTGCCCCCCACCCCAATAGGGGGTGGGGCTAGCCAGCCAACCTCCTGCAGCCCCTCCCTCCAGCCAGCCCCGCCCCCAATGGGCCCACACCACCCCGATCGGCCCACGGCCCTCCCCCCAGTTGGCCCAGCCCTGATCGGCCCGATCAGGGCCGGGCCAGCTGGACCCCACCTGTGCATGAATTTGTGCACTGGGCCTCTAGTATATCTATAATAATAAAAGGGTAATATGCTAATTAGACCAGATGTCCTTCCGGACGAAGCTGAGGCCAGAGGGAAGCCCAGGTCCCAGGTGCCAGAGGGAAGCCGGTGCCAGCAGCCAGGGGAAGGAAGGCCTACTCTTGCATGAATTTCATGCATCGGGCCTCTATTATACATAAATATGTATGTATGCTTAGAAAAACAAAGACAGTAGTTATCTTCGAGTGGTGGGATTATATGTTAGTTTTATTTTTCTTCTTTATAATTTCCTGTGCTTTACTAGAGATTTTCCACCAAAAGTAAGCATTTTAGAATTGGGGCACAATAGTATTTCAGAGGAGGTTGTTCTGGAGAGTGTTCTAGAGCTCCCCAGAAGAGGAGAATTTAAGCACCCAAAGAGAGGCTTTAGAAAAGGGCTTGTTATTGTTCTTGTTTTGTTAAAACGTTAAAAATTTTTCATAACAATTTGTGAGACTAATTTTATGTCTGTTGAATCTAAGAATCCTTTTTAGTCTTGTTTTCATTTTATTTTTTATAGTACTTAATTATTTTTCCAAATTTATTAAAGTTCAATTAGTATTTACTGAAATATATCCTAGGGCTGTGTTTTCATCTTTAGCCATGCTTTTGTCACAACATAAAGTGAAAATGTAATTTGTTCACATAGGGATACTAATGTTGAAGGATTGGATAGTTGATGATCTCTTTACATGTTCTTTGTGTCCTTTCCAGGAATGACTAAAAAAACTTATGTGGAATCTGTACTTGAGGGTATAAAACAGTCTAAACAAGAAAACTTAGACATTGATGTTAGGTAAGAAGCATTGTACCTTAGTGGTCACCATTTAAAAATCTAGAATGGGTGAAAATTTTACTACTTTGACCATGGGTGTAATGGATTTTTATAAGTCAACCAATAACTGTTTTTTATCTTATAACCAGAGGCCCGGTGCATGAATTTGTGGGGTACCTTGGCCTGGCCTGCATGATCAGGATGAAACCGGCTCTCCAACATCCCCTGAGGGTTCCTGGATTGTGAGAGGGCGCAGGCCAGGCTGAGGGACCCCACCGGTGCACAATCGGGGCTGGGGAGGGACATGGGAGATTAGCCAGCCGGGGAGGAGCCGCAGGAGGGCTCCTGGGTATGTCTGACCCGTCTCACTCAGTCCCGATCAGCCGGACCCCAGCAGCAAGCTAACCGACCAGTTGGAGCATCTGCCCCCTGGTGGTCAGTGCACATCATAGTGATTGGTCGACCGGTCAACTGTCTGGCCCTGGTGGTCAGTGCATGTCATAACAACTGGTCGACCAGTCGACTGCCTCCTGGTGGTCAGTGCATGTAATAGCAAGTTTATTGTTTATCTTGTTTATCTTGTTTAATTGTTTAATTGTTAGAGATCAGAGATTATCTTGTTTAATTGTTTCCATATGCTCACCCTCTAGGGCAGCGGTTCTCAACCTGTGGGTCGCCAATCTGTGGGTCGCGACCCCTTTGGGGGTTGAACGACCCTTTCACAGGGGTTGCCTAAGACCATCGGAAAACACATATATAATTACATATTGTTTTTGTGATTAATCACTATGCTTTAATTATGTTCAATTTGTAACAATGAAAATACATCCTGCATATCAGATATTTACATTACTATTCATAACAGTAGCAAAATTACAGTTATGAAGTAGCAACAAAAATAATTTTATGGTTGGGGGTCACCACAACATGAGGAACTGTATTAAAGAGTCGCGGCATTAGGAAGGTTGAGAACCACTGCTCTAGAGTGTAAATTCAGTGAGGCCAGAAACCTTGTTCTTTGGCCACTACACATCCAGTACTTAGAACAGAACTGGCACGTAATCAGGGCTCAATAGGTCCTCGAAGGAAGAAAACTAGCTGTAGTGTTTCTGACGATAAAATCTCTCAAAATTAAGCTTAACTAGACAAATACCCCAATTTCAAAACCACACAAAAGACATGAAGATAATTTAGAAAAGAAGACATACAAATGGCCATTAAATGTATAGAAAACCTCACTAATCAGATAATTTTTAAAAGAAATATTACAGTACCATTTCAATCCCCCCCCCCCACCACCACCAAAGAGGGTAAAAACCAGTGTTTGTGAACTTACACTGTTGGTGAGCATATCCTATATAATAAAAGCCTAATATGCTAAGTGCCCGGTAGTCCGTTCAACGAGTCAAAGTGTAATATGCTAATGATATGCTAAGGATGCTCAACTGCTCGCTATGATGTGCACTGACCACCTGGGGCAAATGCTCCGACCAGTAGGTTAACTTGCTGCTGGAGTCCCGGGTGGACACGCCCTGGAGCCCTCTTGCAGTTCCCCCCACCTCCCCTGTTGGCCAACCTCCCATATCCCTTCCCGGCCCCGATCATGCACCAGTGGGGTCCCTTGGCTTGGCCTGCGCTCTTGCCCAATCCAGGACCCCTCAGGGAATGTCAGAGAGCTGGTTTTGACCTGATCTCGCAGGCCAGGCCGAGGGACCCCACTGGTGCATGAATTTGTGCACTGGGCCTCTAGAGTAATTAATAAAACTTCTCTAAAGAGCAATATGTATTAAGATCTATAAAAATAATTTTCCCCTCTGACCCAGTATTTCTCTTCTAGAAATGTAGCCTAAGAAAATTGATTGATTTATGTTAAGATTCTTCATTGTAGTGCTATTTATAACAAAAAGTAGAAAACATCCTAAAATGTCCAGCAATCAGAGGACAATTACATTGTTAGGTTCATATGATTTATATTATTTTCTAACATTTAATGGCAGGGGAAATTGTTAAGTGGAAAAAAAATGATACTGCATTTTATATATAGTTGATCCAAATTCTGTAAATAAATAAATGCTAGAGGAATTTCTTTATTATTTTTTAAAATATATTTTTATTTATTTCAGAGAGGAAGGGAGAGAGAGAGAGAGATAGAAACATCAATGATGAGAGAAAATCATTTATCGGCTGCACCCTGCACACCCCACACTAGGGATTGAGCCCACAACCCGAGCCCGCAACCCAGACATGTGCCCTGACCGGGAATTGAAATGTGACTTCCTGGTTCATAGGATGCTCAACCACTGAGCCATGCCGGGCTTTATTTTTTTAAATAAATAGGTAAACTAATAAGTGCAGGAAGAAAGTTACACAATATTAACAAGGATTCTCAGAATATTAGATTTCTTGTAGAATTTCAGTTAATATATGTATCAGCTATTGGATACATATTAGAATTAAATTATTACCAATTTTGTAATCCTTATAAAATAATGGATCTAAGCCTCCTGATGAAAGAACACACCACTATCTGTGAAATAACACTTGCTAAAAAACTGAATTTGATCTGATTAAGCCTCTAGATTAGATCCAATGTTCAATTTATAGGAAATATGAGACAGGAGAACATGTTAGTAACACAGGGATTCAATCAACAAACCCAGACTGTGGGAAACTTTATACGGCAAATGTCCTAGTTTCTTCAACAAATAAATTTAAGAAAAGAGGTTGGGAGGCGGGCAGTAGGGGGGGTGAAGGGAGTGGCTGTAGATTAAAAAATACTTGAAATGCACTGACCAACACAATGTGTGAACCTTTCGTTGGATTATCGATCGAACAAACTGTAAGTAAGAAGTAGCTCAACAATAAAACATGAGACAATTAGAAATTTGAACACTAATTAAATATTTGGTGCTATTTGGGAATTTATGTCTCATTCCCTCTAGCAAAGTAAGACGTCATGTCAATTAGGCAATACATTTCCTATAATAAGATGTACCTGCCATAACTCTCTGGCCATATTCAAGAGTTGTATTTTTTATCATATTTGTATTAAACTGCCTTTTTTTATATTAAAGATATTTGATATCAATAGACAGAAGAGGTGGCCCTTCAGTGGCCAAGGAGACTGTTAAACTTGCTGAAGAGTTCTTCCTTTCTACTAAAGATACAGTTATTGGCCTTGACCTCAGTGGAGACCCTACAGTAAGTTATTTTTCCTAAATACATTTTATTTCTAAAAAAGTCAAATTAGTTTGTGGGATAAGGATAACCAGAATGCATACAGCAACTATTCTCAACCAGGATTCTGAAAGAATTAAGCCCCATAAAAAAGCAAAAAAAGATTTGCATGACAATATGATTATTTTCTCCATTCTTCTAAAGATAGTACACAGCTAGTTCCATTCTACAAACATAGGAGAGAAGTCAGTTCATTTTATACAGTGGATGTCTAATGCTTAATTGTCTAGAGCTTAATTATCTCATCGAACCCCCAGTTGAGAAAGGCTGGCCTAGAGCTTCTTGAATGTCAGATTCAAGCAGGGTGTCTCATCTGTGGCACTATTGGTATTTTGAGCCAAATAATTCTTTCTTGTGGGGACTATACTGTGCATTGTAGGGTGTTTAGCAGCATTCCTGGCTCTATCTACTAGATGCCAATAGCGCCCTCCTAGTTGTGACACGCAAAAATGTTACATTGCCAAATGTCCCCAGGGTTTGGGAGAGGGGAAGGGTTGGAGATTGCCCTTAGTTGAAAAGCCACTGAATAAATCTCATGAAACTGGTTCTTTTGGCTTTGTCTAAACTTGGTCTGTTCTACTGTTGTTTCATCCATCCATTTGTTAGAAGCTTTTTTTAGTAATCATGTGGCTTCCTGAATCAGATAAGTTCTTCTTGTTAGCACTAGATACCCTTCCAGAAATAAAATTTGGTGACTACTAAATCTAGCTTAGCTACTAGTAATTGACCTCAGGTTCACTGATACTTAAGATTCTTGAGGGCAGGACTATCTTTGTTAGCTTTGCATTCTCCAAAGTGTTTAGCACATTGTAGGTGCCTTATAAACAAAATGTACAAATGAATCAATCTGCTGAGGTTTTTTCCGGCTATTATTTTATTTATTTGTTTATTGGGACAGAATACCCAGTTCCTCAGTTTGCCCAGGGTTCTCATGCATCCTCATTTTAACTTTATCTTCAAGGCAGGACAAGCAGAAGATTTCTTGGAACCACTTTTGGAAGCAAAAAAAGCAGGTCTGAAGTTGGCATTGCATCTTTCAGAGGTAAATAATATTTTAAAATTAGGCTGGAGAGGGTAGATTACAGTGGAAAATAGTAATCATCTTTAAATGGCTAAAAAGATACCTGGCTTAGAAAAACATTTTTAGAAGGGGAAAAGTAGAAATATGTTTTAACATAAATTATAATGATAATGACTTGCTTTAGTCCCTCATGTTACTGGTTTTGTTTTTGTGGTTCCTGGGAGGGTGGCTGTTGACTTCCAGTACAGCTGTGTCTTTAAAAATAGCTTACTGACATCTTGCTAAAGAAAATTCATGAATTTCCATCGTTGACCTTATCATTGGTAAGCTGGCATTGAGAGAAGCACCAGTTCATCTCACTTTGTCCTCAGAGGGAAAGGGACCTGAGTGTATCACATGTACTGGCAAGAAAGGAAGTAGCTCATCATCATTTTATAAGGCTCAGCAGGGAGATCAGGTGCCCCTCGATCCCCAGCTCCTTGGCAAGATGAACAAGTGACAGGTAATGGCTGGAGAACAGTCACTTTCTTAAGCACATCTTTGTGAGGCAAACAAGGGACTCTACTGCACTTTCCCCCATTTTATAAATGGTTTATTTCTTCCTATTCTTTTTTTTTCTTTACATACAAAAAGCTATACATAATATATATAACTACGTGAGTTTGGATTTGTTTCTTAACCAGTTAACTGCCACGCATCCCCACACGCCACGATATTTTGAATTTAATTTAATAAAGTAAATTTGCAATGAATATTAGAAGAATAAATATATCACTCACAACTCGGGTGTTCTTGAATATTTTCAGCTGAAAATTCTCACAAAAAATGATTTTAAAGTTGGTCAGGGCTGTCACTTAGGGAAAACTTTTTTTTTTTTTTATAGACGCACATGGCGTGTGGGGAAGGTCCGCCGCTTGCGTCTACAGACGCTTATGGCGTTCAATGGGTTAAATGCAGGAAAAAATACTTATTCTACTTATTTCATGGGGTTATCTTGTGTATTAGATGGAGTGGTATATAAAGGTTGAATAGCATCAGGATGTAAAGATTTAAGGAAAAAATTGGAGCTTCTTGTCATTATTGGTGGTTTTCATGTCTATAAGCAAGGGGTCAGTTACTAGTGGCAGAACTTAAGAAAATATAGGTTCCATGTGTCCACACTCTGATCATAAAGACCTTTCACTTTTAGGAAACCATCTAGCTGACCTGATACCTGACTGAAGCAATTGGTCAATATAATGAAACAGCCAGCATGTGTCACTGTAACTAGTTATCTCTGTTCTTGGTGCACAGCATCAAAGCGCTTTAGCTTAATTTTTTTTCTTTTTAAAAAAAATATATTTTATTGATTTTTCACAGAGAGGAAGGGAGAGGGATAGAGAGCCAGAAACATCGATGAGAGAGAAACATTGATCAGCTGCCTTCTGCATACCTCCCACTGGGGATGTGCCCGCAACCAAGGTACATGCCCTTGGCCGGAATCGAACCCGGGACCCTTCAGTCCGCAGGCCGACGCTTCATCCACTGAGCCAAACCAGCCGGGGCTAGCTTAATTTTTGTTGCATTTCTTATTTGATCCATTGGATATAAGATATTTCATTTCCAAATGTTATTGTGATTTGAATTTTAGGCTATTAAGGGATAAAGAGCACAGCTAGACATTTTCATGGTGGTTGTGGTATGTATGTAGCTAGCCTTGTCAAAATAAAACGTGAGCACACTGTGTGGAGAATCTGGGCCCTGGAGTCAGATGGAGCCAGATTTCACCCTTCTCTCTGTCATTCACTAGCTCCATGAACCTTGGACAACTTTTGCTTAAAATGCATTATGTTTTTAACAACAAAAGTTATATGTATCTGCAGAAAATCCAAGTGTAGAGAACTATTATATAGAAGGAAAAAAATAAAAAATGAAAGGTCCCCTTCCCATTTCAGTTACGCTCCCAGGTTGATCATCTTAACAGTTTTGTATTTATATTTTTCCAGACCTTTTTCTAATATATATGAACACACATATACACCACAGGACACATATGTATGGAGTTGTGTATTTTGCTTTTGAAAATTACTTTAATTTGATGAGCTTTAATTTCTTCATCTTAATACTTTGCAAGATTCTTGTGAGGTTTAAAGGAAATTTTATGTAAAAAGGCACAAAGTAGGTCCTTAATATGTGTTTATTATCATTGGCTATAATTATTATCATTGGAATGAATCTAGAATATTGGGAAATGAATGGGAAGATAAAAGGCAAAGAAGAGAGCTAGGAAGGTAGAAGTAATTCAGCTTTCCAGAATGTCTGTACTACCTTCTCAGGGACAGAGTACCTGGCTTTAGAAAAAAGCACTTTAAAAACAACTGAAAGAGGTTATTGATGCCCTCTCTCCTCTCTTTTTGAGATTCCAAACCTCAAGAAAGAAACACAAGTACTCCTGGATCTGCTTCCCGACAGAATTGGGCATGGGACATTTCTCAACTCCTCTGAGGGGGGATCCTTGGATCTGGTGGACTTTGTGAGGAAACACCAGATACCGCTGGGTAAGGCTTAGGGCTTCAGGTCCTTCAGACAACGCTGTGCCCCTTCCACCCCCAACCCCCATATTGCAACCCAGATGTAGAGAAGTTTTGTCCTAAATATATAAATATTATTTAGGAAGTAAAAGATATGGATAAGTGCTTTCTGAGCCTCATTTAAGTAACACAAAGTTTTAGCTTCCATTAAAACAGTGGTTCTCAACCTTCCTAATGCCGCGACCCTTTAATACAGTTCCTCATGTTGTGGTGACCCCCAACCATAAAATTATTTTTGTTGCTACTTCATAACTGTAATTTTGCTACTGTTATGAATCGTCATGTAAATATCTGATATGCAGGATGTATTTTCATTGTTACAAATTGAACATAATTAAAGCATAGTGATTAATCACAAAAACAATATGTAATTATATATGTGTTTTCCGATGGTCTTAGGCGACCCCAGTGAAAGGGTCGCGACCCACAGGTTGAGAACCGCTGCATTAGACTATAAGCTCCATGAGAGCAGAGCCCTTCTCTGTCTTGTTCACTTTACATTCCCTAGTTCCTAGAACTCAATATTATACTGAAGGAATAAGGGGCATCTAGTATTTTGAAATGATTTTAACTAAATTAAGATGTGTTATGAAAATGTGTCACTTTTTTAAAATTAAGAATTATGGAAAATTCGAAGTATATTATTATATGTATGTTGACTGTTACACACTTGTTAGTCTACATGTGTATACCTGGAGCTGTTTTTGTTTAACAGCATATATTTATGAAATGCCTACTCTGTTCTGGTCACTTTTCAATTGCTTGGAATAGAGCAGTAAATAAAACAGACAAACAGGCTTGCTTTCTCAAGGAATCTATAGTCTAGCAAATGTAAGACAGTAAACAAATGCACAAGAAAATATTAGTGTTAAGTTCTTTGAAGAAAATTAAACAGGCTGATATAATGATGAGATAACAACTTTCGATTGGATGATCAAGGAAGGCCTTTCTGAAGAGGCAAAGAAGCAATGGACTGAAATCCAGTTTTACCTAATGATAAATTCGCTGAATTTACAAATTTACCAATTTGTAAAAACACTTGTTTGGGTATGTTTTTCTTAAAACTAGTTAGACTTTTCAGCAATCCATAATGGGTGAAGCTTTTTTATTTTTACTGAGGAAAATTTTAAACATCAACAAAAGTAGAGAAAATGGAAACTATAGTGATAGCGATCGTACTTGTTGTGGTGGCTCCCAGTGCAGTGAGGGGGCAGGTTGGCTTCGCCATTTCTTGGACTGAGTGGCGCTGTGTTGAGGCTGCCTTACCCAAGGGAGCAGACACCATCCTTCAAGTCAGTGAAGTATTTTACTCTGCCTAGGGAACCTGGTACAGTTTCAAGGCAGGAATTTGTTAATAGAAGTCACTCTTAAGATGGCTTGACTTGCAGCAGGCAGTGATTGGATGGTTGTCTGACTAAAAGAAGTAAGGGGTTTTCTTTGAAACCTTGGAAAAATTCCATTTCTGCTCTTGGCTTTTTATAATGCTGTAACTCTCAAGCAGTTCTGCCATTATCTGACCTTTATTTTAGCCTCCACATATAGACCAGGGAGAGTGTAGCAACCCTTCAGATAATTCCCTGGCTTCTTTATGGTGACTGGCTTACACATTCCTCTCTTCTCTCTTGTTAAAAGAAAGGGGAAGCACATGGCCGTAAAGGGAATATTAATTCCCTACCTGCCACAGTTGCTGCCGTAAGTTGCACATATTTCCCACACAACCACACTAATTGAACTACAAATTTTTACACAAGAAAAGGTCAACTTTTAAAAATACATTTTTTATTGCTTTTTTTAAAGAGAGAGGGAGAGAGAGAATCGTCAATATTAGAGCAAAACTTGGATCGGCTGCCTCTTGCATGCCCATACCAGTGTCAAGTCCGCAACCTGGTCATCTACCCTGACACGTGATCAAACCAGCAACCTTCCAGTGCCCGGGATGATGCCCAACCAACACCACACCAGCGAGGGCATGAAAAGGTCGATTTTGTAAAAGAATGAACTACTGAAAATTAGCACAGTTTAGAAAGATTTCTCATGTATCTACTTGATGATTGAATCTACGAATCTGCTTTTAATAAAAGGTTTTTCCCCCCTTTCCTGTAGAACTCTGTTTGACCTCAAACATCAAAAGTCGGACAGTTCCATCTTATGACCAGCATCATTTCGGATTCTGGTACAGCATTGCCCATCCTTCTGTGATCTGTGTAAGGTGTTTTCTGTGAAGTATTTTGCTCCTTTTTAGTCCCCGAGTTGCTTTAGGTCAGACATTCATTACCTAGTTGAGTGCCTTGCATGCCTGAGGGTAATAGAGCCCACATAGAGGAGTGAGAGAGGACTGGGGCATGAGAAGCTACAAAGGGCCAGGGTGACTGGTTTGGCTCTAAGGGAAAAGATCCTGGACAGTAACTAGGGGAACATTAAAAAAAAAAATAGTTCCTTAGCTGGTTTGGCTCATTGGATAGAGTGTCGGCCTGCGAACTAAAGGGTCCGGGGTTGATTCCAGTCAAGGGCATGTACCTCTGTTGTGGGTTTAATCCCTGGTCCTGGTCAGGAGGCAACCAATCAATGTGTCTCTCTCACATTGATGTTTCTCTCTGTGTGTCTCTCCCCCTCCCTTCCACTCTCTCTAAAAATCAATGGAAAAATACCCTCTGATGAGGATTAACAACAACAAAAATAGTGATGCCTGGCACCCATCCCTTGAGATTCTGCTTTATATAATCAGGGAAGTGCCGTGAGAACAGATATGTTTTTAAAGTTCCTTAGGAGATTTTAATACGCACCAATGGTTAGAGCACTGCTCTGGTGTTTGTTGCTTGTTTAATCCTCACCCAAGGATATATATATATATTTTTTTTTCTTTTTTAAATATATTTTATTGATTTCTTACAGAGAGGAAGGGAGAGGGATAGAGAGTTAGAAACATCGATGAGAGAGAAACATCGATCAGCTGCCTCCTGCACATCTCCCACTGGGGATGTGTCCACAACCCAGGTACATGCCCTTGACCGGAATCGAACCTGGGACCCTTCAGTCCGCAGGCCGACGCTCTATCCACTGAGCCAAACCGGTTTTGGCAATATTTTTATTGATTTTATTTTTTTATTGATTTCAGCAAGGAAGGGAGAGGGAGAGAGAGAAAAAAACATCAATGATGAGAGAATCATTGATTGGCTGCCTCCTGCATACTCCACACTGGGGATCCAGCCTGCAACCTGGGTATGTGCCAGGAATCAAACCTGTGATCTCCTGGTTCATAGGTTGATGCTCAACTACTGAGCCATGCTGGCCAGGCTGTTTTTATTGATTTGAGAGAGAGAGGAAGGGAGAGAGACAGGGAAACATGGATGTGAGAAACATCAATCCATTGCCTCCCCGTACACACCCCGACGGGATCAAACCTGCAACCTAGGTGTGTGCCTTGACCAGGAATCAAACCCACAATCTTTTGGTGTATGGAATGATGTTCCAACCAACTGAGCCATTTGGCCAGGGCTGGGGCTTTTTTCTTTGTGTGTTTTTTAATGGTAAACAAGCCCCTTTAATTATAGCTAGGCATAGATGTATTTATAGGCCCCTGTTTAGACTCTTAAAAGAAGCATAGCGAATAGGAAAATAGACTAAAGAGGAGTTGTTTTTAAAAATCATTTCCTTGTTCATTTTGAAACTTTCTTGCTTATCTCGGCAGACTGACGATAAGGGTGTTTTTGCAACACACCTTTCCCAAGAGTACCAGCTGGCAGCTGAAAATTTTAATTTGACCCCGTCTCAGGTATGGGATTTGTCTTATGAATCCATCAACTACATCTTTGCTTCTGACAGCACCAGGTCTGAACTGAAAAGGAAGTGGAATCATCTGAAACCCAAAGTGTTACATTTTTGAGCTGTAATGAAGTGAATTACTTTTGAGTATGTGTTGCAACCAAGATCTTCCTGCCATATTCCTTTTAGTAAACCATCCACCTCTCATGATTAATTCCTCTGGAATCAAGTTATTGGTTTTTTAAAAATATTTCTGCCTTTCTCTTCTCTTATTTTGACCATAATGGAGCTATGCCAGCCAGATACTTCTTGAGCTGTAGGGTACTTTAAGCTTCTATTTCCAGCCTTTATTATTTTTTGTCACACACACCCCCTCCTCACTCCACCCTCACTCCCTATTTTCAGCCTTTAATCTGATTTCCAGTTGTTCCAAAGTTTTGTTTCTGAAATAGCCCATGATGGGTGTTGGAGGATTTAAACTAACTAAAATATCTCCATATAATATCTGTTATTTTAAGCACCATGATGTTTCTATCTCTCCTTCTCCCTTCCTTTCTGAAATCAATAAAAATCTATATATTTTTTAAAAGGCAGGCAAAGATTTATCTCTTCCTACCAACAACTTACTCATAATTTGCGTACATATATATATATACATATACACACACACACACACACACACACACACACACACACACACACACTAGAGGCCCAGTGCACGAATTCATGCAGTAGTGGGGTCCAGCCAGCCCACCTGATGGGAGCCATTGGGGGTGGGCCAGCCGGGGCGAGGGTCCGCGGGCGGTTTGCTGGCGGCCCTGCCTCCGATCGAGGTGCATGGGCCCACTCAGGGGCAGGGCTGGCGGGGAGGTCATTCTGCCGTTTGGTCAATTGCATATTACCCTTTTATTATATAGGATGTGTGTATCTGTATATATATACACACATACATATATGTGTGCATGTGTGTGTGTATATATATATGTGTGTATGTATATATATGGTGTGGGGGTTTTTTTGCACATATATATTTTTAAACATACCTGAAGAAACACTGGGTACTTTATAGATATAATCTTTATTAACATGGTATCCCTGAGAGGCAAATTTAAGGTATAAACATTATCCCACTTTACAGAAAAGGAATTGGAAGCAGGTTGGCTTACACATAAGACATTTGGACCCAGAATTCATATCTGTTGATACCCCAACCAGTGCTTTCCCACAAGACTATACATACACTAAATATAGTAACCTCTCATTTTAAAAAACATACTTCTCTAACCAAATCAGATCTGAAGCATTGCTTTAGACTCGTGTTTCTTATGTCTTCCTGTTTGCTTAGGTAATATAATTGAGATACCATCTCCCTTTAATTACTAATAAATGTTAGAGTCCTTGTACTAGGAACCCTCAACATCAGAACCCTAATTCATCTCTCATCTAACACAGTAAGCTATGAATTACAGAATATTCTATCTCCCCACTCCTCTCCCCAATCACATTCCAGCCACAGAACTCGGATTATATGTGAATGTGATACAGCTACATATCCTAGGCCTTGGCCATCTGTTCACATTCCTCTTTCCTGACTTAATCATCAAAGTATCTTCTCAAGATACTACCTTTTCGGACCTTTGTCTCCCAAAGGAGCTAGTCTACTGCAATTGCTCATTTTTCTCCAGTACCAGCTGTTTCCTTATCAATAACTGCAGCACAGCACCTGATTTAATACAGATGATGGGAGCATCACCTCCTGATCTGCCTCTGGCACTCCATGCTTCAGCTGAGGCGATTCTTTCCCTGTGTTCTGCACAGCCCTGTTCCTGAAATTTTGTGCTGCTCCAACCTTTGTCCAAACTTCCTTACAGTCTTTCATTTGCCCTCTGCTCCATCTGCACAAAACACCTTATGTTCCCATTTCTCATTCACTTAACACTCAGTTTAGAAAAGTTCATCCCATCCTAATTTACCCAATAATCTCCCCTCCTTTGAACACCTGTTTTATGAAGCTTTCCTGAACAAAAGACAAATACCTCTCATATTTTTGACAGCAAATTCGAATACATTAGATCTTAACATTTATGCAGTGTTACTACCTAGCTTTAAAACTTTGCAACTATACATGTGTACTTATTTTTTTGTCCATGTCAGTGTCATTTTAGATTGTAAGGACAGGGACTGTTTAATTTGTGCTGAACAGGGCTCATCATACTACTATGAAAATATAGGTAACTGATTTAATACTATTTGATTATAAAGATCAGAAGTACACTTATGTTTAAAGAGCTGCTTTTCAAAATAGATTTATACAGTTGAATATATGCATGTGTGTGTGTGTGTGTGTGTGTGTATTGGACTCAACTGATCAAAGATCATCTGTCCTCCTTGCCATTAAGGTAAACAGTTGCTGGTTTGGTCCGTTTTCCCAATCCATGGCAATGTGGCAGTGGCTACTGCTCCTTGTAGGTTAGTACTGAGCACCCACGGGGAACCTAACAGTAGACTATGTGTTTGGAGTGTGTAGAATATAGAGAATTCCCTGTTGGCAGCTTTAACTGCTTTCCCAATCATCTCATCCAGTTGCCTTGCTCTTTGGGCTTCAGGACCAAGGGACAGATGAGATTCAGATGAAATGGACAGAAAAAAATTAAACTAGATGATGTAAATGGAGTATTTTTCTATTCCAGATCTTATAGGACCTGAAAGAAACTAAGACATCCAGGGTTTATACTGCAATATTTATGCAAGGTTTACATTGTTTCCCCATATAAAACACCTAGGTGAGAACCAAGATGGACATTAGACTCTCCTGTAAGGTAAATGAAGAGTGTGTACGACAAATATAAAGGCTTCTCTACTTACGATGGGGCTATGTCCAGATAAGCCCATTATGAGTGGATTATTTGTAAGTAAAAATGTCCTTAACATACCAAATATCAAAGCTTAGCCTAGATGACAGTTTCTATTGAATGTGTATCATATTCGCACCATCACAAAGTGAACTGTTGTAAATTTGGGACCACCTGTATTTCATTCTGGGCACAGGCTTAAGTGAGCAGGAAGAGTCATCCCTTTTTGTATTCCCATTACTGTATAAAGAGCTAGACCTACTTAATGAGAAAAGTTTCACAACTTCTCTCTGAAATGCTGCTGAGTAACAGGATGAGTAAAAGGTACATGTTAGAGGATCTACTACTGTGCCTCCCTGTTAAGGAAACAGGAGAGGGATTGAAATCTTTCTTGCATCCTTAAGACGACTGCCTTGGGAATTTGATCCAGGAGAAACTGGAACAAACTGTGGGGTAAATCCTAGAGTATTTCCTAAGCTAGTTGAGCACAGATAGGAGATGGATCTCACCACCATTGAAAGATTTTTCAAACAGTTTCAATACATTTATTGAGGTTCTTTTTTTTTTTTAAATAGATTCTCAGTGGCTTACTTAGGCATTGATTGTTTCAGAAGTTTTTCTCGTGTATGAATTTCTCTGTGCTTATTCAGAGCAGAGCTTTTACTGAAGCACTTGCCACAATCATGACACCCATAGGGTTTCTCTCCTGTGTGGGTTCTATGATGTGCACGCAAATCAGAACTCTTACTGAAACTCTTTCCACAGTCAGGACACACATGGGGTCTCTCTCCTGTGTGTATCCTCCGATGTGCACTAAAATGAGAACTGTTATTGAAGCTTTTTCCACACTCTTCACATTGATAGGGCTTTTCTCCTGTGTGGGTTCTCTGGTGAATTATAAGGCTTGAGCTCTGATTGAAACGTTTTCCACACTCACTGCATTGATATGGTTTCTCTCCTGTGTGGATTCTCCTATGGGTGATGAAATTTGAACTGTCACGGAAACTTTTCCCACAGTCAAGACACTTATAAGGTTTCTCTCCAGTGTGGATTCTCCGGTGTCTAATGAGGCGTGCACTCCGACTGAAGCTTTTCCCACAGTCAGCACATTTATATGGATTTTCCACTTGTTGGGTTATCTGATGCATGAGGTGGGAGTTTGGACCAAAGCTTTTGTCATATCGAAGATATTTATTGGGTCTCTCTCCCAAGTAAGGTCTCTGATGACTTAAAACTTTATCCAAATTTCTCTCTGGGAGTGTGGGTTTTCCTCTTCTTTCTCCTGGGGTCCTTTCCCAGTGTCTTCCTGATCTACATTCAGTCTCACTGCCTTTACTGTGATTAAGATGCCGGCGAATTTTCCTTTCAGACCTTGCAAGTAATGTCCTATGTAGTTGTACTTCCTCAGAAATATCCCGTTTTAGATTCTCTTCATTCTCAAATCCAGCCTCAAAACCTGCCATGAGAATATAATTTTTAAAGTTATCCATTTCCTTAATGATTCTTTGCCAAGGTAAAATAAGTGTCACACTAGATAATTAAAGATTAAAATTAGGGGGTTCTAGATCCTAAACAATTAACATCTATTAAAATTTCAGTGTTTTACTTTTCTCCTTGGTAACCTATCACACATTTCTCATCTACATAGGGCTCTTTAGTATATTCTTTTAATTCTTCCTGGATACCCAGGATCTTCAGAAAATCATCTCAGTATAAGAAGAAAAATCTGCCAGATTTTAAAAATTATCACCATGTTTATACAGGAAAGACACATTCTAATGCTGTATTTTTGCCTCTTCTCAGGCTATTGTGGTACTCTAGTTTATGTTCTTTGCCAGTAACTAAAGGGATTAGAAGGGAATGTCCAGGAAAACTCTGGGAACTTGTATATCCAAAAAGAATTATATGTGTCCCCTTCTGCTCAAATTCCAATATATGTTGAAAATAAAAATAGGGTAGAAGACTACTTGGTGTCTTCCAAAGAACAGTAAGCCTTCTAAGAGAAGAACTGTGCTAGGAAGTGTCTCACTAAAAACATTCTTTTTGCCTATGGAAAGCTAGTCACTAAATGCTCCTAAAGCACTTACCCTAATGCCAAAGCTCAGAACCAAATGCCAGGCTCCCCAGGCCTAGGCTTTGTGAACTTGCAGATACTTGCACATTTTTAGTTTGAATTTACAGAATTTTCAGATATTTCAGATAAACTCTGGATCCCAAATTTCCTGGACTAAATCTGAGAGCAAAAGAATGCTGAGTGTCAGCTTGTGTTCTACCTGTCAGCAGTATTTCTATCTAGAAGCCAGGTCTTAAGACATGCCCTGTGAAACAGAGGTTCATCAGATTAAATGAAATCTCAGAACCTTAAATATGTAAATTTTTTGTGATCCTCCATGAGGGATTTTTAGCATTTCCTAAACCTAGAAGCCATTTTTTAGTGGAATATAGTAACACCCCCACGGAACTCATGCTCCATGGAACAACCTTAAAGAATGTTGATCTAAAGAACTTTTGGAAAAGAAAACTGCTCTTTATTGAATACTTACCATGTGCCCAAGCATTGGCTAGGTGCTTCACCATGGTACCTCATTTATAGCAACTTTTTGAGGTAGGTCTTCATAGATAAGTAAACTTACAGGATTAGGTTCTAAGTTACTCAACTTACAACCAACAGAGTCCAGATTCACATACATATACAGGGATGAGCAAATGTAGGTTAATAGTTGTGAGTATGCAAAACAATTTATTCTTGTATTATTTATTAATTATTATATTATTTACTTTTATTAGTCATAATATTATTTCATATCCTTATTTATAATTTATCTTTTAGGTATGATGGTTGGTAAGTTAACCTATTTTTGCCCACCCCTATACATGTATGACTCCAAAATCAGAATTATTCTTCCCATGAGGGAAGCCATAGTGAAGTATTCTCTTCATAATACATCAGCTAAGATTCAAAGGTCAATTCTTTCAGAAATCTCAAACTTTTGCTTAAGTGTGTCTAAAGAAAGAGGTTACCAGATTTTCAAATATGTATATAAAACAAACATACAGCTGGTATATAAGCTGAAACAAGAACAACAAACAAATGAGAATGAACTTTTAAAATCAACTTCATCCTATTATGGGTACATGAATGCTACTGGGAAATGTTAATTTTCCAATTACCTACTAGGTAAACTGCCTAGAAACCTAGCAGCTCACATATAGATGATAGCAAATTTACAAAGTTTGCAATCATCTTGGATTGAGGCAAGTCAAGTGAGTAATTTATTTCCCCTCACTAAACTGCTTTAATAGACAGGGCACATGGGGAAGAGATGGGTGGTCACAAGAAGAATCCATGGGAGCTGGGTGTTAAGAGGCTTCAATCTCATGATGTGTTTTCCTAAATCCCACTGCCTCCCCTTTGCTATTTAGACCTTAAGAAGTAAAAGGATCTTACCACTGGGGCTCTGGAATAAGACTGGAGCACGTGTCATGACAGCCCCCGGGGGTAGCTCAGTATCCTCTTCATCATCCTCAGAATCTTCTTCTGAGGCCTCTTCTGCCTCCTCAGCTTGCTTCTCAGTTTCAGCCTCACTGGTCTCCTGGATGGTGCAAGAAGCTATGTCTTCTTCCTGGCCATCACTGGGTGGGGCAGCAACCCGAGCACTCACCAATGCATCCATCTCTTCAAAGAAGGGACAGGTCTCTGCTGCTTGGCCATTCTTGACTTTCCGATAGCTGGTTTGTAGGCTTTTAAACTTGGTCCGACACTGCTCTGGTGTCCTAAGGAACCCGTATTCCCATAACCGCTCAGCCACTGCTCCATACAACTGGCTGTTGCGGTGACAGTTCCGAAGGGCTTCATAAAACTGAGTCTCACTAAGAATTGCAAGGTAAGTCTTCGTCTCTTCATAGCCCCAGTGTACACCTGCCACCAGAAGAGAAATTTCAGCACCAGGGCTTTATAGCCTCAATCCCTTAATCATATCTGCATCTTTCAAACATTCTTTGAAAGTTTCCCACAGAATGACTCAAAACCCCAAGAAACAGTCTCTTTTAAAATCACCCTACTGCCTAAACTCTTATTATGACCCTTCTTCACTTGCCACAATATCAAAAGAAAAAAAGAAACAAGCCCAGCA
Source organism: Myotis lucifugus (assembly GCF_000147115.1). Classification (NCBI taxonomy): domain Eukaryota; kingdom Metazoa; phylum Chordata; class Mammalia; order Chiroptera; family Vespertilionidae; genus Myotis; species Myotis lucifugus. Next base: position 3,057,476 of record NW_005871157.1, read on the forward strand.
AAGACCTGAAAGGGTACAAGATAAGGACCTGATAGTCATGCACCTTGTCGTTAGGAGAGGACTGGCAGAAAGAGGAAGGGAGCAGAGCAGACAGCATCTCCTGGCCTGAACACGTGCTAGTGCTGCAGGCCCCACCTGGGCAGTGCTTCATCAGGGTGATTACAGACCCTGCTCCCTGAAGGTAACCAAGGTAGAGGGAAGGGAGATTCAAAGAGCTTTCTTCCCACTTGAGAGCCAGCTGGAGATTACATTGCTTCTATTACCATCCACTCACTGAAAAGTAAAGAAGGGGAGGGGGGACATGGGGACCATCTGTAATATCCTCAACAATAAAAAATGTTAAAACAGTGTGGGGGGAGAATCAGAAGACAGAAAAAGCAGTGGAAAGGATGAAAAGATAATGAAAATTATAGCAGCTGACACGTGCCACATTTGTGGTTTACTTACATTTATTCCAGTGACAAAAGAAGGAAAATGAATGGGGGGGAGGGGAGGAAAAAGTAGAAGATAGGAAGACGATTAGAACAGAACTAAAGTAACATCAAACATATAATTTAAGAAATGGACGCAAAAGATCACTGTTCACAGTGCAACTAAATTTGAGAGATGTAGTCCTGTTGCCATTCCCCATTTTACAGTTGGGAAACAAACTTTGAAATGGTCAGGTAACTGACTAAGGGCATTCAGCTGATTAGTGGTCAGGGTTAGAAACAAAGCCTCCTGACTGGTACTTCGGTGCCCTTTCCATAACAACATGATTGTAAAAATTACATTAACAGTAATAAAGGATACTTACAAAACTTCCACAGGCAAATGATATTTCAACATAGAGTGTTAAACAAGATTTCTTGCTGCAGGACTTTTCATTCCTCTTAAAATGCCAGTGTGTGTTGCGAATCTCATAGAGGAGACTCAGAAAATGTTTCCCTAACTTTGGGCAATCCTTCACTATGCTATTTGAAGTAAAAAGGAACAAACTAACTTTGAGATTTGGGGGAGTAAAAGATAAAGCACCAGTTCATATAAAGTTCTTAATAAATATTAGTTCTTAAAGTAGTGCCAAGTTTTTTTTCAAACTTCAATTATTTTATAACTAGAGGCCTGGTGCACAAATTCATGCACCAGCGGGGTCCCTCAGCCTGGCCTGGGGGATCGGGCTGAAACCAGCTCTCCGACATCCCCCCAGGGGTCCCAGATTGCAAGAGGGTGCAGGCCAGGCTGAGGGACCCCACCAGTGTACGACTGGGGCTGGGGAGGGACATGGGAGGTTGGCCAGCTGGGGAGCGACTGCAGGAGAGCTCCAGGGCATGTCCAGCCTGTCTCACTCAGTCCCGATTGGCCAGACCCCAGCCAGAGCGTCTGCCCCCTGGTGGTCAGTGCACGTCATAGCAACTGGTTAACGGGTTGACTGCTCCCTGGTGGTCAGTGCATGTCAAAGCAAGCAGTTGAGCGGCCTTAGCATATCATTAGCATATTATGCTTTGATTGGTTGAACGGAAGACCGGACACTTAGCATATTACCCTTTTATTATATAGAGTCAGGAAAAATTTTAATTTTTAAAAATGGAAGCAATGATATTCCTTTTCAGGACTCTCTTGAATTTGCTGAGTGTATTTCTTTAGAATACCTAAATTATTCCCTACTCTTTATTATCTGACTTTCCCACAGAATGAAATATAATGGAATTGAGAAGTGCCTCTCTGTTCTCTATAAGTGGCAAAGTTGGCAGGTGACCTTAAGCTTCATGACTCCACATCCAGGCTCATAACTCCTCAAGTCTAATCCCCAAACCCCGTGGTTCTCAACCTTCTGGCCCTTTAAATACAGTTCCTCATGTTGTGACCCAACCATAAGATTATTTTCGTTGCTACCTCATAACTGTAATGTTGCTACTGTTATGAATCGTAATGTAAATACCTGATATGCAGGATGGTCTTAGGCAACCCCTGTGAAAGGGTCGTTTGACCGCCAAAGGGGTCGCGACCCACAAGTTGAGAACTGCTGCCCAATAAGAAAAGCTTCTTACCACTTGGGCTTCGGTAAAGGACAGGTGCAGTCGAATTGTTGGGGTCCTGGGGGATGGCTTTCTCGCCCATTTCATCACTGTCAGACTCTTCCGCTGTGGCCTCTTCTGCTCCCTCCTCATGCTGCCAATTCCCTGGCCCTGGCTCCTCAGTCTCAGCATCGCTGCTTGCCAGGCCAGAGTGAGAGGCTGCCTCTTCCAGGCCATTACTGGGCAGGGCAATGACCTGAGCACTCATCAGGGCTTCCATCTCTTCAAAAAAGGGGCAGGTCTCAGGTGGGTGGCCACTCTTGACTTTCCTATAGCTCTTCTGGAGACCTTTGAACTTGGTCCGACACTGTTCCAGGGTCCGGAGGAAGCCATACTCCCGGAGCCGTTCAGCCACAGCCCCATATACTTGGCTGTTTCGATGACAGTTTCGGAGAGCCGCATAAAATTCAGTCTGACTGAGAATCGCGAGGAGAGTTCTGGTCTCTTCATAGCCCCAGTGCACACCTGCCACCTTCTCATCCTCAAAGCCCCAGTGATCCTGATCCACCCAGCTGCTTTTCTCTCTCCTGGATGGTAACAGGTCAGCATGCATTTGTCTGTCTCCTGTGAGACTGCCTCTTGGGAGTTCCTTTTCCTTGGAGCCCAGATCTGGGATCCAAGGCTCTCCTTGCTCCAACCTGGAGACCACACCAGATTTAGGAAATGGAAATCCTGCTTGCAGGAAAGCAAACAAAGGATGTCATAATTTGGACTGATCAGGAAAAAAAATACCTGAGTTCAGACCTGCCTTTTTTATCCAAGAGGCTTATAAAGAAAGTGGCTGCCCAGTCAGTATGGCTCTGTGGTTGAGCATCAACCCAGGAACCAAGAGATCAAGGTTCAATTCCCTGGTCAGGGCACATGCCAGGTTGTTGGCTCAATCCCCAGAAGGGAGCATGCAGGAGGCAGTCAACTGATGATGTTTCTCTCTCATCGATGTTTCTATCTCTCTGTCCCTCTCCCTTCCTCTCTCTCTAAAAAATCAATAAAAATATAGTTTTTAAAAGTGTATAAGGAAGTATTTTCAGAAGGTGCAATGTGTTGAAGAAAATGGAACCTCAAAAAATGAGAACTATTTATTTTCCAGAACAGGGTGATGAGAGGAAAGCTTCTGTTGTATGTCAGAGCAGATAATTCTGTTCCAAATTGCTCCCAAGCCCTCCTGACCACTTGCAGGCAGGTCATGGCACTGCTGGGAACAGTTACCTCCTGTCTCCTGTATTTCTCCACTCAGGGCTAGAAAATTAAACTCAGATTTCAAGGGGGAGGGAAACAGAGGGGAAATCGTCCTCAACTCATCTGTTTCCTTCACACTCAGTCACCAAGTTCTAAAGGTTTTTCCCTTACTATATCCTCTATTCCTACTGCCACCATCCAAGTCTAGTCTCCTCACCTTCTCACTCCCAGCTACCTGCAGCAGTCACTGTCCTACCTAGCTCCAGGCTCTTGCTTCCTCAGCTCACATGCCATATACTGCTGGATCTTAACCTGAGTGCCTACTAGGCACTGTCCATATCAGGCTCTTCCACTCCTACCCAAATTTAACCCATTCTTCAAGCTGTATTTGCCAATGCCCCCATGAAGCCTTCCCTACAGCCCTCCTTCATCTTCCACTCTGTCAAACTCCTATTATGCCCACACAATTGAGTAACAAGTTATTATTTAGCATTGTTTCAGTACAGTTCAGTCAGCACATATTTATGTTTGCTGTTATGTTCTCAATCATATTATAAGCTCTTTAAGGATAGGCATCTTTCCTTATTGCAGAATGCCTTGCAAGGTGTTGAGCACATGGCAGGTGTTCACAAACTGATTAATTCTACAAGCCTAGGTGGGGGGTTGAGGGATTGCATCTGGATGACTAGAGACCAGAGAAGGCTAGCTGAGAAGGCTAGCATCTTGAATGATAAAGTCAGAATTCAGAACAACCTCAACAAGTTAAAGAAATGATCAAAGAAAAAATCATACAATATGGATTTTACAGAGTACAAAGAAGAAAAACAAGCTCTACAAAATCATGTACAAGAATAAGTACTAGGCACAAAGACAATGGGGAAGGCTATGAGAGTCCTAGGAATTACCAAGTGAACAATAACATTAAGTAATTAGTTGAGCTATACTGAAAGAAAATAGTGAAATTCTGAAGTAAAATTCTTACTCTGCCTTAACCTATTGGACCCTCATTAGAATAATACACATAACTTAGTTCTCCATAATTGACATATTTGTAGAACTTAAAGTTTCCAAGGGAAAGTAACAAAAACTTAGTATGTCAGAATAATGGAGTTTCTGAGGAAAAGCTTAAAGAAACAAATACAATTTATTTTGGAAAAGGAAAATGATTAAAAGGAAGATATACCTTCAAGTATAGAAAATATATTTTATCTAGGAAATACTGACCTAGTACCATCATTACCAAGAGGAAATAAATTCGTTCAAAGTTCTGACAAAAACTAGGGAACCATTCTCTGGCAGACTTATCAAAAGAGGAAATATAAGAATACTTTCTGCAGCAGAGACTAAACTATCTGCCTTCAGGAGGTAACCAACACCACATACTCTATCGTTACTGCTCATTCCTAAATCCCTTTCCCACTCACTATTCCCAAACCCCACTTCCCAACTTAGAATGGCATCCTATCTACCCATGTGAATCTACTCCTCACCGCTCCTTTGAAAAGGTCTGAGCTTCTCCTTTGGGTTCATCTGCTCCTGTGGTCCCAGGACTGGGCTTCTTGCCCTCTTTTTCTTGGGTACACCCCTGGACTGAGGTTCCACTGACTCCTGCCGAACACTTAATAACTCTCGTGATGATTTCAGGGGTGTCATCTTCTCCAAGCGTACTTCCTGCCCCTTCACAGAGACTGTGACCTAGAAACAACCCCCATTAATGGTCACTGCAAGGTTATTATGAGGGGCCTTCCCAGAGGAGATTATTTAATACCCCGCCAAAAAGACCACCATCCTTTGGGGACATGGCTAGGGTTGTGGTTGGTGGTGGTAATAGCCAAAGGAGTCATTCTGATTCCATTACTGTTCGCTTAGAGCAGCTGGGACTCCAGAGGTAAAGATCAAAATAGCAAACCCACTACAGGCGAAAACATAAATCCCCTTTCTTCCCAATTAAGTAAAACTGAATCTATGAATAACTCATGATGACAGGGTAGCAAAGATGCACCCAGGTAGCATCTCCAGATAAGCTGTATTTAAAAAAGTTACCTGTTCTGGGACCAGAAGTATAAGCATTACCAAGGGAGATTGTGCCCCTCTTTAAATGTCTGCACCTTAATTTGGCCCCTTAACCTTGCCCCTGCCCAGTCACACACTTGTGAGTTCCCCTCCCTTCTCACCGAGCGTCCAGGTCTTCCAGCCTCTCCTTCTAAATCTTCCACCAGAGCCACAGCCTCCTCTCCACTTTCCGGGCATTGCTCCTGTGCCCACTTCTGGATCTCCCCGGGTAAGATCGTCAGGAACTGTTCTAGCACCAACAACTCCACCATCTGCTCCTTGGTGCGCACCTCCGGCCTTAGCCACCGACAACAAAGTTCCCAGAGTTGGCTGAAAGCCTCCCGGGGCCCAGCTACCTCGTGGTACTGAAATTTCCTGAAGCGCTGTCGTGAGGTCTCCGAGCTAGTGCCATTCCCTCTCTGAGTGGGTTTGGCCATTATTCGCAGCAGAAAGCAGCTTCCCTCCACTTAAGGGCCTGGGTTCCGGGGCTTGCACCTATCTTCCCATGTCCTTGGAGAATCACCTGCAGATGAGTCTCTCTCTGCAAGAGGCGTTTTTTCCTAGGGTAGAGAGAGATGGCACTATCAGAAGGAATATATTCACACGTCTAAAGCCTTGCCAGAGCTGGCCTGACTTGGCATCTATATGCTCCATATGGCCATCTGAGGTAGCACCGACTTCAGGATAGCAAGCCCAAACCGAGCCTGGAGGGAAAACTTGCAAAAGCTGCATTTCCGGGCGACTTCCCAGGGCCGCCTGGCCAAACAGCAGAGAAGAGAAAATAGTCTGCTCTTCTCCCCCACCCCCCAACTCTGATCCCATTTAGCTCCTCTGCCAAGGTCGCATTGTGAGTTCGAACCGTTTGGGAGACCTGGAGCTCAGCAGCTAAAGGCAAGTCACCACACAAAGCCTCTGTCCAGCGGGTCGCAGCTGATCGCCCCCGGGCTCTCTACGGCCGCCCTAACCCCTGGACTCCACAACTACAAATTCCCACCCCAGACAAAAATCAAGCACTGAATCAAATACTGGGTCTCTGCTTGTCCTCACAGCAGAAGTGACCGCTCGGCAAATATTCGGGAACTACTGACGGGAAACCTCCCGACCGGAGAGGTTGGTTTTGGCTCCTGAAGCGAGGGCCGGTGGGCTGGGGGAGAGCTGCACTGAGTCGGCGGGGAGAAGGGAGTCCGAGGGGGCAGCAGTCACGGGTCTCCTGGGGACGAGCTCGGGTGCTGGCCAGGAGAGCCGAGTGCTGCTGCGGGGCTCGCGGGCGCGGAGCTCAGCTCCGGGAGCGGCGGGTGCGGGGTTCCGGCCTCTTTGTCTTCGCTCCCTCCGGCCAGGTCACTATCGGAGCCGCGGTGCAGCAACCCCTCGCCCCCCTCCGAGACCTTCTACCGGGCGAAGGTGTCCGAGAGCACCCTCCAGCCCACTCCTGGGAGTGTCTCTCTCTCGGGCTGTCCCTCAGTCCACTCGCCTCTCTGCCCGCGGGCCAGCCCCAGCCGCCCGAGGTCGGCCCCAGGCCCGGCTCGCCAGCCTTCTAGTCCAGTTCCCGAACCGGAAGTCCGTGCGGGTGACTCGGCCACCGAGGGCGCATGCGCGAAGCCAGCCGCCGCGACTCCTACTCCCGCGGAGCCCGGGCTGGAGCCGGCGGGCGGGTGGGCCCCGCGGGTGCCGTACTTCCGGGACGCGGCGCACCGTCCTCTCTCCCGGCCGCTCCTCCCGCCGCAATTGTCCCGGCGAGTGGGCTCAGGAGGAACCGTCGAGCCCAGGGGCCTGCGCGCGTGTAGAGAACGGAGCCGTGGATTCCGTGGTTGCCTGGAAGGGCGCGGGAGGAAGGAGCGACGTATAAAGGGGCTCGAGTCCCGCCGTGGGCATGATCCACGAGCTGCTCTTGGCGCTGAGCGGGTACCCGGGCTCCATCTTCACCTGGAACAAGCGCGGCGGCCTGCAGGTACGGCCCGGCCCAGAGCGCGGGAACCGGCGAGCGCCGAAGGGGCGGTGGACCTGAGCCCGTACGTGGGGAGGAGTCTGGGGACCGAGGGCGGGGCCTGGGGGCGGGGGCGTGTCCCGGGGCGACGTGGGACGGACGCCGGTTTAGCGAGCTGGGCCGGGGCTGGGGAACCGAGGGCCGGCCCGTGATGGCCCCGCCTTGGGGACGGGAGAGAGAGACCCCCATCGGCCTAAAGTTGAGATTTGAGCGAGAGTTTCTGGGGAGCTGGATGTGAAAGTGAGGGAGGCATTTTCTCCCATTTCACGCTTGCACTCTTTTAAATTTTGAAAGCTAGACCAACTACATAACGTTTTGGGGTTTGTTTTTGTTTTTGTTTTGGTGTGTGTGTGTGTGTGTGTGTTTTGTTTTGTTTTACATAGCGTTTAACAATGAAAAAATGAATGTGTTTCTGTCAAGACTCCTTTCTCAGGAGATTCAGCACTAGGAGAATTTGGAAGGAGGCCTTCGTGTAACCAGGAATGTATGAGGAGGAGAGGCTATGTGCTATATGCATTATCTAATTCAATCTTAACCACCCACCTTCATATCACAGATTAACTCCCTGTGTCACGCAGCTAGTAATTAGCAAGCGTGGTCTTGAACCCAGGTCTGTCTGGCTCCAGTGTCTCAACTACTCCTTCCTGCTCCTGCTTCCAGTAATGTTATCCCACCCTGTCAGTAAGTTAGTAACTAGGTGTTGTTAGCTCCAGGTGACAAGTGAGCAAACTGAAGCTCAGAATTTCATGGTGTCTAGTCCTGGTATTAGCGAGATTTGTATATAGCTTTGCTTGATGACAGTCATGCCTATTCCTGTGAGAACTGGCAGTATAGCTGGGGAGGAGCAGAAAAATAAACATTCTTAGTCTATACAACCTATAAATCAAAGCAGTTCCTCTTGTTACTATTAATTTTCCCTTGTAAAACTAGCACAATGCCAGGCATATAGGAGGAAAATGTACTGGAGTATTTGTGGGTGCTTTATGACCTGAAGTAAAAAGATAAGCAGTATAGGAAAGATAGCTGCCTTCCTTTCTTATAAAAAAGTCTCAATCAGATATTTTCCTCTTTAAGGTCTCAGCTTTAAAGTCACCTCCTCAGAAAAACTTTTTCTGACCATCTCTTTAACTATCCTCCCTATGCCATTCTTCTCTATCCAAGCAATTTGTTTATTTCCCTTTTAGGACTTTCCAGTCTTTCTCTCTCATAGATTATCCATGAGGGCAAAGACCACTGTGATCTTCAGAGATGTACCAGGAGTATCTAGCACCGTTTCTGCCTCAGAGTAGGTGTTCAGATATTGTGCAAGAAAAGGCCACCAAAACCAGCAATTGCATACTTTCTGCAGAACAATGATTTTCACATTTGAATAAAGGGAAAAATATTCAGAAATGCCCACTATGGATGAAAATCATCTTATTGTAATATTGAGTATATATATTCATGCTAAGCTAAATACAAACTCAAGCATGTTGTTCTTATAACCAAACTAGAGCCCCGGTACACGAAATTCGTGTGTGTGTGTGTGTGTCCCTCAGCCTGACCTTCACCCTTTCCAATCTGGGAGCCCTCAAGGGATGTCCTACTGATGGCTTAGGCCCACTCCCTGTGGTTCTCTGCTCTCTGCGGGAGCTGCCTGCCAGCCAGGCTTGCCTGCTCCCTGGTCGCCCCATTAATGGCCAGGCAGGCCGAGCTGTGCTGGGAGCTGCCTCCTCCCTGCTGTCAGTCTCCACTGAGGTGATGAGGTTAATTTGCATACTCATGCCTGATTGGCTGGTGGGCATGGCGAAGGTATGGTCAATTTGCATCTTTCTCTTTTATTAGTGTAGATATTTTTTACAAAGTAAACAGAACTAACAAATTGATCATTGAAATTAACATTGGTATTATTGACATTTTGGAGTGTATAATTCTTTGTTGTGGGGGCTGTCCTTTGCATTGTGGCATATTTAGCAGCACACGTGGTCTCTACTCACTAGAGGCCAGTAATACCCCCTGAGTTATGACAACTAAACATAGCTCCAGCCATTACCAAATGTCCCTTAGGAGGCAAAAGTGCCCCTCATTGGGAACCACTGATGTAATGTGACATATACTGTTGTTTTGCTGAAACCAAATTGCCAACATTGAGTTTGAATGACTTTGCTACAGATATGGCTATTCTAATGTAGAGAATGTCTGTTCATATTACTGAGTTGTACCAAATGGTATCAATAACTGTTTTGGTATTGTTTGCTATTTTAGAATACTAGACCTTCAACTTTTCTAAAACTGTGCCAAAAATCACTGCTCAAAATGCCAGTTTTAATGGGAGTATCACTTGATAACTAGGTAGAACTGTCCTAATAATTTAAAAAAATTGCTTATATGTATTGAGTACTCGCTGTGTCCTTGGTACATGTTATTCACATGTAATAATTTTACTTCTGGGTATATACCCAAAAGAAATGAAAGCAGGGACTTGAACAGATATTTGTACACCCATGTTCATAGTAGTATTATTCAGAATAGCCTAAAGGTAGAAGCAACTCAGGTGTCCGTGAACAGATAAACAAAATGTAGTGTGTGTGTGTGTGTGTATATATATATATAGAGAGAGTGTGACAGAGAAATTCTGACACATGCTACTGTATGGATGAAACTTGGAGACACTACTAAGTGAAATAAGTCAGTCACAAAGCAGAAATATCATATGATTCCACTTATTAGAGGTACTTAGAGTAGTCAAATTCATAGAGATAGGAAATAGAAGGGTGATTGCCTGGGGCTGTGGGGAGGGAGAATGGGGAGTCTTTGTACATGGGTACAGAGTATCAGTTTAGGAAAATGAAAATGTTCTGTAGATGGATGGATGGTGGTGAGGTTGCACAACAATGTGAATGCACTTAATGCCAAGAACTGCACACTTTAAAATGGCTAAAATTGTCACTCTTATGTATATTTTGCCTCAATTTATTTTGAAAATGTTGGTTGAATGAATACATTCTCCCACTACTTTTTTCTACTTGAACTGCTGTGTAACCTTATATACCGTACTAGGCTATCATTTAAATTAAAAATAAAAATATGTATACTAAATGTATATGCCCAGTTACAAAGTTGCTTTACAGTTTACAGTATGCTACATTTATTTACATTTTTATTGAAATGAAAACATGATTTAAAATTGCATAGAGAATTTCTAAGTCCTAAGAATGTGTTTGAGAAACCCCTGAAGTTTGCTAAACACTTTGCTAAAGACAACTTTGTTGCAACCAAGTAAAAAACTCCTATCTTTAAAGACCATTCCTGAAATATTGCATAAGGTATAGTAACTACCTCTGAGAGGAGGTTGACTTATTTTTAACGTACACCATTTTGTATTCTTTTTTGAATTCATGTTTGAATTCTTTACCATGTGTTACCACTTATTCAAGTAAAGAATTTATTAGGTTGGGGTGGGAAACAGCACCTTTGTAGTGGTTTGGAAATACTTTTGTTATCCAGAACTTAGCTAATCTTAAATGGGCATCTTGAGAAAGGAAACACTAAATAATACGGAGCATTTGAAGCACCTCAAAGACTGGCATGCAGTGAATCACAAGCATCAGTGTTTTCAGTGCTTCCTTCCTCTCCCCCAGGTGTCACAGGACTTCCCGTTTCTCCATCCCAGTGAAACAAGTGTCCTGAATCGACTCTGCCGCCTGGGCACAGACTATATTCGCTTCACCGAGTTCATTGAACAGTACACAGGCCATGTGCAGCAACAGGTAGGTTGCTGTTCTCAGGGAATGTACACCTCCAGAGGGCGGGAGCTATGTTAAGCTTTCAGCGAATCCACTAGTAATTCATGTGAAATAAGTCATAAGAAGTTATGAATTTCTCATCACTGCAATTACTCAGGTGAAGGCCAGGGGACTGCACCTTACACAAGGGGAAAATATACACAAGGATTAATTAGGCAGATTGGTGTAAGAGCACATATGTTTTGCCTGAGTTTTAGAAGACCTGAATCAAATTTTGAGCTGGACCAGAGTTCCAATTCCAGAGGTAAAAACATGAAGTATTATTTCAAATTCCTTTGACACTCTGCTTCTCACTATCTTAGTCATGTTGAGGCAAGCAACTAAAATCTTTGAGCTTCATTTTTTAGATTTGTAAATAAGAGTTAAACCAAAGAAGGTGCTTGGCACATAGTAAGTACTTAATAAATATTATCCATTATTATGAATTAATTGAAAATCGATACAATGTAGAGGTCAAGGTTTTGTGCCCCACACCATCATTCACTGGCCATAGACTGCTCAGCAGTAACCTAATGCTCAGTAACTAAGGCCCTGTTTCCTTATCTATAAAATGGGGGTAATAGTAAGTATCTCATAGGGTTGTGAAGATTAAACAAGGTAATTCATGGGAAATACCTGGTATGTAGTAGGCACTCAAATTTTTTGAAAGAGATATTTTAAAGTTCTCTTTATTTTTAACAATCTGTAATTCTTGTCAATGGTAAGTAAAAAGACTGCCAAATCGCCTGACTGGTGTGGCTCAGTGGTAGCATGGACCTATAAACCAGGAGTTCATGGTTTGATTCCCAGTCAGGACACAGGCTCAAGTTGTGGGTTCGATCCCAGTAGGGGGCATGCAGGAGGCAGCCAATCAATGATTCTCATCATTGATGTTTTTATTTCTCCCTCTTCCTTCCTTTCTGAAAATATATATTGTGTGACTGATTCAGTGATGACTATTTTCCAGTTGAAAGAATGATTCTGGTTGAGGGGAAAGGTGGGGACTTCTACAAAGGAAGTAGAAGGATGCTTTTCTGAAATGACATAGTCAATACCCTCTGGCCTCTATTATATAAATTGGGTATCAGGCCTTTGGTGTGTCACCTGATGGTCATTGGCACCAATTCAGTGCCAACAAGAATCCCCAATTTGGGGTGTGGTGAAGAAGGAAACTATTCAGTGCCATCAGCTCAATTGTGATACAGCACAGCTGTGAGAGCCGCACAGCTATAGAACAGCCCTGGGGCCTGGCCCTTCTGCGGCTAGACAGCTCTGCTCCTCAGTGGTCATTGCTCTGGTTGGTTCCACTCTACTCTGCCAAGACATCTTTGGTGTCTTCAGTCTTCGTGGAAGGAGAAAGTGTAGCCCTAGGTGGTTTGGCTCAGTGGATAAAGCGTTGGCCTGCAGACCAAAGGGTCCAGGGTTTGATTCTAGTCAAGGGCAAGTACTTTGGTTGTGGGCTCCTCCCTGGCTCAGGCCCTGGTCGGGACCCATGCAGGAGGCAACCAATTGATGTGTTTCTCTCATATCAATGTTTCTCTCTGTCTTCCACTCTCCCTAAACAAAAAATCAATGGAAAAATACCCTCGGGTGAAGATTAACAAAAAAAAAAAAAAAAAAGAAGGAGGAGGAGGAGGAGGAGGAAGAGGAAGAGGAAGAAGAAGAAGAAGAAGAAAGATAGGGAAAGTGTGCTCACCCTGGCTGTGTAGCTCAGTTGCTTAGAGTGTCATCCTGATACATCAGGGTTGTGAGTTCGATCTCGGTGTCAGGGCACATATAAGAATCAACCAATACCCGGGGAGACCTCGAACACTACCTGGGACCCTACAGCCACACCGGTCAGGAACCAGCTGCCACGGCTTCAAACCCGTGTTACACCAAGAGTCCAACCTCCCTGGCCATGGGCTCCTAAAAAGTTTGTCCAGGGGGAGACAAAATGGTGGCCGAATAGATGGATGGGTCTGGTGCCTTCTCACGGAGCAGATATGAGAAACAGCTGAATTGAATAACATCCACCAGGAATTGGCAAAGTAAACACAGCTGGAGAGGCAATTCGTGGATAGAAAGGTCAGAGCTAGCCGGGAAACTGGTGGGATCAGGGACCTGGGCTGGAGGGAGAAACACGCGCAGCCTGAACTACACCGAACCAACACCGAGTCCCTTAGGGACAAGGGTAGCGCTGGACTGTGGAATGGTGTACACAGGGCTGCTGGCAGTGGGGGACTCTAGACCTAAGCCCACAGTCGTGAGAGGCTGCACCCAGGAAGGCAGCCTGAAGTTCTGCACTGGCCATGCAGTGCCAGCGGGGAGAGAAACGCACAGCAGTGCGATTGCTGTCTTTATATTCTCCTTGCTTTTACTCACTAAACCCAGGGTCTTTCAATTACAAACATTCACCATGGCTGCAGTGCAGGGGAAGGTGGTTTTGTGGAAGCTGGGGAAAAAATAAGGCAAGGTGATTAGGAGGCCAGCTCTGGGACAGCCTGATTCCTCCAACCCTGAACAGACATTTTTCTCCTGGAGACCAGGCCCCTCCTAGCAGTGCAGCTGCACCAGCCTTGAGCTCGGCAGCAAAAAGAGGATTCGAAATACCCCCAGGGAGCCCTTGGGGACTGGGTTGAGGGGCCATTTGGTCCCAGAAACTAATACAGAAACACCGCCACCTAAAGGCAGTGTCAGAAATAGACGCTTGTGTAAATACGACTGAAAGCAGGGAGACAAAACAAAGCAGGCAGAGTGGCCCCGCCTGGCTGACACCGAGGCTGTGCCATCTGACACAGAGGAGTTGTGGATCCCTGGGAGCTTCAACACAGTGCTGACTATCAGGAAGCTGTAACATGGCAGACAGAACAGTGGAGAGGGGTCTTAGACCAGCCCCCATGGGACATTAAATATTCAGTTGAAGCGAATAAACTTCTATACTTCACTTTTTTTTTTTAACTTTGGGGTGTGGTGAAGAAGGAAAAAAATTTTTTCTTTATTTTATTATTATTATTATTATTATTATCTTTGTTGTTTTGTTTTTTAGATTAGTGTTCTACATTCTATATTTTTTTTATCATTACTATATCTCATTTTTCCTTTATGCCAACCATTTCTTCCTAACTTCACCCTTTTTCATCCTGTTTCTCTTCTCCTATTCCTGCTTTAGATTTTCTCTCTCTTTTCATTTTACTCCTTGCTAAAAATTGATCTTCTTTATCTGCTTTATTGACGCATTACTATTACAGTAGCCTCTATTGGCTTACTCATATCTAATTTCCTCTCCCCTGCTCCAAGTTCATGCACCCTTCTCTTTTCATTTTGCTAGCCAATTTTTTTTCTTGTTGTAGCTTGTTTGATAGTTTGTTAGTTTGTTTTTTTGTTTTTGTTTTTGTTTTTCCTCTCCTTGCTTGTTATCTTCTACTAATAGCTTAGTTAGTTTCACTCACCAAACTCAGGCCTATCTGCTGCCTACTCTATTCTCCTTTTTTAAAAATAAATGAATATATAGATAGATAGATTAAAGAAAGGGGAAATTTTTTATATAAATTTATATATTTTTTAAACATATATTTTAATTACTATTATTTTTTAATTATTTTTTTAATTGATTATTTTGTTTTTTACTTTTCTTCTTATAAACTCATTCTCTTTCTACCTCTTCTATACTGAGTCATGGCCATTCCCCCATTCATTCAATTCCTTTATCTTACATTCTGGAAATAAGCTCTGTCTCTTCAGATTCAGCTCTCCTCATTTTTTTTTTTTTCTGGGGGTTTGTTGTTTGCATTTTTTGGTTTAGTTGTTGGTTTGTGGAGTTTTCTCCCCATATACAATATATATATATATTTTTTTTTCTTTCTTTCTTTCTTCTCTTTTTTATTTTCTCTTTCTTTCTCCTTCTTTTTTCTTCATTTTCTTTTCTCTCTTACCTTTTTTCCTTTTCTCAATATCATTTTTGTGCTCTTTTTTTCTCCCCTAATTCTCTTTTCTCTGGTGGTCACCTTTAGTTGGGGTTATTGGTCTTCCAAATATATTCGTGTTTGGTTCCCTCTGTGTCATGTCTTGTTGAGTTGTATTTTGTGCCTTTTGGTCAACGTGGTAGAGAGTGAGCCACATAATCAGACACCCTGAAAGGAGTGAAAATGGGGAGACAAAGAAACAGTCCCCACACAAAAGAAAAGGAGGAATCACCGGAAAAGGAAGTAAACGAAATGGAGGCAAGCAATTTGTCAGAGAAAGAATTCAGAGCAATGGTCATAAGGACGCTGAAAAGGATGGAAGACAAATTCAACAACATGTGTAAGAATCAAGAGGAGCCCTGACCAGTTTGGCTCAGTGGATAGAGCATCGGCCTGCGGACTGAGGGGTCCCGGGTTCGATTCCGGTCAAGGGCATGTACCTTGGTTGTGGGCACATCCCCAGTAGGGGGTGTGCAGGAGGCAGCTGATCAATGTTTCTCTCTCACCGATGTTTCTAATTCTCTATTCCTCTCCTTCCCTCTCTGTAAAAAATCAATAAAATATATGTTTTAAAAAAAAAAAGAATCAAGAGGAAATGAAGAAGAACCAAGAAGAAATGAAGAATGACATAGCTGCAATAAAGAACTCAGTAGAAAGCATCAACAGTAGACTAGAAGAAGCTGAGGACCACATCAGTGAGCTAGAGATAAGGTAGGAAAAAACACCCAAGCAGAGCAGCAACTGGGAAAAAAAAAACTTAAAAAAAAAAACAGGAGAGCCTAAGGGTGCTTTGGGACAACACGAAACAAAACAATCCGCATAATAGGGGTGGCAGAAGGAAAGGAAACTGAATAAGGAATAGAAAACCTGTAAGAAATAATGACAGAAAACTTCCCTGATGTTGGGAAGAAAAAACTCATACAAGTCCAAGAAGCTCAGAGTCCCAAACAAGATGAACCCAAAAAGACATCATAATTAAATTGGCAAGCACCAATGACAAAGTAAGAATCTTAAAGGCTGCCAGAGAGAGACAGAAAGTTACCTACAAGGGATCTCCCATCAGACTATCAACTGATTTCTCAACAGAAACACATCAGGCCAGAAGGGAATGGAATGAAATATACAAAGTGATGCAAAGCAAGGGATTGAATCCAAGAATACTATACCTAGCAAGGTTCTCATTCAAAATTGAAGGTGTAATCAGGAGCTTCACAGACAAAAAAGGGCTAAGGGAATTCATTACCACCAAACCAGCAATGCAAGAAATGCTAAAGGGACGGTTGTAAAAAGAAGAAATAGGAAGGGAAGAAGGAACACAGGCATAAAGAATAAAAAGGCAACAAACAAGTACCTGTCAATAATAACCTTAAATGTAATTGGATTAAATGCTCCAACCAAAAGACATAGGGTAGCTGAATGGATAAGAAAACATGACCCACCTCAGAACAAAGGACTCACACAGACTAATAGTGAAGGGTTAGAAAAAAATTTTTCAGGCTAATGGAAATGAAAAAATACTGGGGCAGCAAATTAGACCTCAAAGTAAAGGCCATAACAAGAGATAAGGAAGGCCACTTCATAATACTAAAGGGAGCAATTCAACAAGAGGATATAACTCTGGTAAACATATATGCACCCAATGCAGGAGCACCCAAATACATAAAAAAAAAACTTCTGGGAGATATCAAGGGAGAGATTGACATCAATACAGTCATAGTAGGGGTTTTTAATATCTTATTGACACCACTGGATAAATTCTCTAAATGAAAAATCAGCAAGGAAACATCAATCCTAAATGACTCACTAGATCAGATAGACTTGATTGACATCTTCAGAACATCTCATCCCAAAGCTGCAGAATATACATTCTTCTCAAGTGCACATGGGACATTTTCAAAGATAGACTACATATTGGGACACAGGCAAAGTCTCTTCAAATTCAAGAAGATAGAATTCAGATCAAGCATCTTCTCAGACCACAATGGCATAAAATTAGAAATCAACTACAATAAAAACAATGAAAAAAAATCAAACACTTGGAGGCTAAATAGCATGCTATTAAATAATGATTGGGTTACCAAAGAGATCAAATAAGAAATAAAAAGCATCCTGACAACAAATGACAGTGAAAACAAAACAATCCAAAATCTATGGGACACAGTGAAAGCGGTCTTGAGAAGGAAGTTCATAGCTCTACAGTCCTACCTAAAAATACAATTAAAAAAGGTAATAAATTATCTAACTCTATAACTCAAAAAATTAGAAAGACAGCAACAAGAAAAACCCAGAGTAAGCAGAAGGAAGGAAATAATAAAGATCAGAGTGGAAATAAATGGCATAGAGACCAAAAAAACAATACAAAGATCAATAAAACCAAGAGCTGATTCTTTGAAAGGATAAACAAGATTGATGAACCTCTAGCCAGGCTCATCAAGAAGTAAAGAGAGAGGACCCAAGTAAACAAAATAAAAAATGAAAGAGGTGAAGTAACAACCAACCCCACAGAAATACAAAGGATTGTGAAAAAATACTATGAACAACTCTATTCCAACAAACTGGACAACCTAGATGAAATGGACATATTCTTAGAAAAATACAAGCTTCCAAAACTCAATCAGGAAGAATCAAAAAATCTTAATAGATCAATAACTACCAAAGAAATTGAAACAGTAATCAAAAATCTTCCAGCAAACAAAAGCCCTGGTCCGGACAGCTTTACAAGGGAGTTCTACCAAGCATTCAGAGAAGAACTAAAATTTATCCTCCTCAGACTATTTCAAAAAATTCAAGAGGAAGGCACACATCCAAGCTCTCTCTATGAAGCCAGCATTACCCTAATTCCAAAACCAGATAAAGACACCACAAAGAAAGAGAACTATAGACCAATATTCATCATGAATATAGAAGCTAAAATCCTCAACAAAATTCTAGCAAGTTGGATCCAGCATTACATTAGAAAGATCATACACCATGATCAAGTGGGATTTACTCCGGGGATGCAAGGATGGTACAATATCTGCAAATCAATTAATGTGATACATCACATAAACAAACTGAGAGACAAAAATCAGATAATCATATCAATCGATGCAGAAAAAGCATTTGACAAAATCCAACACTCTTTCTTGATAAAAACTCTCAGCAAAGTGGGAATAGAGGGATCATACCTCAACATAATAAAAGCCTTATATGACAAACCTACAGCCAACATCATACTCAATGGGCAAAAACTAAACCCATTTCCCCTAAGAACAGGAACAAGACAGGGATGCCCACTTTCACCACTCCTGTTCGACATAATACTGGAAGTGCTAGCCATAGGGATCAGACAAGAAGAAGAAATAAAAGGCATCCAAATTGGAAAAGAGGAAGTAAAACTGTCCTTATTTGCAGATGACATGATATTGTATATAGAAAACCCCAAAGACCCCATAAAAAAACTACTAGACTTAATAAATGAGTTTGGCAATGTAGCAGGATACAAAATCAACACCCAAAAATTTATGGCTTTTTTATACACCAACAATGAACTCACAGAAAGAGAAACTAAAAAAAAAAAAAAAAATGCCATTTACCATTGCATCAAAAAAAAATTAAGATACCTAGGAATAAAGTTAACTAAGGAGCTAAAAGTCCTGTACCTGGAAAACTACAGAACATTGAAAAAAGAGATAGAGGAAGACATAAATAGAAGAACATACTGTGTTCATGGATTGGTAGAATCAACATCATTAAAATGTCCATACTATCCAAAGCAATTTATAGATTTAATGCAATCCCCATTGAAATACCAACGGCATATTTCACAGAACATAGAACATAGTCTCCAAAAATTCATCTGGAATAAAAAAAGACCCCAAATAGCCACAACAATCCTGAGAAAGAAGACCAAAGTTGGAAGGATCATAATACCAGATATCAAGCTATGTTACAAAGCCACAGTTCTCAAAATTGCCTGGTACTGGTACAAGAACAGACATATAGACCAATGGAACAGAACAGAGACTCCAGAAATCGACCCAAGCCATTATGCTCAATTAATATTTGACAAAGGAGGCAAGAGCATACAATGGAGTCAATATAGTCTCTTCAATAAATGGTTCTGGGAAAATTGGTCAGATATATGGAAAAAATTGGAACTAGACCACCAACTTACACCATACACAAAATCAAACTCAAAATGGGTAAAGGACTTAAACGTATGACAGGAAACCATAAAAATCTTAGAAGAATCCATAGGCAGCAAAATATCAGACATATGTTGTAGCAATATCTTTACTGATACAGCTCCTAGGGCAGTGATGGCGAACCTATGACACGCGAACTCATTTTTTGGGTTGATTTTTCTTTGTTAAATGGCGTTTAAATATATAAAATAAATATCAAAAATATAAGTCTTTGTTTTACTATGGTTGCAAATATCAAAAAATTTCTATATGTGACACGGCACCAGAGTTAAGTTAGGGTTTTTCAAAATGCTGACACGCCGAGCTCAAAAGGTTCACCATCTCTGTCCTAGGGCAATGGAAACTAGGGAGAAAATAAACAAATAGGACTACATCAAAATAAAAAGCTGCACAGCAACAACAACAACAACAAAAAAGCCATCAACAAAACAACAAGAAAGACCACTACATGGGAGAACATATTTGCCAATGCTATTTCAGATAAGGGTTTAATCTCCAAAATTTACAGGAAACTCATACAACTTAACAAAAGGAAGATAAACAATCCAATCAAAAAAGGGGCAAAGGACCTAAATAGACACTTTTCAAAAGAGGACATACAGAAAGCCAAGAGACATATGAAAACATGCTCAAAGTCACTAATCATCTGAGAGATGCAAATCAAAACGACAATGAGGTACCATCTCACACCTGTCAGAATGGCTATCATCAACAAATCAACAAACGACAAGTGCTGGCGAGGATGTGGTGAAAAAGGAACCCTCGTGCACTGCTGGTGGGGATGCAGACTGATGCAGCCACTGTGGAGAACAGTATGGAGTTTCCTCAAAAAGTTAAAAATGGAACTCCCATTTGACCCAGTAATCACACTTCTAGGACTATATCCCAAGAAATCAGAAACACCAATCAGAAAGGATATATGCACCCCTATATTCATAGCAGCACAACTCACCATAGCTAAGATTTGGAAACAGCCTAAGTGCCCACCTACAGATGAGTGTATTAAAAAACTGTGGTTCATCTACACAATGGAATACTATGCTGTGGTAAAAAAGAAGGAATTATTGCCATTTGCAACAGCATGGATGGAGCTGGAGAGCATTATGCTAAGCAAAATAAGCCAGTCGGAGAAAGATAAACACCACATGATCTCACTCATATGTAGGATATAATGATCAACATAAACTGATGAACAAAAATGGATCCAGAGACAAGGTGGCACTAAGCCAGCGGTTCTGAACCTGTGGGTCGCGACCCTTTGGCGGTCGAACAAACCTTTCACGGGTCGCCTAAGACCATCCTGCATATCAGATATTTACATTACGATTCATAACAGTAGCAACATTACAGTAATGAAGTAGCAATGAAATAATTTTATTGTTGGGTCACAACATGAGAAACTGTATTTAAAGGGCCAGAAGGTTGAGAACCACTGCTGACTAAGCAGACTGTCCAACCTCAGGAAGAAGGCAGGGGAGGAGGGGTTAGAGATCAACCAAAGGACTTGTATGCATGCATATTAGCATGACCGATGGACACAGACACTGGGGTAGTGGGGGCTTAACCTCGGGGGTGGGAGTGGCTGGGGGGGTTTTAATAAGGGAAAAAAAGAGACATGTAATACTTTAAACAAAAAAAAGTCAAAAGAAGAATAACATTTTGTGAAAATTATGTGAAATTCAAATTTCAGCCTCATAAAGTTGTGGAACACAGAAAAAAAAGTTTCAACCAATGAATGCATAAATAAGTGGAACAACAAATGGATGTTTCTCTCCCTCCCTCTTCCCCTTCCTCTCTATAATTAATCAATCAACAAATAGAGGTGTCCCCCCAAAAATGTATATACATTTAAAAAATACTTTTTAAAAAATTTCCTTTAAAGAAAGTATGCTCTCTGAGCCAGAGGGGAGCTGGCTTATAAGGACAGAAGTCCCTGTCCCTGGTCCCTGATGGTCCATCTTCATGAAAATAACAGCTCCGAATCCTCACAATTCGATTGGCCCAAAAGGTACTGTCCTGATTGGTCAGAATAGAACCTCCCTGGATAGGGAAAGCCTCAATTCTATTGGTTGAAATACGAACCTTTTATAAGGGCTGGCTCAGATGGCAGAAATACAGTGCAGGCAGGCAGTTTAGTTCAGGCTTCCTTGGATGTGCAGTTTGTGTGAGAGGCCCCTGTGCAGAAATGGCTGCTAGGTTCTGATTTTTGTTATTGTTGTTGTTTTTTTAAATTTGAGCCCACTTAGTCACCAGGAGCCCTTCTCCTAGATGTCTTTTTTCCTAGGGGTTCACAGGTGGTAATCTGTGGGGCAAAGGAGTTGGAGGATAATGCCTTATGTTTTAATCTCTGAGACAGAGATTCCGGTTCACTTAAACTGAATTTATTGCAGAGAAAAGACATAAGCTAAATATGAGTTTAAAATCTAATCGATGCTAGTTTGCTTTGAGATCATATTAAGAGAGTACACTTAATTATCTATACATATATTGATATAGATAAACTATATCTATATTAATATGCATTCTATTATATTAATTATATCACATTAACTATATTAAGACTATTATATTAATTATATTATTAATATAATATAGCTGTACATTATTAATATTAAGAATATTAATTTTTTGTATATAACACCTAAAAGAAAAAAATCTGTTCTATATTCATGTGACTATGTGGGTTTCATCTTATATGATATGTTAATTCCTACTTTCCCAGTTCTAAACATGTCAGTGGCACCTCTTTTTTTGAAAAGTAAAAAGTATACTCATTTTCTCTTTTATTTTGTAATAAATGAAGGCATTCAGTTATCTGGAGTGACACAAGATCGAAACAAAATTGACTGGTTGCAAGCCAATCTGGTCTATTTCACCCTGTGCCAATGCTGTTCTTATAGCTGTGAACATTTACATCCAGGAACTACTAGTATCCTTTGCAGCATCCTCTGGCTACACTCTACCTTATAATTCCTGAGCCCAAGCTTCCTACCATATTTGTTGGTAAATTCTGCTCTTGTATCTGCCACCACCAGAGGCCGATTACCCAAATTAGTACATAGCCATAGAGGCTAGTCATTGTGACCTCTAGTCAACGGTTAACCACAATTTCTCATATAAAACTATAGAAGGTCTTACAAAAAATTGCAGATTTCCTGAAAGACAAGCATATTTGTAAATAGCCTCTTAGTGAGAGTCTTATAACTCCCCATGTTGGCTATCAGATTCATGTTCAGATGAGTTGCCATACTAGGCAAGAGAAGGATGTTAGAACAGATTGAGGTCATTTTACTTATTCAGTAAATACAGGTGTCCCCCAAAAAATGTATATACATTTTAACAGCTGATAACTCAATTGATGTTACTTTCTTTTCAGATTTAACCTATTCGAATTAATAATTATTCAGAGTGTGTATACATTTTTGGGGATACCCTGTATTTCCCTTTGTGTTCAAAGAACTGTGCTAGGAGCTAAAATACAAAGATGAATAAAATGTGGGATCTTGTTTCATGAAGCTTTTGGCCTAGTGACAAAAGTACAATTCCAGCACTAAGTAAAGATGCTATGAAAGCAACAAAGGGGGAAGCTGTTGACTCCCTGAGGAAAGTTAGAAATGGCTTTGCAGAAAAGAGGTGCTTGAGTTGGATCCTGTAGGAAGAGTAGGTATTTTCCCAAAGATGAGTATACAGCCCTGGCTGGTGTGTCTCAGCGGTTAGAGTGTCAGCCTGCACACTGAAGGGTCGAGGGTTCAATTCCCAATCAAGGGCATGTACCTAGGTTGGAGGTTTGATCCCTAGCCCCGACCAGGGGCACATATGGGAAGCAATCTCTCTCTCTCTCTTTCCCTATCTCTAAAAATCAATGGAAAAAATATCCTCTGGTGATGATTAACAAAAAGAAAGAAAAAAGATGAATATACAGTTATGAGTAGAACACATCCAAATTCACAGGGCTAAGAAATAGAAGCAAGGCACATTTGGTGACCTGTGGGTAGTTTGGAAATGAGGATGTGAAGTTTAACACACACAGTAAAATAATTTTGCAGAGAGGTAAGGGCCAAAATGCAGAAGTCATTGCATGCCATGTAGGGGAGTTTAAATATTATTCTGGACAGTGGTAAACCACCAAAAGGATTTAAGCTGGAATTTATAAGGTTAAAATTGAGTTGTAGAAAAGTCCCCGCTAACAGTATAGAGTACCACCTGATTGTAACATCTGGGCTGCTTGGAAAATTAAAATACCACATTTTAAAAGGTCAGAACTCAAAATCTGTCTCTTCAGTTGGGCTTTCCTCTCGCTGAAGCACTTCTTTGATACGGAATTATTTAAGCAAAAACAGTACCACTAATAAAGGGTAATGTCTTCAGCTTTCAGGGTCTGAGCTGAGAGCTGATTTCTCTTTGTTTGATTTCAGGATCACCATCCATCTCAGCAGGGCCAAGGTGGGTTACATGGAATCTATCTCAGGGCCTTCTGCACAGGTCTGGACTCCGTTTTGCAGCCTTATCGACAAGCACTGCTTGATTTGGAACAAGAGGTAAGAGAGGAGATATGGGAACAACACCTCTGGGACAGAAGATTAGGGCATGTTTTTGAATTTGAAATGCCTTTTGATATGGTCAGGTGGTTAGGAGTAAGCTATTTTCTACATGGCTGGAGAGTACAGTGTATTCTCTGTGATTGTCCAAGCCATGATCAAAGTGGCGTGCAGCTCATGGCAAAGGTTCCTGGGTAAGAAGAGCCCTAGCTTTGATTTTATTATCACCTGAAAATCAGAATTATCTTCTATAAATCATCAATTCTCAATAGCCTAAAACTAACACTAAGCCCATTCTTAGATTTCATTCTAGTTTTCATAGATCAAACAGATTTGAGATATTTTGTATGGAGCTCTAATCACAGTGTTTCTTGTTGCAGTTCCTGGCTGACCCCCATCTCTCCATATCACATGTCAATTACTCCTTAGATCAGGTATGCTGCTCAAGTAACACAATGCCTTGGAATCTGTTGATATTGTTAAAATAATCCAACTTGTGAAATTTTTTGAGAACTTTTTTCCTTCTGGATTAAAATAGCCCAGCATTTTATATTTTGTATGCTTTCCTAGGTCAGAACTGTTTGAAAAGCTCCAAATTTAGTTAAAACTTAATGTCTGATGTTAATGCTCTAAATTGACCTCAATATTAACAGTTTTGCTAGTCTCAGAAATAGAGACTGTTTCTATCTGCCGTTCTCTATCTGCCACTAATCCCATATCAAGTTGCCTTAAGATATTGGATCTTGCCCTAGCCAGTTTGGCTCAGTGGATAGAGCATCAGCCTGGGGACTGAAAGGTCCCAGATTTGATTCCCATAAATTAGTTGCAGGCTCAATCCCAGCCGTGGCTGGGGCGCGTGCAGGAGGCAACCAATGTGTCTCTCTCACATCGATGTTTCTCTCTGTCTCTCCCCCTCCCTTCCACTCTCTCTAAAAGTTAGTGGAAAAATATCCTTGGGTGAGGGTTAACAAAAAAATAAAAAATAAAAAAAGATATTGGATCTTGGCTGCTCTATGGTATTGCCATCTTTGTTAAGTGGGATTATTTAGAAACAAAAGCATTTCCTGAAGTAATTTTTTTCCTTGTATTTGATTATAGATCCTCCTAATTATTCTCTACTTTGCAGTTCCAGCTCCTTTTTCCCTCTGTGATGGTTGTAGTAGAACAAATTAAAAGTCAAAAGGTAAGAACTATTGTTTTTCCTTTTGCTTCAGTAAGCACCAAGTAAATATTCTTAATTAATTTTGCCTTACATTCTTTTTTGAAGACTCTAGATTTTAGTAGTTTGTATGTATGTATGTATGTAACAATATTTGCTTGGGTATTATGATAAGTGTCAAGAATGCAAAAATAAATTATGACCTTGTCCCTAAGTACCTTCTGGTCCAGAGGTGGGGGAAATGTTAATAGACATACTCAAGAATGCTGTTGGATAATAAAATAATGATATGGATGTTTGGAGATGGGAGCTTTTTGCACTAAGGATTTAAAACTATTGTATATGGATCTTAAGGAGAAGCTAAAAGTTAATTCTTAGAAAAAAAGAAGGCAATAGTTTCTTGTTAGGGTGTTGGCAGTTTTATGAAAATTAGGCCATTGGGTAAAACCCGCATGCTTATTATTTATTAACTATGCCTATTCTTATCACAAGTTTTCATCAAATGCACTGAAAAGTTAGGGCTCCCAATGTCAGGAGAATGTCTTTTCTAGGCAACATCAATAATTCTGAAGAGTAAATGCTTTGAGATTTCACATTAGAAGAAGAATTAACAAATGGATTAAACATGTGTTTTTAGCTCATTCATGTTTTTAAGCTGTTATATTTGTGCCTTGCCTAATTAGGAGTGCTCACCTTGGTGAATATCACTAGTTAGCCAGTTAATTTGCCCAGTTTCTACTTTATTTTTTCACCTTGTGAGTACAGAAATTTATATTTTGCTGCATTCACTCTGTCTAGCAAAGCCAGAAGGGGAGGTGCTCTTTCGTCTTTCAAAGCTGATTGCCCTCATCATATAACATCGAGCTTTTATTGTGCACTTGCTGTGTACCAGGCACTGTGCTAAGTACTTCACATACATTCAGTCCTCTAAGGGGTCAAATAGGTTAAGGAACTGTCTGGGGTCACACAGATGGTAGGAAATGGTAGAACTGGACTATAAGCCCACATCTGTCTGACTCCAAAGACTATGACCATCTGCACTCTACTAATCTATCTCCCAAATTGGAGGGCACCTTCTCAGTGACTGGATTCAGTGAAAGGATTCCATGCCTAGCTGCACATTTCAGTTGACTTCCAGCTTCCACTGGCCACAGGAAGGAGAGTGGACAATGAGCAGAGGGATTGCTGATGGGCAAACCTTCCTTCCTGCCGGGGGGTGGTAGAGAAGCTAGTGTGCTATGGCTCCACCCAGCAAAAAACGGAGGTGGCCAAGAACATGGGCTGGAGATGAGACTGGGGATGATTGCAGACAGGCAAAAGGGATCCTTTTAGAATGATGGAAATGTTATGAAAGTGGATTATGGTAATTGGTTGCACAATGCTGTAAATTTACTAAAAATTGTTGAGTAGTACACTTAAAATGGGTGAATTTTATGTTATGTAAATTATTCAACAATAAAACAGTTTTTTTTAAGAGAAAGCCAGAGGGCATAGAAAGAAGGAGCAGATTTTTAGAAAAGTGTATACTTTAGAAGTAGTATAAATTAGGCCTTAATCTGAAAGAACGGGATTTCTTTACCTCTTTGCTTGGAATTTCAACTAAATGTTTCTGGTTTCTCTAGTGCAGTACTTCTCAAAATTCATTGTGCATTATAATCACCTGAAGCAAATTGTTAAAACCAGGTTGTTGGGCCCTACCCCAGAGGGTCTGATTCAGGAGGCCTGGAGTAGAGCCCAAGAATTTGCATTTCTTGTAAGTTCCTAGGCCAGTGATGGCGAACCTTTTGAGCTCGGTGTGTCAGCATTTTGAAAAACCCTAACTTAACTCTGGTGCCGTGTCACATATAGAAATTTTTTGATATTTGCAACCATAGTAAAACAAAGATGTATATTTTTGATATTTATTTTATGTATTTAAATGCCATTTAACAGAGAAAAATCAACCAAAAAAATGAGTTCGCGTGTCACCTCTGACACGCATGTCATAGGTTCGCCATCACTGTCCTAGGCGATGCTGCTGCTCCTTGAGGTGAGGCCAAATGGAGAGGGGTAGGGAGGCTGAGAATCCATACTTAGAGAATAACTATTATGATATTCTGATTTATAATAAGAAATACATATTTGGTCTTCGTATTATTGTGCCGTGCTCAGCACGGCCAGGGGTGAACCTGAGAGGGGGTGGCAGTGAAGGATTAAAGAAGACAGACAAGAGAATAAAGCTGGGGCTAGGTGAGACGCTGCTCTCGGATGGAGAGACAGTGCCACAGCCTTCACGCCGAGTCTTTATTTTATAGCCAGATTCCATGAGGCAAAGTAAGGGCTTGGTCAAGATGTTTACAATGTTCTCATGGTTTCGAATCTACTCAATTACATGCACCTGAACTCTATCAAGCTTTGTTTTGGCGGCACTTGCTGCACCTCCCACAGCCTACCTCACTTCTTAGTTCCGACCATAAGGTCAAGCTTACAACCACAGCCTTTGGCTATAATTGTGCTGGGAGGGCTTTGCCCTCCAAGCTGGGACTTGCACGTGGCAAACGAGAGGACCGTGACCTCTCATTAGTCTGAGGCTTGAACCTGTCCAGATGCTGTAGCCGCTCTCCATAGTTTGTGGCACAAAGCTCCTAAAACCCTTGGAATTTCCTAAGTGATAAGAGTGATAAAGGTGTCTTGATATTCATAAGAAACCCCTATCAACCTCACCTGAGTTGTTGTTTTAAATTGTGTATTTTTTTAATCCTTACCTGAGGAGATTTTTTCTATTGATTTCTAGAGAAAGTAGAAGAGAGGAAGGGCGGGGGGAGGAGAGAGAGAGAGAGAGAGAGAGAGAGAGAGAGAGAGAGAGAGAGAGAGAGAGAAACTTTGGTGTGAGAGAGACACATTGATTGGCTGCCTCCTGCATGTGCCCCTACTGGGGCCTGGGAAACTGCAACTGAGGTACATGCCCTTGACCAGAAATGGAACTCATGACCCTTTGGTCCTCAGGCAACACTCTAACCACTGAACAAAGGTTGGTTGTTTTTCTGGGTTTTTAAAAAATATTTATAAATTGATTGGAGTGACATTGGTCAACATGAACATAGAGGTTTCAGGTGTGGGTTTCTAAGTTACAAGACCTGTATATTGCACGGTGTGCCCACCATCCAAAGTCAAACTTCTTTCACCTTATCTTAGGTCCTCCTTTTTCCCCCACCCCCTTCCCTCTGGCAACCACCACACTGTTGTTTGTGTTCATGAGTTTTAGTTTTATATCCCACATATGTGTGAAATCATATGGTTCTTAGTTTTTCTGTCTGACTTATTTAGCATGATGTTCTCAAGGTCCATCCATGTTGTTGCAAATGGTGCTATTTCATCCTTTCTTGTGGCTGAGTAGTATTCCATTGTGTATATATACCACATCTTCTTTATCCAGTTCTCTATCATGGACATTTTGGTTGTTTCCATGTTTTGGCCACTGTGAATAATACTGCAGTGAACATAGGGGTGCATATATCTGTGCGAATACATGATTTCGAATTTTTCGGGCATATACCCAGGAGAGGGGATTGCTGGGTCATATGGTAGCTCTATTCTTAATTTTTTTGAGTAATCGCCAGACTGCTTTCCATAGTGGTTGTACCAGTTTACATTCCCACCAGCAGTGAATGAGGGTTCTCTTTTTTCCACAACCTCTCCAACACTTGTTATTGCTTGTCTTGTTGATAATGGCCACTCTAACAGGCACACCTGCGTTGTTAATGAGGTGACTTTTGCACAGCACTTAAAGATATGCGCTGGTTGCCAGGGGTATCAACCATGTGATTGGAGAGTTGGAACTTTCAGTCCCACCCCCAACCCTTGGGTTAGTGGGGGCGGGGGAGTGCTTGGAAATTGAGTTCAATCACCTGTGCCTGATGATTTAATCAATGGTGCCTGTGTGATGAAGCCTCCATAAAAACCCAAGAGGACAGGATTCTGAGACCATCCAGGTTGGTGAACCAGAACAATTCCACCTGCACCATGCAGGGCCCAAACTCCGTGGGGATAGACACTCCTTTGTTTGGGATCTCATCCTATGTATCTCCATCTGGCTGTTGACTCCTATCCTTTCATATCCTTGGTAAAAACAAAAAAAACCCAAAACTGTAATCTAGTGAATAACTGGATTTCCTGAGCTCTGTGAGCCACTCTAGCAGATTCATTGAACCCAAGGAGGGGGTCATGGGAACTTCTGATGTATAGCCAGTGAAAAGCACAGCAACAACCTGGACTTGTGATCGGCTTCTGAAATGGAGGATGGTCTTGTGGGACTGAGCCCTTAACCTGTAGAGTCTAATGCCATCTCAGGGTAGAGTCAGAATAAAATAAAAATGTAGGACACCCCAGCTGGTGTTTGAGAATTGCTTGGTGCTGTGGGGAAAACCCCACACATTGGGATTGTAGTCAGAATCAAACTATACCTGGATCTTATGATCAAGTTATCCCCATTCTCTACTCGATTGTGCCCTCTGGATTGAATATAGAATATGAGTTTGTGCTACATGAACTACTGAAATGGAATCCAGATTGAAAAGGCTGTGTTTTCCACAGATTCATGGTTGTCAGATCCTGGAAACAGTATACAAACACAGCTGTGGAGGTTTGCCTCCTGTTCGAAGTGCACTAGAAAAGTAAGTTATGGTTCAATTGGGGGTTGGGGGCAGCGGTGGGTGGTCAAGTGACTTGACTGCATGGGTTTTATTTTCAGGTTCTTATTTTCTGGGGAAAGGTATAACCAGGATAGAAAAGACCCATGAGCAGAGGAGCCCATGTAATCCTTTTGATGGCTCAGAAATTGCAAAAAGAGGATTATAAAGTGTTGAGTATCAAAGCTAGATGTCCTTGAGGCAACCCTTTTAATTTTTGGATCTCATCATCCTGGGAGAATTTCCATTACATGTGCCGGATAATGCCTAGCTGTGTCTAAACATGTGTATTTTGAATAGCTGCTATTTTTCACATCAAGGCCCTTAAAAATGTTTATACTTTGTAATCCCATAATGCCACTTTTAGGAATTTTATTCTAAGAAATGTATTCAAAAGAAAATAAACATATGCACAAGCATTATTCATTGCAATGTTGTGTACTATATCAAGAAATTAAAAAATTACCAGCAGTAGAGGAAAGATAAAGATACATTCTCTTGATAGACTATAATGCCATTAACACTATACATACTATAAAAACACGTAAGAATATTTTTTATAACACTAATTGAAAAAAAGGATTCAGCCCTGACCAGTTTGGCTCAGTGGCTAGAGCGTCGGCCTGTGGACTGAAGGGTCCCAGGTTCAATTCCGGTCAAGGGCATGTACCTTGGTTTCGGGCACATCCCCAGTAAGGGGTGTGCAAGAGGCAGCTGATGGATGTTTCTAACTCTCTATCCCTCTCCCTTCCTCTCTGTAAAAAATCAATAAAATATATTTTTAAAAAAGGATTCAAAAGTATGTCTTATGATTACAACTATATTAAATGTATATGGAGTTTCATGAAAGACTGCTCATTTGACTTGTATCCTATTCCCCTCTTCTTCCTCGTTTCTTAAAAAGAGGGTATGGGAAAAAAGAGGGTGTGGCATTGATTGAAAAATTGAAAATCAGTGATCTCTGAGGTGCCTCCCAACTCTTAACAATTCCATTTTAACCACTACACAAGTAAGTCCTCAGATGAGCAGGAAAATTTCCAGAATATGTTTCTGGACTTACTTCTCTATTACTGTGCCTTTTTTTCCATAATAAAAGAAATTAATTTTGATTGTAGAAAATACAGACATGCAAAGAGAAGAAATAAAAATCACCTGTTTTCGCAGTCCTTTGAGATGCCCAATTCAACTTTTGGTGTATATCCTCTCTAGTTTCTCTCTGTATAAACAGACTGTATAGTTTTATGCATTGAATATAAAATCTTATGTAGATAACTAGGGGCCCAGTGCACGAAATTCGTGCATGGGTAGGTTCCCTAGGCCTGGCCAACGATCAGGGCCGATCTGTGGGGCGACCAGCGGGGTGATTGGGGGGGCCCCCACTGGCACCTGCCTTGACTGGCCTGGCACCGCCTGCTTGCCAGCTCTGCTCCCCGCCGCCGCTGCCAGTCGCCTCCCTCTGTGGGGTGACCAGCAGGGCAGTTGGGGTGCCCCCACTGGCACCCATCTTGGCCAGCCTGGCACTACCCACTCTCAGGCCCCAGCTTGGGCTGGGGGCAGCTCCTGTGTTGAGCGTCTGCCCCCTGGTTGTCAGTGCACATCATAGCAACCAGTCATTCTACCGGTCATTCCATCATTCAGTCGATTTGCATATTAGGCTTTTATTATATAGGATATAATAAATTTATATATTTTCAGAGACCAAACTTTACAGACCACAGAGTGTAATGTGCAAAATTTAATTTAATTTAATTTAATTGCCTTTCCATTTAATTTTTTAAAGAGCTATTCCATTCAGTTAGCATCAATCTCTTTTAGTTTCTTTTTCTTCCCCGGTTATTTTGAAAATTTTCAAATCTACAAAAATGTTGAAAGAACTGTACAATAAACACCTATATACCCTTTAATTTCACCAGTTAACATTTTGCCACATTTATTTTTTTTCTTTCTCCCTCTATATAAACTGTGAAATGTATATGTAAATTTATATATTTATATGTAAACACCCACATACATACCATAATTTTTTGCTGAGTGATTTGAAAGTTGTAACAAATATAATAACACTTAACCCCTTAATGTCAGCTTGTATTCTTTAAAAAGGGGCGGGGGCGCATTTTCTTATATAACCTCAATACCATATTATACTCAAGAAAGGTAACATTAACTCAACAATATGATATCCAAACTATCTCTGAATTTCTTCAGTTCCCCTCCAAAAATTCTTTATAGCTGTTCTTTTGTGAATCCAGGATCCAACCAGTGTTCACATGTTGCATTTGGTTGTCATGTCTTTTTAGTCTCCTTTGCTTTTATTCTTTTTCTTTTCTTTTTTTTTAATCTTTGATGACTGACATTTTAAGAGTTCTGACCAGTTGTCTTGAAGAATGTTCCACAATCTGGATTTTTCTGTTCTTTCCTCATGTTTACATTTGGGTTAAAAAATTTTTTTGCAAGAATACTACATGGGTCATATTATTTCCTGTTGCATAATATCAGAAGGCACAGAAAATAAGTTTGTCCCATTACTGGTGTAAAGTTTGGTCACTTGGTTTAAGTGTTTTCCACCAGATCTTTCCATTTTAGAGGGACATTTTCCCCTTTGTAATTAATACGTTATCTGGTGGTAATCCTTTGAGACCATGTAAATATCCCATTCTCCAACAACCTTTCTGCATTTTGTTGGATCATACTTGTTCAGGTATACCTGCCTGTTATGTATTGAATCTACTCTCCTTATGTGATTCCAACAAAAAATAAAACAAATTTAATACTATGTTAGCCAAAGGGAGACTCCCATAAGTCCACTTAATTTTAACAGTAATATCAGTGTTAAAACTTAATATACACAAAAGGAGGAAAGAAAATGTGTTTCTCCTAAAAGACTATCAGAGCAGTCACTGAACATTTCAGACTTCAGTATGTAGGTCACAAGTTTGGAAATTTAATCAGTCCAGCCACAAACATTTAAATTAAAAATACCACAATTATTTTTAGCTTACTTGGTCATTTCCCTATGACTCATCAACCTCTCAGGCCTCTGTTTATCTTGTAGCAGTTTAAAGCGTATCCTCTGTGCCCTTGTGGGCTTAGTGTTCTTTAAGTGGACTTCTAAGGGTCTTGCTTCTCTCCCTACTCAGAATCCTGGCTGTGTGTCATGGGGTCATGTATAAGCAGCTCTCGGCCTGGATGCTACATGGACTCCTCCTGGACCAGCATGAAGAATTCTTTATCAAACAGGGTCCATCTTCTGGTAACGTCACTGCCCAGCCAGAAGAGGATGAGGAGGATCTGGGTATTGGGGGACTGACAGGAAAACAACTGAGAGAACTCCAGGACTTGGTGAGAACATAGCAAGAAGCCCAGCATACTCCTCACAGGAATCAGAAAAGACTACAGCTAAATGACCTTTTGGTGACCCTGCTCCAAGTTCATCATAGCCTGGGCACCTTCCATAAATTCTTTAGATATAAACACTTGTCTTTATCTTTTTTTAATACTTAAATGTAATACCTAACTTAATGTGAGACTACAAGACAGGAAATAATTTGTGAGATTCCTTTTGTTTCCCCTTTTCCAAGTATATGCTTTTAAATGGTTAATAATAAGTCTTGTGTCCTAAAGTAGTTTGTAGCTACCCTGTAGTATTTATTTATAAATATATTTTTATTGATTTCAGAGAGAGGGAGAGAGAGAGAAACATCAATGATGAGAGAGAATCATTGACCAGCTGCCTCCTGCATGCCCCCTACTGGGGATCAAGCCAGCAACCTGGGCATGTGCCCTGACCAGGAATTGAACCGTTATCCCCTGGTTCATAGGTCGACACTCAACCACTGAGCCACACTGGCTGGGCTACCCTGTAGTATTTAAATGCAGTTTGGAGTTTTGATTAAACTCCCCAAAGTCCTCTCTTGTCCTTATTCATCCATCCATTCATTTATCCTGTTAGAACAGTTAATTAAATGGGTGTTATGTGCCAGGCACTGTTCTAGGTGCCACAACTATGTAGACAAATAATAGGTAGTAGTCCATGTCCTTAAAGAGCTTATAGTTTAGTGGAAGATATAAGTAAACAGTAACATTACAGTGTACTAAGTATTCTGGAAAGAGTAAGTACGGGTATCAGAACATGGTGTTAAAGTAACTAGAGAAGTCTTTTCAGTGAAATATATGGGTAAATTGCAGAGTTTGAGAGGAGAGGTCAAGAAACGTTCCAGGCACGTGTGTAAATATTCTAGGGAAGGATGTGTGTAAAGTACAGAGCCCATGAAGGACGTGGCTCATTTGGGGAACCATTAGTAATTCAATTGAAATGGTCAAGTAAAGACTGAAGTATCTTGTAAGGACAGTGGAGGGGATGGGGGAAGTGGCAATCTCTGAAGCTGTTGAGTTAAGCAGAGGTAAGATCATGAGAGCCCTTGTAAACAGTGGGAAGGAATTTGAACTTGAACCTGAAAAGAGCTGGGAGCCAGTGAAGACTTTTAGGCAAGATATTAGCACCATTGGACTTTATGATAGATCACTCTGGATACTGTGTGGGGATTCTTTGTGGGTTTTTTTTTAATCAAGATTCACTGTAGGTACATTAGAAGAATGTGGGTGAAAATAATAATGGCTAAGCCAAGGGTATTAACAATAAATATGGAGAAAAATAAAGAGGCTTGAGAGAGATTTAAGAAGTGGAATAAGTAGGCCTTAGTGATTGATTGGATATGGACCCAGAGGAAAGAATCAAGGATGATACCTAAGTGTCTGCTTTCAGCAGCTAGGCGAGTAGTGATGATAAGCAATGTATATTGCTAGTGTTGGAGGAAAGAATATGGATCTAATTTTGGACATGTTGAGTTTGAGGTACTTGTAGGAAATGTCCAGTGGGCTGAGGCTGGCGCTCATGAGAGCAATCTAGCTTAAAGGTGACGATTTAGGCATCATCAGCTTTAGCAATATTTAACCTGGGGTCCACGTGGGACTTCAGGAGGTTCTGTGAAATGTATGTATGTATATTTGTCTGGAAACTTTTATAATTGTAGAGAGTTCTGTGACGTAAAAACTTAAAATACCTGTTATGGTGAAAAATTCAGCCATAGAAGATGTGATTGTCGATAAAGAGGATGGGGAGAGTGAAAGGAAAAGGAATAGTGCCAGGAGGAACACCAGCACGAAGACCAAAACAGCGAGGGCAAATAGCAGAGATCAAAGTCAGGACAGTCGAGTCCCTTGGAACTAGATAAGGATCAAATCTAAAGCAAGTCAGGGATTGGGGTGCTGAGTGATTGGGGGGGGGGGTGTGTATCTGGGCCTTTCTGGGCTATGTCAGTGGTTCTCCAGCTTCACTGTGCACCGGAGTCACCTGGAGAGCTTGTTAAAACAGATCGCTGGGCCTCATTGCCCAAGTTTCCTGTAGATCTGGGAAGGGGCTTGAAAATTTGCATTTCTTATAAGCCTAACCAATGGACACAGGCACCAGGCGGGTGAGGGCATGAGTGGGGGGGTGAGGGGAGGGATGGGGGGATAAGGACACATATGTAATACCTTAATCAAAGAAAAAAAATTTTTTTGAGAAAAAATATTTGCATTTCTAACAAGCTCCCATATGAAGCTGATGCTGCTGGTCCAGGAGCCACACGTTGAGAACCACGTGGCTAAATGACTTGGGGCTGGATAAAGAGCTGGGCAGAGCAGGCATGTACACAAATCATAGACGTGTAGATTTGGGAAAAGATCAAGTATTCCATGGTACAAGTAGAGAAACTGAGTTCCAGATCTGCACAAGTAGTAAAGGCGGAGCGAGGACAAAAATCCTAATATTAAAAAAACACTGGTCCCGCCAGTGTGGCTCAGTGGTTGAGTGTTGACCCCTGAACCAGGAGGTCACAGATCCCTGGTCAGGGCACATGCCCGGGTTGTGGGCTAGTTCCCAGTAGGAGGCGTGCAAGAGGCAGCCAGTCAATGATTCTCTCTCATCATTGATGTTTCTATTTCTCCCTCTCCCTTCCTCTCTCTGAAATCAATAAAAAACATATTACAAACAACAACAACAAAACACTATTATTTCCACCATCTCCTGTGCTGCCTGAAAATGGAATACATCTTTCTAACGCTAGATGCAACCTCAGATTTAAAATCCCTGCTCTATTTCCAGAAAATATATATCACATATTGGGATGTTTTCTTGTTTTCCCTTTCTTCATACATCATCTCTGATATGGGTTACTTCCCTGACCAGCGCCTGATAGAGGAAGAGAACATGCTGGCACCATCTCTAAAGCAGTTTTCCCTGCGCGTGGAGATTCTGCCATCCTACATCCCAGTGAGGGTTGCTGAAAAAATCCTGTTTGTTGGAGAGTCTGTCCAGATGTTTGAGAATCAAAATGTCAACCTGACTAGAAAAGGTAAGAATATCCCTGCACAACGTACCCCATCCTCCAAGGCCCTTCTGGATAGTGCTCGAACCCAAGTACCCCTGGTCCTAGTGAGTGGTGAGTAATGTTTATGTACTGAAATTTCAGCACAACCATGACGTGCTTGCTCGGGAGCCGGTTAAGGAGCTGCACCAGCAGGATGGGGGACCCTTGCCTCCTGGTTGTGCCCCGCCTCCTGTGACGGTGCCTTCCCATTTTGCAGGATCCATTTTGAAAAACCAGGAGGACACTTTTGCTGCCGAGCTGCATCGCCTCAAGCAGCAGCCGCTCTTCAGCCTGGTGGACTTTGAGCAGGTGGTGGACCGTATTCGGAGCACTGTGGCTGAGGTTTGTCTCATCGTCTGTTTTCTTAGGAAGAAAGTGGATTAATTTCCCCAGGAATTGAATACTTGACTTTTGCTTCTTAATGTGGTTAGAACTTAGCTTGGAGGGAATTGTTTGACAGAGTTGAAGGGCAAGAAGTAGGAAATGAAAAGATTCTCTCTGTTCTTAATAGTAGAGTCGGAGCTGCCTTAGCCTCTTGCTCCTGGCAGGAGTTTACGAGTTAGTTAACTAGCTGCTGAATAAAGGGCGGTCTTCGTTTCATTTCACATCGTCAGCATTTTGAATCTGTCTGTATACAGTAGTTGGCAATAACTCCAAGGAACCGATGGATTCTGAGTAAATGTAGTGCCTTACTTATGTTTTATAATGGCTTTATTACTTATTCTGCCATTTGTGGATATGATACTCCTGAGGAAGACAGAACAGGTATAATTTTCCCATTCCTGTAAATGAAAACAACACTCAGGAAGCTAACTTGCCTGGTGTTGCACAGTAAGTAACAAAGGTGAGGTCAGAAATAGGTCTTATGACCCATACCCAGTTCATTGTTCATGTGTGAATCGTGCTTCATCCATGAACTTAAATTATGACCAGTACTTTTTCAAATGGGCATATGGTCTGTCCTTATGATACAGTTTGGCTCACAGGTGTGTGATAATGTGAAATGAAATCTTCAGTTAGTCAACTGGGTTGTTGATTGTGTTAGTGGTTTTCAACTCTGGCTGCGCGTAGAATCCCAGTGGAGATAATAAAGCTTACTCGCACCATGTCCTTTCCTCAGAGCTTCTGATTTGTAAGTCAGGAGGGCATAGGTACTTGTATTTATACCAACCAACCAATAAACAAACCCCTGCAGGTTATTTTGAAGCATAGCCAATGCACTAGGGCAGGGGTGGGCAACCCCTGGCACGCATGCCAAACATGGCACGCCAGTAACTTTTGCTGGCACACGAAACCCTCTCTTATAATCTTCCATTTACAATTTTTTTCTTAATATCGACTTTTTTATTTTTCAGATAAATTCAGTGTAGGTGCATCTTAGATAAATAAATAATTTTACTTAACAACTTATCTTAAAGACCATAGACATGGATTGACGAGAGAGGGGAAGAGCAATTACATCTATGCCTCTGCCTTAACTCTCCCTGCTTTCCTAGATCCGACCAGTGTTTTGGTTTCATCCACATACGCTTGTGAATCTTTGTTCTCAGTGATGAATTTTGTTAAGTCTCATAATAGGAGTAGCCTGACGGATGAAAGTAGTAGCTCGTGCATATCTCTGAAAGTCACGAAATACAAACCTGATGTAAAATCTGTCATCAGTGATGCAGCAGCAAAAGTCCCACTGATAATATCAAACGGAGTCATAAAGTTTTCTGTCGGACTATCAGTGTACATGTATACATTAAAAAATAAATGTATTTTTCATCATCATATACTGTTTTTGTCGCTCGAATAAATTTTATTATTTCTTCAAGGTTCTTTTTTTTTTTTATTCTTTATTCACTGCACAAACCAGATTCTTCTCCAGTCTCTCCTCTAAATTGGACTTCACCCTACATCCCTAATTTCTGTTCAGTGTTTTTATGAAAGGCTTTTCTCATTAAGACTTTACTGATGTAGGAGAATCACCACTCCCATCACTCCATGTATCTGGGGCTGCTCCTTTTTTGGATACCAGCTCTGCCCTTGGCCCTCCTCACTCTTGTGGTCCCAGTGATCCACACCCTGCTGCCTACTCCTCATTCCTTGTCTTTTTGTACCCACTGCTTCCCCTCAAGGTTCTTCACATACGTACACCTTAAGAGATATCAAGTAGGTGTAACATGTTCTCAAAAAACTAGGGTTGGCACGCAGAAGAATTTTGAGTCAGAGATTTTGCTGGTTTTGGCACGCACTCACAAAAAGGTTGCCCACCCCTGCACTAGGGTCAGTGTCCAGAACCTGAGGAAGCTTAGCATTAGGTGCCCTCACATTGGAAGCCCAGTAATCTGTTACAAATTGTCATTATCTTTTTTGGTCACTGCCTCAAAAATTTCTAGGTGTTGGAGACAGAGTTGTGTTGTAAACATAGAATATTAGACATTAAAATGGCCTTGAAATATCACTTGATTTGATTCTTTATGGACAAGTAAATATCTGAATTACCTAGAATACACTTGCTATCACTTCCTGGCCTTTTGGCTGAGATCAAGTGTAGAGTACATTTTCCTGCCCTTTCAAACTTTCAAGACACTCCTCTGTCCTTAGCCAGGACAGTGCTTGTCTAGGGGGCTGGTGTCTTCAGTTCCTTTCATCTGTTTTATTGAATCAATTTCTGTTCTTTTATCATTTTTGTGATAACTCTTTGGAAAATATAATTAATGAAGGAAAGTAAAATTGTCTTGAATTAATAAAATAAAGTTTCAAAAAATTTTTTTCTGGTGAAATTCTGAAATGCACATATTACTAGAAATAATATTTCCAGTTTGTAAAAATGATAGACAGAAAAATTGAATCGCAAACTCTGAAGTGTTTTAGAATTTTACCTAATTGACTTTTTTTGAAAGGTACTGTTGTAACAATAACAACAACTTATAGTAATGAAAAGAAATACAGTGTATCCAGAGGGGAAAGAGGGAATGTCTTGCAAATACATATACTCATCCCTTCTTGGATCTTTCTTTTCTTTTCTTTTCTTATCTTTTTTTCTTCTTTTTTTTTTTTGTTAATCCTCACCTGAGGATATTTTTTCCACTGATTTTTAGGGAGAGTGGAAGAGAGAGGGAAAGAGAGAGAAACATCAATGTAAGAGAAACACATCGATTGGTTGCCTCCAACCAGGGCCAGGGACTGAGGAGATGCAACCAAGGTACGTGCCGTTTACCAGAATCGAACCCAGGACCCTTTGGTCCACAGGCCGACGCTCTATTCACTGAGCAAAACTGGCTAGGGCTCTTCTATTTTTAATATTTGTTTCCTAAGATTATATATATATATATATATATATATATATATATGTATATTAAATGTTACTTTGACTTTGTCCACAAGTTTGTTGCCTACGTTGTATTTTCATTATCATTTTGAATAATTTTAAATTTTCTTTTATAATTTTCTTTTTAACCCAAGGGATTTATTAAGTTTTATATTTATTGCACTATAGTTGGAGAATATAGTCTGTATATTAGTCCTTTGGAATTTATTGAGGCTTCCTTATGGACTATTAGTAGATCTGTTTTGTGTTTTTAATTGGTCTTCATCTGCCCAGAGAATGTATATTCTGTGCTGAGTCTAGAGCTCTATGCATGTCCTAATTCCTCATATTCAGGTTAAATGTTAAGCATGCGTGTATTTATAAGGAATATATGTTTTTTGTTTTTTGATATATACATAATGTCCTCTTTATCACAAACTTATATGTATATAGTATATTTTCACTTGAATTCTATTTTATTAGTTATTAAGATCACTATCTAGTTTTCTTTCAAGTCATATTTATGCCTTCTTTCATCCTTTATTTTCAGCCTTCCTATGTGCTTTATCCCACCCTTCATACCCTCCCTCTCCCAGGCAACCACTGATCTGCCATATATCCCAGCGGTTGCCAACCGGTGGTCCACGCACCACTGGTGGTCCATGAGGTCCAAAAGGTTGGCAACTGCTGATATAATCTGTCACTATAGATTAGTTTGCATTTTCTAGATTTTCTATAAATGGAATCAAACAGTATGTACTATTTTTGGTGGGAGGTGGGTCAGGCTCCTTTTACTCTGCATAATTATTTTGAGATTAATCCATTTCGCATGTATCAATAGTTTATTTCTTTTATTTTAGCTTGCACACAACACTCATAACCATCGTTAATACGTGTTATTTTAAACGCTTCTCAATGTATTACAGAAGAGCTATCACATCCATTTCCTGAAATGACACTCTTCTCAAAGTATACTAAACATCCAATTCTTTTTTTCAGTCTTTCAATTGCAGTTGACATACAATATTATATTAGTTTCAGGTGTACAACATAGTGATTCAACATTTATATAACTTACGAAGTGATCACCCTGATAAATCTAGTACCCATCTGACACCATACAAAGTTATTAAAATATTAGAGGCCAGGTGCACGAATTCGTGCACCAGTGGGGTCCCTCAGGCTGGCCGGCAGGATCAGGCCAAAACTGGCTCTCCAACATCCTCTGAGGGGTCCCGGATTGTGAGAGGGTACAGGCCAGGCTGAAGGACCTCTTTGGTGCATGACTGGGGCTGGGGAGGGACATGAGAGGTTGGCCAGCCAGGGAAGGACTGCGGGAGGGTTCCAGGGCGTGTCCAGCCCATCTAGCTCAGTCCTGACCCGCCAGACCCCAGCAGCAAGCTAACCTACCCGTCCAAGCATCTGCCCCCCTGGTGGTCAGTGCACGTCATAGCGACTGGTCGACCAGTCAACTGTCCCCCCCCACCCCCACCCCGGTGGTCAGTGCACATCATAGTGACTGGTCAACTTCCCCCTGGTGATCAGTGCACGTAATAGCAAGCGGTTGAGCGGCCTTAGCATATCATTAGCATATTACGCTTTGGTTGAACGGACAACTGGACACTTAGGATATTAGGCTTTTATTATATAGGATTAACAGTGTTCCCTATGCTGTACTTTACATCCCTGTGACTATTTTTATAATTTCCAATTTAAATCCCTTCCCCTTTTTACCCATTCTCTCAACTACCCTTCCATCTGGTAACCATCAATTTGTCCTCTATATCTATGAGTTTGTTTCTGTTTTGCTTGTTCATTTTTGTTTTTTAGATTCCACATATAAGTGAAATCATGTTGTATTTGTCTTTATCTGACTTATTTCATTTAGTATACTACTCTCTGAGAGGTCCATCCATGTTGTTGCAAATGGCAAGATTGCATTCTTTTTTATGGCTGAGTAATATTCCATTGTATATATATACCACTTCTTTTTTATTCATTCATCTATCAATGAGCACATAGGTTACTTCCATATTTTGGCTATTGTAAATAATGCTCTAATGAACATAGAGGTTTGTATATCTTCTCGAATTACTGTTTTGGATTTCTTTAGCTAAATACCTGGAAGTGGAATTGCTGGGTGATATGGTAGTTCTATTTTTTAATTTTTTGAGGGACCTTGTTTTTTGTAGTGGCTGAACTTTATACACAGGGTTTTCTTTTTTAAAATATGTTTGTATTGATTTTAGAGAGAGAGGAAGGAAGAGGGATAGAGAGATGGAAACATCGATGAGAGAGAGAGACATCGATCAGCTGCCTCCTGCATACTGGGGATTGAGCCTGAAAACCAGGCATATGCCCTGACCAGGAATTGAACGAGGGACCTCTTGGTTCATGGGTCCATGCTCAACCACTGAGCAACACTGGCCAGGCTATAAGGGTGTTCTTCACATCCTCACCAACACTTGTTATTTCTTATCTTCTTGATCGTAGCCATTCTAACAGGTGGGAGGTGATATCTTATTCTGGTTTTGATTTGCATTTTCCTGATGATTAGTGATGCTAAGTATCTCTTCATGTACCTGTTGGCCATTTGGATTCTTTTTTGGAAAAATGTCTATTCAGATCTTCCTGTTATTGAGTTGTATGAGTTTTGTTAATATACTTTGGATATTAGCCCCTTATCAGATATATGGTTTGCATACATTTTCTCATTCCATAGGTACCTTTTCATTTTATTGATTATTTCTTTTGCTGGTCAGAGGTTTTAAGTTTGTTGTAGTCCCACTTATTGTTTTTTGCTATTGTTGTTTGTGATTTTGGAAAATCATTGCCAAGATGAATATCAAGGAGTTTCTTCCCTACAGTTTCTTCTAGGAAGTTTATTAGTAGGTCTTATGCTTAAGTCTTTGATCCATTTTGAGTTAATGTTTGTATATGGTGTAAGACAGGAGTCCAATTTTATTTTTATGCATGTGTTTATCCAGTTTTCGAAGCACCATTTATTGAAGAGACTATCCTTTCCTCATTGGGTGTCTTGGTTCCCTTGTGAAATATCAGTTGACTGTATGTGTGGGGATTTCATTGTGAGTTTTCTGTTCTGTTACATAGGTCTCTATGTCTGTTTTTATGCCAGTACCATACTTTCTAAATTACTGTAGCTTTGTAGTACAGTTTGAAATTAGGAAGTGTGATGTCTCCAGCTTTGTATTTCAGGATCGTTTGGGCTATTTGGGACCTTTTGTGGTTCCATACAAACTTTATAATTGTGTTTTCTATTTCTGTGAAGAATGCCTTTGGAATTTTGATGTATGGGATCTACCATGTATGGGTAATATGGACATTTTATTTTAATTCTTTTTAATCCTCATCCAAGGATATGGAGAGAGAGAGAGAAGGGAGGGCCGTTGATGTGAGAGAGAAACATCGATCGGTTGTCTCCCATATACACCCCACCTAAGGATTGAACCCACAACCCAGGTATGTACCCTGACCTGGAATCAAACTGGCAACCTTTTGGTGCACAGGACAACGCTCAACCAACTGAGCCACACCAGCTGGGTAGGGTAGTATGGACATTTTAACTATTAATTCTTCTGATCCACAAACATAAAATGTCTTTCAGTTT
The DNA here is from genome assembly GCF_000147115.1 of Myotis lucifugus. Taxonomy (NCBI): domain Eukaryota; kingdom Metazoa; phylum Chordata; class Mammalia; order Chiroptera; family Vespertilionidae; genus Myotis; species Myotis lucifugus. The sequence goes on from NW_005871157.1 coordinate 3,100,331, forward strand.
GTTTGTGCAGTCTTTGATTTCTTTCAGCAAAGTCTTGTCGTTTTTGTTGTATGTATCTTTCACTTCCTTGGTTAAGTTTATTATTTTACTCAGCATAATTGAGATTAATCCATGTTGCATGTATCAGTAGTTTACCCTTTCTATTGCTAAATCAGTGTTTTTTCCCTTCCTCTGTTGATAAATATTTAGGTTTTTCCCACATTGTAGTTTTAATTTGCATTCCCCTAATGACATTAACATTTTTATATGCTTATTTACCATCCATATATCTCCTTTGGTGAAGTGTCAGTTCAAATCTTTTGTCTATTTTTATTGTTTTTATTTTGTTTTTTTACTATTTGAGTTTCAAGAATTCTTTATTCTCGATATAAGTCCTTTGATATGTGACTTACAAATATTTTCTCCCAATCTATGACTTGCCTTTTCATTCCCTTAACACTGTCTTTCAAATAGCAGAAGTTAATTTTGACTAAATCCAGCTTACCAATTTTTATTCTTTTATGGATCATGCTTTTGGCATTGTGCCTAAGAAATCTTTGCTTAACTAACCAAGGTCATAAAAATTTTCTCTTGTTTTCTTCCAGAAATTTATGGTTTTCAGTTTTACTATTAGGTTTGTGATCATTTTGAGTTAATTTTTCTATGTTGTACAAGGTATGAATCAACTTTTTAAAAATTTTAGTATCTTTTATTTATTCATAAGAAAACAATTCACATAGCTCAAAAATAAAAATACAGGAGGAAAAATGCTTTGACTCCATGCCCAGTTCCCATTTTCCTTAACCCAACATTATAAATTTTCTTTCTTCTGCATAGATATATATTTGTGGCATATGTAAGGATTACGAATATGTGTTTTACCCTTTGTTACACAAAAGATAGTTCACTGTATACAGTATTATACAACTTGGTTTTCTCTGCTTAACAATGTCTTGGTAATATTTACACATTTCCCTAGAGAAGGTCCTGGTTATGTTTTACAACTACACAGTATTCCACTATATGGATTGAATCAACTTTTAATTTTTTACATGTGGATATCCAATTGTTCTAGCAACTTGGTTGTTTGCTGTAGAGTTTTGGTACATACCCTTTCTAAGAATGTTTCCTTTTGTTTCTTGTTTGTTTTTCTAAAATCATGAAAGGATATTGACTTTTATCAAATGCTTTTTCTGCATCTATTGAAGTGATCATATGGTTTTTATTTTTTATATTTAATTTATTAATTACATTCATATTTAAATGTTTAATTTTTTATTGAATAAAATTTACATAACACCATTTGAGCCATTTAAAGGTAGTATAAAATTCATTGGTTTTTAGTGTATTCACCATGTTGTATAATCATCACTACTATTTAATTTCAGAACATTTCCACCTCATATATTATTTTGCTGTTAAACTACCCTTTCATTCCTGGATTTAACTTGACTTGGTTATGGTTTATATTTTTTTGTCAACATTGCTGGATTTGTACAAAACCATGTTTTACGTTAATTTTCATTGTAATGAAATGTTGTCCCTGTTTTGTTGGTTCTTTTCACAGCATCTCTGGAAGCTGATGGTAGAAGAGTCAGATTTACTGGGTCAGCTGAAGGTAATAGCTTAGCTGTCCTATTCACTCTTAAAATGATGCTGGTGAGCAGTGACTTCATTTTCCAGCCTCTGCTGAGAGTGCTGATTGCCTGTACCCAGATTTCTAGATGACCTGACATGTCCTCGGCCAAGTGGGCCACCTCCACCTGTTACTACAAATGAACTACAGTACAAAACTTTAGGTGTTAAGTTTCTCCTGGCGTAACATAACTGTTTTTACTAAATGATACCAAAGACACTCCAGACATTCAGCCCTGAGGGATTGTTAAATATGCCCCTTTAAAATGCCAGAAGCCTATGTCCTTTTGTACGGTAACTCAAACTGATGAACTTTGGAAATTATGTGTGTAAGTCCAGTACGACAGTGAGGAGCTCAGGGCCCTGCTGGATTACCAATTATAAACTGAAATTCTTTTTTGCAGATCATTAAAGACTTCTACCTTCTTGGACGTGGAGAACTGTTTCAGGCCTTCATTGACACAGCTCAACACATGTTAAAAACACCACCCACTGCAGTCACGGAACATGGTAATTGCCCTGGGGGCCTGAGGATGACCAGCTGACTAAAGTTGTAGGGTGTTTCTTGGCTACTGTCGAACCATTTCGGCTGCTCCTCATAAGCGCAGACTGGCTAGTTACAGAGATGCAAGGCCTTCCAGGTAGGCTTCCCACCTGGTCACGGGGAGCAGCCTCTTGGCTTGTGACCGATTCTGGAAGAGTCGGTTCAGGCCTTCAAACCATCAGATTATAGCCTTATATCCCTATGGGACACCTTGGGACTTATTGCCACCTACTGTACTAGAATTCTTTAGGTTGTAATGATGGGAACCTAACCTGAACTAACTTAGGTAGAAAAGGAGAATACATTTGCTATTGTATCTGTAACTCCAGGGGGGTAGGGTATAGCTGGGCCTCAGAACAACTGATGTTAGCAGCTTGAATTCTGCTAAGATCCTCTCTGTCTTACCATGTCTTCTCTGTGCCCCTTGTACACTCCTTGATGGCCTTACATTTCCATCTGGAAACGTGGCCACTAGCAGATCCTAGGAGCATGCTTCACAATGTCTACTGGAGGAGCCAAATCTGATCTCTTTGGTAGCAAAATAAAAAATTCTGAGGAAATTTTTTGATGAGCCCAGCCCAGATCATATACCTATTCCTGGAACAGAGAGGTCAGACATCAAGATGTGCCTTCCTCAGTAAAGTGTTTATCTTTGACCAACGGGGATGATCACTATTCCCATTCAGATTACATGAGGGAAGTTGGGTGAGGATCAGAGTAAAAAAGAAAATGGGGGGGGGGGTGGAGGGGGACAGAGTTACTATTTTTCTAGCTCTATAAAACAATCGATGTCCACTACACTTACATAGGACTTTTTTGGTTGCAAATTTCAGAAAACCCGATTCAAACTCACTTAAAGAGGAGAAAATAATTTATTGATTCTTATGACTGAAAAGGTCAGAAGTATGATGGCTTTAGGCAGAGTTTGAGCCAATGGCTCATATGACACTTTCAGGTTTTGGTATCATTCCATCTTTACCTCTGCCTTTCTTCTCAGACAGGCCTGTTCTGTATGGTGGCAGGATGGCCTCCAATGCACACACACACACACACACACACACAGCTGTACTCACTCAGCATCTGAAAGCCTCTTAATTGGCCTGGCTTGGGTCATGTTCAGACCCCTAAACAAAATAGTGTATCAAGGTAGAGCATCAAGGTAGAGCATCATATTCCATTTGATCATGCCGGAGTCCCCTGCCAGCCCCTTGGATCAGGTATTGTCAACCCTGGGCAGGGTGATTCTCCAAGGAAAATCAGAATGCAGTTACCAGCAAGAGGAGGAGGAACGCATGCTAGTCAGGCAAAAGCAATCGACGTCTATTGCGTCCTACTGTTTGTTTTCGGCAGCTGGGGGAGGTGGGAAGCAGAAGTCTGGGTTTGTTATGTAGCCAAGCACCCGTGTCAGCCCATGTTCTTTCTTGCAGACGTGAACGTGGCCTTCCAGCAGTCAGCACACAAGGTGTTGCTAGATGACGACAACCTCCTCCCTCTGCTGCACTTGACGATTGAGTACCATGGGAAGGAGCACAAAGGTTGGCCATTCTGTCGTACATCTTTCTGTTCCTGCTCCTCATCATCTGTTCTGCTACCTCTGCTTCCACCTACCTCCACAGAAGCCATAGCATTTTGGACCTTAGAAACCAGCTAGTTCCCATTTTATAAAAACCTCCTAAGAGAACTTGACACGAACAGTTCCTTGCCTCTGCAAGTCCCCTTTGTGCTTCTGACACTGCGGGCTGAGGGAGCACTCATTTCCTGAATGCTACTCACCGTTGATGCTCTAGTTCTAGATTAAAGTCTAATCTAGACATCCTTCCTCCTCTTGTTGACAGATGCTGCTCAGGCCAGGGACGGGCCTCCCCGGGAAACCTCTCCTCGGGAAGCCCCTGCATCGGGCTGGGCAGCCCTAGGTCTTTCCTACAAAGTGCAGTGGCCACTGCACATTCTCTTCACGCCTGCTGTCCTGGAAAAGTGAGTATTTCCACGTTTCTCGCAGGTAGTTAAGACCCACCTTACTTCCAAGGGAAGGAAGCAGGAATAGAATTGGTGGGAGAACAGTAGCCACCCTGTAAATCAGAGGTTTCAACTCAGATGCCTTGAGGGGCTGCACAGAAAACAGTAAGTGAAGCCACTGACCTGAGAAGTGGGGAGTGGTGGGGACTGGAATGAGAGGGAGGGTCAAACCCTTAAAACTATGAAAGGTTCACGTGCGTTTTTAATGCCAAAACAAGCAGTTTGACCCCTGGGACACGCAGTCCCTGCCCCACATGGGCCTGGCCCTGGGTAATCCCTCAGGCTGACCCAGTTCCTCCCTGACTTCTGTGACTATATTTACTGGGAAGACTTTCTAAGCTCGAGCGTTTGCTGTGGATTTCAGCCACTGGAGAAGATCACCTCCTTATCCCCAGGGAGAGGCAGTGGGGCAGCCCAGCCCGCTGGGGGTGGAGTGAAGGGGCGTCACTCCAGGTGGGAAGACTCTTGGATCCGCCTGGTCTTTACCCTGAGAGCCTGCCAAGTGCTGTTGCTCGGCTCCGTCAGGACCTAACGTCCCTGAACCAGAGGGAGACTAGCGCTCTAGAGCAGTGGTTCTGAACCTTCTGGCCCTTTAAATACAGTTCCTCATGTTGTGACCCAACCATAAAATTATTTTCGTTGCTACTTCATAACTGTAATGTTGCTACTGTTATGAATTGTAATGTAAATATCTGATACGCAGGATGGTCTTAGGCGACCCCTGTGAAAGGGTCCTTCGGCCGCCAAAGGGGTCGCAACCCACAGGTTGAGAACCGCTGCCTAGAGAAAGGAAGCAGGAGAAGCATATTGGACTGGTGATGGCCTCTGAAATCCATCCCCAAGCCGTTTCAGGAATGTCCCAAATCCTGTGACATATTCTGCCGCTGGCCCCTGGCCTGGCTGGAGGATGGACGTGGTCATGCTCAGGCTAGGGGAATGGAGACAAGGGAAACAAATGAACAGCAGGGCCTCTCTTATTCCTCCCTCTTCCTGTTCACAACCCGCTTTACTTTTGGGTAGAGAAGCTTAGAGTGAGAGACATAAACTGGAAAAGATAAGGCTTGTTCGGGGGGCAGATTCTGTGGCAGGTTCAGAGCCCACAGCCCCACAGTCCGCTCACCTCCTCACTTGAAATGCCCTTAAAGAAATCAAACTCAGAGGTATTTTTAAACTTCTTATTTTGAAAATCTCCTATGGACTATAGTGAACTCCCATGTACACATATCCAGCTTCAGTAACCATCAACATTATGGGACTTATTTTGTGTGTGTGTTTTTTTGCTGGAGTCTATAAAGCAATCCCAGACATGTCATTCACTGTCATTATGCAATTCAAAAGATGTTTATATGCACAACCACAATGCCATTATCATGCCCAATAAAATTCTCTCTTGTCTGATATCCAGTCCACATTGAAATTCCCCCAATTATCTAAAAAATGTTTTCTATGGTTTACTCAAATCAGAATCCAAACAAGGTGAACTATTTTCAATATGTTGTTCCACTAGAAATAGGTAATTTTTTAAAAACCAAATGGAATTGGATTGTCTTCCGCATGCCTACCTAGAATAGGTAAATATACGCAGTTCCACCAGGAATCAGCTGCTCATCCCATGTGTCTTCTCCGTACAGGGTTCAGCAATAGGCAGTTAGCCCCTGAGCTTGCTGCAGGGGATCTCAATGAGGGGAGCCCTCAACTTTATCTTCTCTTTGGGCTTCAGGGACAGAGAATCATATTAACCAAAATCCTTGGATCCTAACATACTCTTCCTATGGGTCCTTGAAAGACCCTCTTTTCTTCTTTCTTACACACTCTCACTCACACATACACACTCTCACTCACATATTTACACACACTCTCACACTCTCTCTTACACACACACACACACACACACACACTCTCACACACATACTCTCACTCACACACACACATGCGCATCATAAAACCACTTCCCAGCACAAAAACTAGAACATTGACAATAATTTCCATCTACCTATGTGGTCCTTCCCAGTCCTGCCCTCTTGCCTCCCGCATCCCGCAGCGACCACTATCCTAAATTCCATGTTTTCTATCACATACCTATGTTTAGTTTTATAACATCTAAATATATTCCCCCAAAGTATATACTTGTTCCTATGTAGTTGTTTTAAACACTATAAAAAAGGGTATCAGACTATACTATGTAATCTTTTGAGATTTACCTTTTTATTCAAAATGATGATATTACTGGGAGTCGTTTTGTTGTGTTGTACAGCTGAAGTTCACTTTATGGCTATGTAACAGTCCATCAAATAAATAATTTTATTTGTCCCCATCTCTAGCCATTCTTATTTCCTTCTTGCCTTTTTGGGGAGGGGCAGGTGGCACAAAGTGCTGGGGTCTGTCGAGGGATGGGCGGGGAGTGAAGTTTTCACCTTGCATAGCCTGATGTTTCTGTCCCAGGTACAACGTAGTTTTCAAGTACTTACTGAGTGTGCGCCGGGTGCAAGCTGAACTGCAGCACTGCTGGGCCCTGCAGATGCAGCGCAAGCACCTCAAATCCAACCAGACCGACGCAGTCAAGTGGCGCCTGAGAAATCACATGGCCTTCCTGGTGGACAATCTTCAGTATTACCTCCAGGTCTGTGCTGACGGAGGAGAAGGAAGGGGTACAAAGAGAAGTCCGGGACGTTGGCAGGAGTTTGGTGAAACACTGGGGTTTGAGAAAATTCACGATTTTATCAATAGGCTTGTTTCTTGGGGGCGTTTTTGAGGAAAGTGAAAATAAATGAAGGAAAAAGAGGGGTTAGGGTCCTATCAACAGTGCAGTATTTATTGTTGACCTGGCCATTATTTTTAGTTTGCTGTAACTTCCGGAATCCTGTAGGACATAACCAAGTCAGTCAGTGGAGGGGGTGTGGCAGGAGGGGATTGGGCTGGGGCAGGCGGTCAGGTATCTGCCAGGACTGGAGGCTGAAGAATTAGGCAGATAACTTTCTTCAAGGCTGGGTCTCTAAGGGAGTCTTTGGTCAGCCTTAAAGTGGCTTCAATAGGAGAAAGATGGGTGGGGGCAGGGAACTTCTGTGTCTTCCTGTCAGGCATTACTGTCCTTGAGTGCTCAGAATATGCAAGCTGCTGTAATTATTTGTGTAACTGTCTACCAGGTAGATGTGCTGGAGTCTCAGTTCTCACAGCTGCTTCATCAAATCAACTCTACCCGAGACTTTGAAAGCATCCGATTGGCTCACGACCACTTCCTGAGCAATTTGCTGGCTCAGTCCTTTATCTTGTTGAAACCTGTAAGTAGGACTGATTGGTTTTCTCAGACTGCTTCTAGCTTGAATGTTTCCTTAGCCACTTTGAGTTGCCAGGATATGGAACTATCATTAAGTAATTGTTTACCCTCCATTTTAAACAACTTATAAAGCAAAATGAAAGGGAATGTTAAAAGGGAACTTAAATGTCTTTGCATCTCTTAAATATATCATAGGGTGTGGTGAGCAGCTATATATCGATGACAAAATATGGGTTTAACCCTCAGAAGGAAGGATTTCAAGAAATTTAAAAAACCTTTCTGACACCACAGAAAGACCAACAAAAAGCATATAGAATTTACTTTTCTAGTATTGACTTCTTTTTAGCAAGAGGGGGGAAGGAGGAGAGAGAGAGGTGAACATTGATTTGTTGTCCCACTTATTTATGCATTCACTGGCTGATTCTTGTATGTGCCTTAACCGGGGATTGAACCTGCAACCTTGGTATGTCAGGACGATGCTCTAACCAACTGAGCCACTGGGCCAAGGCTAGAAATCTTTGGATAAGGATCAATCAGTGTTTGAAAGTTGTTTTCAGACAATTGGAGTCGTGAGTGTCTCCCTCTCCATGTATATGAGTGTATATATGTACACACACGTATGTATGTATGTATGTCTCCTTCAGGGAAGTTATTCTCAACTTTGGATCCACATGGGAATCTGGGAACTTTAAAAAACGAGGCCCAGCCCTAACCGGTTTGGCTCAGTGGATAGAGCGTTGGCCTGCGGACTCAAGGGTCCCGGTTTTGATTCTCGGTCAGGGGCATGTACCTTGGTTGCGGGCACATCCCCAGTAGGGAGTGTGCAGGAGGCAGCTGATCGATGTTTCTCTCTCATCGATGTTTCTAACTCTCTATCCCTCTCCCTTCCTCTCTGTAAAAAATAAATAAAATATATTTTTTTAAAAAAAAAATGAGGCCCAGAGCACTTAAATTAGAGTCCCTGGAGTGGGACCCAGGTACCAGTATTTATTTTTAAAATATTTTTTTCTTGAATTTAGAGAGGAAGGAAGAGAGAGATAGAAACATCAATGATGAGAGAGAATCACTGATGGGCTGCTTCCTGCAGGCCCCACTCCCACCCCGAGGATTGAGTCCACAACCAGGGCATGTGCCCTGACCGGGAATCAAAGTGTGATCTCCTGGTTCATAGGTCGACGCTCAACCACTGAGCCACGCCGGACAGGTGGTACAAATATTTTTTAAAGCTCACAAGCTGATTCTAATTCCAGAATTAAAAAAAAAAAAAGATTGAAATGACCTTTTGTAGGTTATACTGTAACGGTTACCCTTTATCTCTGATGTGAGCTGTGCCACACCACAAGCACTGCAGACTCCTCTTTTTCCTGGTTTGGGGCTGTTAATGTTGCTGCACTAAGGGAGAGTGAGTCATATAAATACACTCCAAAGGGTTCTGTGAATTGAAAGCCACCAAGAACCACTGTGACAGGTATGCTGTCTTTGTATGGCAAGAGTGCATCCTTGGGGAAAGCAGACTCTAAGAGCAGGTAGTCATCACTGAATATTTATTGAGTGCTTACTGTATGCAAGGCACTAGGGATACAAAGAGGTATAAGTCATGGCTCTGCCCTTAAGGAGCTCACAATCTAGTTGGAGAAACAGGACATACATACACACACAGATCAGTAACAACATAGATGGGCTGAACAAACACGAACCGAATAGTACAGATAATATAGAGGAGAGAGAATTAGGGGGTCACTAAAGGCTACAGTAGGAAGGAAGCGCTCCACTGAGGAGCAGGGCCTGGTATTAGGAGGAGAGTGTCCCAGGCACAGGGAGCAACACTGAAAGCCAAGCTCAGGCAGGAGCACGCGCGGTGGGTCCATGAAACGGTGACTGGTTGGTTTAATTGGCTAGTGTGGAGGTTTTGTGCAGGGGCGACTAAGAGAGCAATAGCATCTTTGCCAGGAAGGGGTTTGTTTTACACGTGTTGCGTTTGGAGGAGTTGGCAGGACTTGCACATGACATTCTCACTCCTAAGGTCAGACGTGGGAGCATGAGAATAAGTTAGTTCTTAGATTTTCCAAAATGTTTAATGTCACAGATCTCCTTTTTCCTAATGCCAACCTTGTTTCCTGTATAGGTGTTTCACTGCCTGAATGAAATTCTAGATCTCTGCCATAGCTTCTGCTCGCTGGTCAGTCAGAACCTGGGCCCCCTGGATGAACGTGGGGTCGCCCAGCTACGCATCCTGGTGAAGGTGAGTGGCCTGGCCAGTGACAGTGGGCAGCCCTGTCCAAAGGATAGAGATGGCTTTGCCAATGGGAACCATATCTTTCTCTTTGAGGCAATAAAGCATTCCCCATACATACACACAGAAATAGATGACAAGATACAAATTTAAAACGTTACTGGTTGATTTTGAAGAAGGTAATTTTGTGCTGCCTCAGCATTCAAAAACAGGTCAGCCCTGGATAGTTTATTCAGCCCACCAATATGCATCGGCTTTGCTCTCACTCTCTCATGGCCAGGCTCCTTACTTCCTTCAACCGACTCTCTATCTCCCGGAGATTATAATGATCTCCTGTAACAAAACGCGCAGGCTCTCCACAGCCCCGCACACGACAGAACGTATGAATTTGAAGCTGGCTACGAAGTTCCTACTGAGGATGAGAGGACTTCCATAGGAAGTCCGAGTTCTGTGGACTCAGCACTACGAAGGCATTTCAGGAGCTAAGAGAAAGGGGCATGTGGGAAGGCCAGGTGGTGCTATAGAATTCTGAGCAAGGCTTTTCCCAAGGAACAGCCCGTCCCCTCACCACATGGATAGTTGGTGAGTCAAGAGGAATAGCAACTTGAGTCCTTCTCTCTGCAGGGCTTTAGCCGTCAGTCTTCACTCCTATTCAAGATTCTCTCCAGTGTCCGTAATCATCAAATCAACTCGGATTTGGCTCAACTACTGTTACGACTAGATTATAACAAATACTACACCCAGGCTGGTGGAACTCTGGGCAGGTAGGAACAACCCCTGGGGAACTCAGTGGACTATGTATGTGGCTTTTATAAGACCAGTTGTAGAATTCCAAAGCCGGAAGCAGGCTTTAGCCATTACCTAACCAGGGATGGGGAGGTCTGGCCCGTGGGCCGTATAAGGCCCACAAAGTCATTTGGTCTGGCCCTGCCAAGGCATTAGACGTGAGATAAATGTTTGACCAAATATAGCAGGCTAATTTTTAAGCTGATAATTTTGTTTGGCTTACAAATAATATAAATATCCAAATGGCCCTTGGCAGAAAAAAGGCTCCCCACCCCTGTTCTAATCCATATATCTTCATTTTATAAACAAGGAAACGAAGGCTCAGAGAGAGAGAGGGCTGTGTCTGATCATCTTTAATAATCTTAATGGATATTTCCCAGTGAAAGTCATCATCATAGTAAAAGACTAAACTAGGCTGAGAAGGGTTTTAAGTTCTTGGCTAGGTTGTGTATTGCCATGCTGGGGAGCAGCATGGGTTCAGTTCCCAGTTCTGACATTAACTAGCTGTGCAGCTTCCGAGTCTGTGCAAGCAGAGGATCGCCCCTGCTAACTCTAAACTTCTTAAATCTAATACTGAGATGCAGTGGTTGTTGGCCTCACTCAGGTCTGTCCCATTTTAAAGAGCACTTGATTCTCCTTTCTCTCTCTGAAATGTCAAGCATATTTTCCTAAGCAATTTTAACAGGAGTCAGAGAAACTTTGAGTTTTAAGATGACATTATCTAGATCACAATTTACCCTGATTCATATTTCTGTGAAGAAAATCTTAGCAAAGCATGTTTGATGAGGTGTTTCTTTTTTCTCCTTTTTTTCTAGTTTCGGGATGTGAACATTTCTGGTTCACAAACTAAAATAACAAATCTATCCCCGTTGCATTACACCTTTAACAGAAGACTCAAAACCAATATCCCATTCTCTAGCCACTCACCAAATATCTGCAAACTACTGAGATGGCTCTGCCTTTTGCTCTAGAAGCGATTACTGAACATTCAAGAGTACAGATCCTTCCCTTGTTCCCTTGGGGAAGGGTCTGCCCCCTTTAGGGAGTTCTGAACTTGCCCACAAAGGAGGACATGTGGCATCAACTCTCCCTCTGCTGACCATGCAAGATCCATTCCATTGAGGACATTTGTCAGATAAGTTCATTTACTGAGCACCTACTATGTGCCTAAGTACTGTTCAAGCTGCAAGAAACACAGCAGTAAGTAATCACATATCAGAAAGTGAAATATTTGTGGCCAGTGTGAAAAAGGAATTATATTTACAAATAGGTCGGCTGCTGGATGTTACCACTGAGCCAGGAAGGCACCAGGTAAGAGAGACTGTTCCATCCTTAAGGATTTTCAAAACTGTGAATCTGAAGAATTTTACCAATAACTTCCAATTATTTCAGACTGGTAAAAGGACAAAACTAGCTATTGACAATGTATTTAAAGTATTGTTTAACAAAGAAAAAGTTCCTTAAAAAAAAATGAGGTCAAATTGTTAGATTTCACATACTGAAATTAGAATTATCCCATTTTAGGAGCCCAACCATCACTAGTAATCACTAATATTTATATCATTGTGAATGAAAATAAATATTCATCGAATAATTTCCTTTAAACCAAAAAAGAATGCAGTATTCTGGCCTCAGTTTGTAGCCACTCAGTCTGGTCCTCACATCTTCATCTACCACATACTCTACCACCCTTATTCCCTGCCATTTCAGCTAGAGATGACCTCTTCCACTGCTGCCCCTGGAGCCGGGGCTAGCAGACCATCGCCTGCCGCCTGTTTTTATAAATAAAGCTTTACTGTTACACACCCTCTCCATTCGTTTACCCATGGTCTGTGGTTGCTTTCATGCCATCATGGCAAAGGTGAGTAGCTGTGACACACGAAATGGCCCACAAAACCTAAAATGTTTACTATTTGGCAGAAAAAATAGTTTTGGCCCCTGTTTTACAGATCGAAGATATCAACAGGGATGATGCTCCGGGTAGGGAAGGAACAACCTCCAGCATCTGTGACGATAGTAATGAAATTTAGTACCTGTGACTAGTACCTATAACGTTTCCAAGTTGTTGTCACTGTTTCTCGTGTTGATCCCTGTAGAAAGTCACTGCTCATTCACACCGATTGGTCCTTTTGCCTTTTAGCTCTGAGAACACAGTACCCACAGGTCAGTTTGGTGAGTGCAACTCTAAGAAGACAGATATTTTTTAATTGCCAGGAAACTCAGAACTATGCTGAATTTCACTCAACTTTTGGCACAACTATTAACCTGGACCTACTGTAAAATTTATTTTTTAGATATAGTGAATTTTAGACATCCCAGGATGACCTTTTGACAGTGAAGCTACAGAAAACTTTAAAAGTCACTCCTTGCTATTTTCCTTGCCTGGCTGTCCTCCTACAGTGAACAAGCTTATTGAAAACCACAGAGAAGGTACTGTTTGTCTTACTGCTTCTTCTGAGATTAAGCTCAAAGAAGTGGATGAAGAAATCCCAGTTACTACAACCAAAGAGATTCAACATTTATTTTATCATAAAAGTCCAGCAAATAAAACTATATACAAGATCCATGCAAAGAATCCAATTACACACAAGACACATTTAAAACCTTGTTAAAACACAATCTCCACAACAGCAAGGAATAAAACCAGTAAGACCAAGTATCCTTAGTGAGAAATATAATCGTGTTTATATTTTGGATGCTGCTTGAATCCAATTCTCTCCCCCACAATGAGGCACTGGATCACCCACTCTTGTGACACCACCGGCAGCTGCAATGCCTCCGCACACTTCAGCACCGAGGCCGGGCACGAGGGGTCCGTCACCACCACGTCAAAGACCCCTAAAGCGATATCTGCGGGAAGCAGGGGAAGGTGAACAAGGAAAGGAGACTCAATATAACCCTCCATTAAAAAGCCAGATGTGCCTTCTAGCCCGTACATCCCACTCTGCCCAAACTAAAACCCTGTATGTCAAACACAGCGTGCAACTGATCACAACCAAATGTGAAGTTATCCCTGAATGCAGACCTTACAGAAATGTTTAGCAAATGCACCACTGGACACCAATCGGAGCACGCACAGCCCAGTGCTTCAATCATGTTGGCTCACCCCTTGAAGGTGGTGCTTTGCTTCTCTCAGGTTAACCTTACCCGTGTAGCTATCATCAGGACTGAGACAGACCACAAGGCTTCATTGCTATGGGTCTAAGGATATCCTTGGAGCAACAACCACACACACATTCTTTCCAGGTACCTTTGTTGTGGGCACTTGAATGGTGCTGCTTCACAGAGGCTGCCCCCCCGGTCATGAGGATCTCAGACCAGAGCTCCAGGAAGTTCTGCTGTTGGTCTGAAACCAGGAGTACCTTCAGATTCTGGAAAGGGTTTTCTCGGGGTTGCCTATGAAGGAGGCAGAGACACAGCACCTTGGAATTGGAAGGAGTCTTCGCATGATAGATAATAACAACAGCCCTTCTACGAAGGGACTGAGGTACATCTGGATGCTTTAGAAACCCCTGCATCTGGGCACCACACTCCTTCCCTCTTTCTGTGAACGATGTGTATTCTCTGGGATCGTGGTCTTCTAATCCACCCCTTCCATTTCCATGTTTGTCCTGGGCCCAGGAATAAGCCAAATCATGCTCCTATGCCTACTTTTTTTTTTTTTTTTTAATTTTATTGATTTCAGAAAGGAAGGGAGAAGGAGAGACAGAAACATCAATGATGAAACAAAGTCATTGATTGGCTGCCTCCTGCATGCCCCCCACTGGGGAACAAGCCCGCAAACCGGGTATGTGCTCTTGACCAGAATCAAATCGAGGACCCTTTAGTCTGCAGGCCAGTGCTCTATCCACTGAGCCAAACCAGCTATGACCTAAGCCTACTAGTACATTTTTAAATGCCTTACTTAAAACTTAGTCCTCTAACCTTATAGGTTGAGAATATTGAACCGACATGGAAGTGCTCACACATTTTCACAAGGTCTCTAAACAGTGTACCCTAAGGAAGTAAACTAGGCGAACTGCTTAAGTAATCTCAAACCTATTCAAAGTCTGTAATGTATCGTGTGATCATTCCAGTTTCTAGAAATATTTACTCTCTAGATTCTTGTCCTCCCGAAGCTGTTGCCTTCCTTTCCACCATTCTAGGTGGGCTCTTAAATACTCACCAATCCAGAATTCTCTGCTCCTCAAGGCTGTACCCAGCTGGCAGCAGATAATTGCGGTAATTCTGGAGCTGGTTGGCATGGCAACTGTCATGGACCCAGACGTGAGACACACAAGGAATCCCACTGGCAAGGCACAGGAAGTACTTCCGGGTTCGACAGTGCTGATCCGCAATCAGGAGACACTGGTAAGCCGTGTTACACTGGAAGAAAAGGAGCAGAACTGATGGGTCTGGTGATGTCTATGCAAAGCCCCCAAACAGTCCATGTCACGGAGAACAGATCCGAACACCCAATACAGCTGCCCTTGACCAACATGGGTTTGAATGGCATGGGTCCACTTACGGATTTTTTCAATTGACCCACACAGTTCAAATCCGTGTTCAAAGGTCAACTCTGCTCTTGGGAATCCAGGGGGAGGATTCGACTGGTTACATGTAGGTTTTCCCCTGCGTGAAAGGTCAGCCCCCTGTAACCCCATGTTGTTCAAGGATCCAAATTATGATTGAGCCTGTCCTGCCCAAGGTCTCTCCTCACTGACAGGCCCAGGGGCTCTCCTTGCCTCACCTGCAGCTTTCTGGGGGCCTAAATCCTGAAGGGACAACCGAACTCCATGTATCCAGCATTTCAGGCAAAGGATCAGAAACATTGTAACAAGGATTTCTATTAAACACAAATTTTAATCTGCTTTGTCCCAACAGATTAACCCAAGACTCTAACTTCTCTTCCTTGTACACAGTAAAAATTCTATTTTATGCAACAACCTTTTGGCCGTTTCCCAGTTCCTGAAATCTCTGGCTACTGTCCCTCCTGGGCCTCTTCTCAGTGCAGCAGGTGGGCTCTCCATCACTGCGCCCTGGGAAGCTTCACAAAGAAACTCCTCACCTGAGCTTCATTGAAGTCTTCGAGAATATAGCCAGCTCCTGCCCGAAGCTGGGATTCTGTGTACTGCTTGTTGAAAGGAGGAATTTCTAAAAATTCTATATATAAAAACAAACAGACAACCAAGATAACAATTACTACTAGTGGTTTCTTATTTGCTACTTTATGCCTGCCTCTTACTGCCCCCTCTGCCTCCCCAGCTATCTCCAGAGCACTATATCCCAAAGACGGCTCAAGGGCTTCCCCAAGGCTCAGAAAGAGATCTGTCTTGAGGCCCATAGAGTGCTGCCAAAAGGACAACAGGAGGGGCAGGGAAGATGAGAACGGAGGTAGGTCCCAGACCTACAAACATCGAGCATTTCTGCACCGAGACAGAGTCATCAGACTGTTCATGGGGAATGGACGCAATCACTTCCCATAGTGACACGTTCCAATGTGAGGAACCTTCACCATCAGGAAGCTCTTCCTCATGTCTACCCTGTGTCTCCTTCAAACTACGCCCATTGTCCTAATTCTGCCTTTTGTGGAGAACAGCTAGTTAGCACTTCTTATAACAAAGCCTTCCAATTCTCCCTTCAGCTGTTTTACCCCTTGTGCACTAAAACACTGATGAACCAGAATGCTCAAAGTAGGGTTTTTAAAATTTAAAAGATTAAGTGAAGATTAGCCGAAAATCCTGTTCAACCTTTTTATTGAAAACTATCTACCTTTGATGATCTTGAAGTACCTCAGGACACTGAACATCAATGACTGCTCTACAGTCTTGAGGGTGAAGTAGAAGTTATGAGAGATGAGGCTGAAGTTGTAATGACCCTAGGCAATTAGAAATCGCTTCTTTTGACCAAATATCTAATTTGAGCTTGTTTTCTTGTCATCTGCTCCTCTCATATATAAATAACACATTAAAAAAAAAGAAAAAAGCAAGACATTAGAGATTTTAGTTAATTCGGGTTTCTGTGAAATTAAGTGCCAACATACTTATCACAAATAAAAAACCCAACCAAATGCATAGAAGTTCAATGCCAAGACCATTTCCCTTCCCAGCAGACCCCTGCAGCGATGGCTCCCCCTCAGGTGCCCGCCCTGCCTGCTGGAGCTCCCCAAACTCGGGCCTCTACACCTTGAGTAGGTCTGATTGGCCAGCCTATTCACTTTTATTGCTCTTTTCTTGATTCAGCATTCTCCACATTTTTCTCAAAATGAAAGAAAACTGGAAATCCTAAAAGGA
This sequence comes from Myotis lucifugus, assembly GCF_000147115.1. Lineage (NCBI taxonomy): Eukaryota > Metazoa > Chordata > Mammalia > Chiroptera > Vespertilionidae > Myotis > Myotis lucifugus. Next base: position 3,117,070 of record NW_005871157.1, read on the forward strand.
GTACTTCTCAGCTTTGTCACTGTCCTTTGACCCATCGGAATATATCATGTCACATTTTCAGTGCCAACCACTCCACTGCCGAGTCCCCGCGGCGGTCCTTTACTTTTCTCAGGACTTCTGTTTTACGTCTGCTTAACCCAGCACTGTGTCTAGCCTTGTCCTGTTTAATTACCATTCGTATTTCCTTGCATTTGTGTGGTCAAATATTACCTAGGTCTAGGCAGTCCATTTTTCTAATGTTTCTGAATTCGTTTGGATTTAAGTGACCCTGCCCAACCAGAGGCTAAAATGAATAGGTTTTTAATCCCCTCATTTAAATCAAGGATAAAGATACTAAATAAAACCACTCCAGAGTCACTCCCTGTGGCTGATGGGCCACCTACCAAGACAGGGTTCAATGTTCTTAGCTATTTAATAAATGTCTCAAGTTAAATTCAAATATTTTACTGAGCTCCTGGCATCAAAGAGATTCCCATTTATTTGCAAAACATATCACATAGTTTTTTGAAAACTACAGAGGGTTGTTTTAGTGCAGGTGTCTCTAGGCTTCTTGAGATTGAGGAACCTCTAGACATTCTGTTATGCCAAAAAGATCAAGGGTTTTGGTACAGGTGGGGGAATGTCCAAGGATGAAAGAGCAACATAAAGCAGACATTTTCACCATGACCACAATTTCCATGAGAAACCTGGCGATCCCTCTAAAAAACTGTCCAAATTCCTCCTCATTTACACAAGGCCTCCCTCTCCTCACTCCTGGTTACAGGATGGGATTAAAAACATTTGCTGTCCCAGCAAGGGAGAATAGAAGGGGTTTTTATGGGTTGAGTTTATAAGATCTCACAGGTTTTTAAGGAACTGGACAGTCACAATTCATACCAAAACTAGCTTTCTTGACCATGACATACCAACAAATAAAACATCTACAAAGCTGCCTTGTGAAGTCCTGGTCCAGGGAAGGGTTGATGAGTGTGTTGGAGAATAAAGACTAAAGTCCAGTAATATTGTGAAAGCAAAATAAAGCAAGACCACAAACACTTTTGATGCCATGACAAACCTCTTCTCAGAATCCTCAAGGGACTATGATCCAAGTAAAACCACATTCTTGGCTAGGAAAGTCCTCACACACCTTATCTCCCATTGTACCTACCTGACTTCTGTCTGACAAACGAGGCTTAGTATATACTTAACCTTGAAACTCCCACACCCTACAGCCTATACACTGATGACTCTGTTTAAGCACCTTCCAGAGCATAAACCTTAAATGCAACTTCCTGACCACCCTTCCCACGTCCCTGTGCAGAGCCCCACGCGGCTGCAGTTGCTAAGACACAGTTTTGGTTAATTAGGAAAGAGTCACCCGCACACCTGAACTACCAACCATCACAAACCTGCAGTGGTGCTATCTCACCATCACCAGGTTCCCTAATTTGATTCCCTTTTCTAAGACTCAACATTAGCCAGAACTTGAACCTTTAGAAAACATCATTCCACTTGGACCTTGAGCTTTCACAGCTACATTTGGATACTGCCGCCAATTACTTACATTAAGTTATATACATTTGTACCTGTCCATTTCCTCTCCTAGATCACACACAGACAGTTGAAATAACTTTACCTCTCCCCACTGAAGCCTTCACTCCAACCCTAAGTAGCAGACAACACAGAAATACAACGTACTGATTTAGTTTAAGGTTGAAGAGGAAGAGGAGTTGAAAGGCCTAGAAGCAGTTTCTCTGAAGTCACCCGGGGCCCTGGGCACCCCATATTCCCAGTCTTACACAGACCTCAAGAGAATGAACTTGCCCCCATGTGGGTTTCCTCGGGCAATTGGCCCTAGAACACATGGGGATCCAGAAGCCTGTCTTGGATGACTAGTGGGTAGAATGAACACTGGGTTCTAGTCCCAAACCTACCATTATCGTGGACAGAAAGCAGTTATTTAACCTCCAAGCTTGTTTCCTCATCTGTGAAACAGATGAAAAGATCTATCTCCCATCTGCCTAACAGGAATTGTTTTGAGAACCCACTTACTAAGGAGAATTTTGTGAAAATAGTCTATAAACCAAGAATCAGGGCTATATTAATTTTTCCTGACCAAGACCCCAGGTGCCAATTGTCCTGCCTCCTCTACAGACGGCCGGGGACCACCAGGCACATAACGTGAATGGAAATGAGGAGGTGCAGGCGGCAGAGCCCCCAGGTCTCCCTAGGGCCTTACCTTCCTCTTCCTCACTGCTTCCTGAAGGACCGTCTGGCAGTTTGGAGCGACTGGCCAGCTTGTCGCTTGTGGTGGCCATGGTAAGGAGAAAGGCATAGCCTAGGAACAAGGTCTTGTTGAGAGGCAAAGGCCCTCTGTGCTCGTCCAGGGTGGAGGGCTCCCCCATGTTGTCTCCACTCTCACAGGGGCTCACGAACTCTCCTGCCCCCACCGCACCTGCGAGAGACAGAGGCAGAGTTACCAGATGGATACAAACCGTGGCCAGGGCATGACCGGTGGGTAGGAATGCCCTGATGGACTTTTCACCAAAAACCATTCATTCCTATGGCCAACAACCTAGAACAAAACTCAGCGCGCAAAACTTACTTATATATTTTACACAGTCGTGACAATGTATACATTGTTTTCATAAATGAATCCACTTTTTTATTACCAAGAAATGTCCCCAAAAGATAAACCCTGACATCACCAAAATGGTGCATAGAATACTTGGTAGTGAATGTATTTTTTACACGTTGATGGAGCCACATCAAAACAGCCTGTTTCAACTGTGCCAGTTTCCAACACCTGGGGGGAGGGAAGTGACCCAGCCAGTGCAGGACTCCCGGAACACCCATGCTCCGAGTGCACCCAATAAATCCTTGAAGAAAATGAGTACCTGACTTGGAGAAGCTGAATCGTAGGCTCATTAGGAGGCTAAGATGACAGACAGGTCATGCCTCCCTAAAATAAAACCAGCAGCAAGAGCACAGGGTGACGGAGCACGTATGAGCCTGGACTTCAAAGCCAGCTGGCCTGCGTCTGAACTCTGGATCACCTCGGAAGACTTCTGTGCCTCAGGTGCTTTAACTGGAAGGGGAACGCTAGCGCCTGTCCCCCATGGGGATGCTATGAGGTGATATGTATGCAGCACTGCACCCCTGCTTCACACACCCTGAAGCTCAGCAGAGGTGTTAACAGACTCAAATACACAGGAAGCAAAAGCAGCTCTGCTGCCAGGACCATGAACCCACCATCAACTTCCTCCTCTGCGGACTGAGCTCCCTCCGGGCAGGCGCTGAGGCCTGGACCTCTGCCTCCCGCAGCCCAGAGGCTGGGCTGCCTCCCAGCAGAGGCTCAGTCAGCAGCAGCTGGGTGAACTCTGTCAATAAGAAGCATGAAGGGCTGAAGCGGGTTGTCAGGGACCGTCGGGAGAGGGGAGATGCAGGCCTGAGGGCCTGAAGGTGAGAAGGGAGCAGCTGCCAGAGGTAGAAGATGGTGCTGGGAAAGGAAGAGATCAGACCGAAGACTGATGTCCACCTTTTTGAAGAGGTGAAATGTCACCTATTTTGAATCTGCTTAAAACTCAGTATTTCTCCTTTCCCTCCCAGAACCTACAGAGAAGTCAACGGATGTTTCCGATCAAGACTGTCTCTATCCACCCCCACTGCACTCTGCTGGGAAGTGGGGGAGGGGATGCAGAAAGCTGTCTGAGTGGCACCCGTGGGCTGGTGAGGGCCTCCAACTCTGGAGCCAGGACAGAGGAGACAGTGCCTCCCATCCAGCTCCCTCTCTGCAGCAGCTGGCCTGGCACTGGGCCACGGTCTGAGGGAGGAGGCCGGGGAGCCTCACCAGGTTTCACAGCGGCAGACTTCCGGCCTCGCTTGGCAGGGGACCGGTCCTCTTCAGAGGTGATGAGTTTCCTTTTGCCCGAGACAGCTCCGGCGGAGGCACGCGGGCTTTCCGTGACCTTCCGGGTCGGGGTCGTGCTGCTGCTGCTGGAGGCAGTGTGGGTGGCTGGGGAGCTGATGTTGCTGCGCCGTTTCCGTTTCCCTTCCACCAAATTATCTGTGACAGGATAAGCCAAAGGTCGGTCAACTTCTCCATCTAAGGCCTGAACTCCAAGAAGATGGGCAGAGCCTGACTCAGACACCGCCGTGACCTTTCACCAGCCTCCCCCGGGGCAGAGGCCTTTCAAGGCCACCATCCTTCCTGTTTCCATCTCTGCCATGACTGACACGTGTGTGTTCCCCAACAGAACTGGGGAGCCAGCACAACCTGACGACTGACCATTCGGTCCTGGGGCGGAAATAAAGACAGGCAGTGGCTCCAGAAAAGGACGGCTCGGGCCATCGCATCAGCCACAGGGGACAGTAAGGCCTATGGGAGATTGCTGGATGCTCCAGAAGCCACTCCTCCCACACACAGGAGCCCAGAGGCACAGGTCTCACCTAAGCTGATATCTGCTGCCTTGGTGAGCGGCGTCACGGCCTCGTAAGGGCCGAGGCCATACTGCTCCCTCAGTCTGTTTCCTTGCTCCAAGGACAGGATGACAGCCATGCGCTTGTACCACTTCCTCTGGCCTTCTTTCTCAATGCTGTAGTACAGCTCTCCAGACTCCTTCCTGTGCCCTTTCACCACGCCTGGGTGAGGAAAACATGAAGCTGGCTGTTGTTTTCGGCTGCCCAGCACCCCTCACAAAGGCTTTGCTTTGCAGAACAGGCTAAGTACGGGAATCAGGTGATCCAACAGTGGGCTGAAGTTACGCTTTAACAAAATCCCCGTTGTCAATCTCAGATCCCACCACTTAGGACATATGTAGCTAGGACCCTGACATCGGGACGTGGAAAGTTTCCCAGCAGAAGGAACCCTTTAGTTATGAAATAAAGCTTCCTAGCCCTGGTGAGGCTCATTTAGTTGGAGCATCGTCCCGTGCACCAAAGGGTGGTGGGTTCAATCCCTGGTCAGGGCACATACAGGAGGCAACAGATCGGTGTTTCTCTCTCACATTAATGTTTCTCTCTCTCCCTCTCCCTTCCTCTCTCTCTCTAGTGGAAAAACATGTCCTCAGGTGAAGATAAATTAAATCTTCCTAAAGCCTGCCTTCATGGTTTGTAGGTGTTTAAATGGTGTTTGAAATGAAATGGCATGTGGTTTCTTAATTATCCCATTATAGCCTACTAATTCTTGGCTTCTTTCAAGGCTGAGTAATAATTCTTAAGCTATAGGTGAAAGATGACATCACTCTAAGAGAGAGAGCATGTGTCTATGTGTTTATGTCTGTGTAGCAAAATCAAAATAAAGATAGAACAAAGAAAAAAATAAATCCTGCCTAATCTTACTTCCCGATTATCTACTTTCCTGCTCTTGCTCTGATTCAGAACTTAAAGGTAAGGCCTTTAGGTTAGTTAGAAAAGCAATGTGGGGTATAAAGGAAACTGGGCTAGAATTGAGGGGACCTGCACCTAGGCCCAATTCTGCAACCACTAAGTGCGTAATCTTTGGCAAGATCCATTTCCAATCCTGTGAAAGAGATAACACTCCCTCCCCTCTATCAAGCAATAAATAATTTATACATACACACACACACACACAAACACAACACAACACATATATAAAACCAGGGCATTAATATAAACAGTTTTTCATTCCCACAAACAGAAAGTTCCATTTGTTCTCTTCGCTAGCCTATGCTTGAATGAATGACTAAAAGAAACCCAGAACCTAAGCCACAAGGAAAAAAATATTAGTACAGAGGAGATAACAGGCCGTGGTTCTCTCTTTATGTGTGCCACAGAATCACTCTCTCTCTCCTGCCTGTTCATCTCCTGGCTTATATCTATCACCACATAAATCACAAAGATCCCCTCAAAAGCAGAAAGAAGTCCAAGGCCAACAATATACTTCACACGAATGAAGAGCTAGAACTAGCAGCTGTCCAGTGCTGACATTATGCACAGCCTCAATAAATGGGACACAGAACCCCCACCCTTGATCCATAATTCACTCTGACACAGAAGCGCCTCTATCTTACGTGGGCTCCAAGAGTGGCTTTACACCTGAAAGAAGAAGGAATGCATCTGATACAAACTGTAAGTCACAGGTCAAAAAAGACCTCAGCCCATGTGCTACGAACTGATGCACACAGAGCTAAGTGTCAGCCAGAACTCGAAGGCGAAGTGGCCCATTTAACACTGAAGGGGCAAACACCAACTACGCAGGAGTGCGAACCACAAGAGTCTGGAGGGATTTCAGTCGGGGGCATTTTTGCCTATTATATCCCAATTCATGTTCCCAAAAATCCCCAGAAAGGATGATTTCAAATGACAAAGTCAATACAACATGTATCTCCAACTTAGTTCACAGAAAAGAGGTAAGATATTCAAAGAACTGGCACACGAAACTCATAACAAATATAAATCTCTCACTGTCACCAGTACAGGGACTGGCCACTTGAAAATAAAAAGGCACCTTGTCCAAACCAGAAAGCAAGTGGTGGGTGTGCAGGCACTAAAAACTTCTTCTTCAGCAAAAGCATCTCAATGTATTTGCCACACTCACCTACTAGGTTCCCAGCAAGGCGGGCAGTAAGTTTAAAAGTCACCGGTGAGAGAACAGAGAACGGAAAGGGAGAAGCACTAACTTCACGGTGGAGGAACCTGCAAATACCACCTGAGCCCAGTGCTGAAGGTTAAGGCACCACTGACGGCCTGTGGTGGTCACGCACCCACCTCCCCCATGTGATGTGATGAACAGGGAACTTCACCTCTGCAGCGTTCTTTTAAAAAACCCAAACTCCAAGCTAATCAGGAAAAAAACATAAGACAAACCCAAACCCAAATCTTCTACAAAATACCTGACCGGTACTCCTCAAAACTGTCAAGGTCATAAAAAACAAGAAAAGATTCCGACACTGTCACAGCTGAGAGGCGATCGCAGGACACGGAGGACCCAATGCAATGTGGTGCTCATCCCGGACGGGATCCCCAAACAGACAGGGACGTGGAAAAGCTGGCGAAACCCAAATACAGTCTGCAATTTAGTTGATAGTAATAAGCCAAGGTTGGTTTCTTAGTTTTGACAAATGCTAACTTAAGAGAAAGTTGAAAAAGGGGTGAGAAATATATGGGAACTCTGTACTATCAGTACCCTGTGCTTTGCAAATTTTCTGTAGATACAGAATTATTCCAAAATAACAAGTTTATTCAAAAATAAGCAACGGAGAACAACAAAAAAGCCAATGGTGCAATTAACCAGTGCTGCAAGAACAGAATTTCTGGCAGGAGAGGACTGCCCAGAGCAGTAATCTCTGCAGAGGCTTCTTTTATTACCTGCACTGAAATACTCATCCTCCGAGAGGGCCGTCACCTCCGTATCCAACGGGATGGGGTCACACAGCAGAATGTCTTTGCCCAACACATCACACTCGTACCCGTCATCAAAGAGCAATTTATACTTCCCAGCTCCGACATCTTGTGTGATTTTCCCAGAGTAGAAATAGCCATTGGATGACCACTTGGCCACAACACGGAGCCCTACAAAGCTATTGCCTGGAGAGGAAGCATCTAAGCCATCAGAAGGGCCAGCAGCAGCCTGGAAAGGAATCTCTGGAGAGTCACTTCGGCGTGAAGCACCAGCACCCGTGTCCACGCGTTTGGTGGAGTCTGGCACTCGGGGCGCGATACGGGTGAAGGACTTGTCATCTGGCGACATGCTGGGCGAAATGTCCTCTATGCCCAACGGGCCAGGCACAGCTGTTTCTCTAATAAGAAATAAGAGATAGGAGAAGGCAGTGAGAATAAGAAGAGAGAATACTTGACTAGCAATCTTCCCACTCCTTCGTCCATGGGTCTCTTCAGCCCATTCTTTGATAACCCATCACAGGCATAAGCCTGCTCTCTCAGGGCCTCACTCTGATCCCTGCCCACTCCCCAGTCAGTGTGGGTCCCTCTTCTCCCTCCTGACACCCCACGTACTCTCTGATCCCCTCTCTTCTCTCTTTGCCCTTTTTTTCTAAACAAGTCATAGACTAAGTGTATCTCACACTACCCGGGTACCTGGTTCCAGTGGTCCGAGAAGGCGGGCGGCCCCTTCGCCCGCGCCCACGAGGCGTGACTGGAGCCTTCCCTCCCTGTCTGATGCCAAGGCCTGCATCACCATCCTCCTCACACACTGGCGCCCCTGTCTGACTGACCCCTTTTCTAGGACTAGAGAATGAAGACAGGTTAGTCTGATGGCACCTGCTACTGAATCCTTTCCCCAAAGCTCCCCTCGGCCCTCAGACTACATGCCAGGCCTCCAGGGCAGCAGGAAGCTGGTCCATACCCGCCACCAAAGTACCAGCTGGGGAGTGGGAATGTGGACAAGTACAGGAATCCTCCTCCTCGCACGTCTATTCCCGACACAGCTTCCTACTGCTGCCCTCAAAAACAGCCCGTTTCTGGCCTGCCTTCTCTTCTACTTCAGGCTCTGGACCTCTGCCCAGGGAACAAAAAGCGAGGGGATGTGTCAAGTTGGGCCACTACCCCGAACTTCCTGTACTCCCAATCGAAACACTCATAGGCTGCAGGAAATGGGGGTGGCAGGAGCACGTGCCAGCGCTGTCCAAGTCCCACCACCTGGTTTCCACCTTTTCTAAGGAGGTCTGCCTCCCAGCCAACCCCAAATAGGACAGGAACGCACGAGGAGAAAAGGAATCCATTTATCTGATGGAGGATGGGGTTTCCCATTGCTCCCCTTTTTCTGTGATATTTAAAATGTCAGCAACCCTGCCCCTGCTGTGGCTCTCTCTCTGGGGACCCTGTCTGCACCTCGGTTTTCCTGGGCCTCCTCGGGAGCTGGGCAAGGCAAAATCTGCGGGTTCTGTCCCGCCGGTTTTCCCTTTGAGTGGTCCGGCTCCTCGCCCTGAGCTGCCACTGCTGTGAATGGCTGAGAGGCTCGTCCCACTGGAGGTGCGGAGTAAGCTGGACGCCTTGGAGGAAAAGGAGCTGATATCCCCCAGGTCCCCTGAGGAGCCCCCAGTCTTTGAAGGGGAAATTTCAGATTCACACTCCCGACACTCTACAACTGGCTCTTCAGTCTCCTGCAAGGAAGAAATGGATACAAAAGCTAAAAGAAACCACAATAACATAACGCTAATGTGATGGATGGAAAATCCTAGAGATGGCAAGAAATTTCAATTCAGAAAGATGGAAATCAGGAATAATGGAAATGTTCTACATTTGTTTAGAATAGTGGTTACATATAACTGTTAAAAACCACTGAACTGAATAAGATCTACGCATTCTACAGAGAATACATTATAGCACAATAAAAAATATAAAAAATAAAGGTGGGAAAAAAGAGACCTCTATCCTGAACTGTTAATTATCTTTTTACTGGACAAATTCACAACCTTTGGCTACCAAGAAACAGCAGTGCTTCTTACCCAGAGGACAGAGGTAAGTCCCTGTCTGAAAGGCAGGTAAGGAAGGAGGTAGTAGTCAGAGAAGGAAAATTAGTGGTTGGGAGCCGTTCTGGTACGTGATTAGCAGTGGGAAGCATTACCTGTTTTTTTGAGATTAGGAGTTTTATATTACCTTTCAACAATACTATTTTAAAAATTAAGATAAAAAAGATAATCAAAATATATGAGTTTTCAGAAATCTAGAGGACAGGAATGTCAAAATGACTATCTCACATGCCTACTTTGATGGACTGATAGTGGTTGCCTGGAGCCCAGTTTAAGCAGCCTTCCAAGGCTAATTCCCAGGCTTATGGGAGAAGGTTCTATAACCAATCATCAATGTCCCCCATGGCACAGGACTGAGAAATTACTGACAGGAGCTGCACATCTGCCTTTCTGCTCTAGTGCATTATTGTACTGTCAAAAAATAGCCCTAGCCGATTTGGCTCAGTGGATAGTGTCAGCCTGCGGACCAAAGGGTCCCAGGTTCAATTCTGGTCAAGGGCATGTACCTCGGTTGCGGGCTCCTCCCCAGAGGCCCTGGTCAGGGCTCATGCAGGAGGCAACCAATCGATGTGTTTCTCTCACATTGATATTTCTCTCTGTCTTTCCCTCTCTTTTCCACTCTCTCTCTCTAAATCAATGGAAAAAATCCTCGGGTGAGGATTAAATATATATATATGTAGAAGATACACTCTTCCCTCAGAGAGTTTGCAATCTCTCTGGGAGACAGTATGAACACACATTTAAATAAAGCTATGAGCTGACTAAATAAATATTTTGGACCATTCCCTTCTTGAAAATATGTCCTCCTTTAGAATCTGTAAGTCATTTTCTCTTCCTTTCATTCACCCCTTTGGCTACTTCGATTTATGTTTGTATTTGGGTTCCTCTTTCTCAGTTTATTCCTTTAAAATTGGTATTTCCCAAGACTCTGTGGCCATTCCTCTTCCCACCCGTCCATGCCTTCCCTGGCTAGTCTCATCAGACCCATACCTGACTGTCCACAACACAATGATCACTCAGCTCCAAACTCTCAGATGCAAATGCCTACTAACTCTTCCCCGAGGACACCTGAAATTTAACCCAACACTCAACCCTGTCCATTTCCTGCCTCAATGAATGCACCCTGGCCATCCCCAGTGACCTGACATTCTCTGCAGCTCTCTCTAGCAGAGGCTGCTTTTTCTCAACCAAGCCTCAATTCAAGAGTTTGGAGATGAGAGGCCTCTTTGCTCCCCATTGCCTTTAACAGACCATTTCTCTTTCCCCACCTCTCTCTCCTACCAAACCACTACTTGCCATTCTGTTAAACTTTCCTCTCCCTTCCCCTTGTTACTCACCAACACCCTCCAATCACTCCCTCTCATGCATGAACACCTCAGCTCCTGGTACATAACCTCCCTTCCCTCCCCACCCCTACTTCTGTCATCATTCTCTGTGACTTACATCCATCAAATGACCCATCCAGCAACTCTCAACTTTCCCGGTCTAATGACCACCATGAACCTTTTCTTCTACTCTGCATCATCCACCTGTTACTAGGGTCAATAACAGAAACTGCACCACCTCCAAAAATCTCAATCACAAACACGCCCTTCTCCAAGCACCATCTCCTATCATCCAACTCGAATGCCCTACCTGGGTTCAGTCATCTGCCAAGGTCATTTGACTGAAACAGGTGTTGTGAACCCAGAATGTAAGTTAATTCCTTCTCCTGGTCATGGCAAATGTGTAGGGGCAAGGCCTGCACAGAAGGCTGGGACTCCAGGTGTGTTTCAGTTAGAGAGCAGGCTCAAAAAGCAGTAGCCAGCCCTAACCGGTTTGGCTCAGTGGAGAGCGTCAGCCTGCAGACTCAAGGGTCCCAGGTTCGATTCTGGTCAAGGGCATGTACCTTGGTTACGGGCACATCCCCAGTAGGGGGTGTGCAGGAGGCAGCTGATGTTTCTCTCTCATCGATGTTTCTAACTATCCCTCTCCCTTCCTCTCTGTAAAAAAAATCAATAAAATATATTTTAAAAAATAAAAATAAAAATCATCATTCTCCCCTTTAAAAAAAAAAAAAGCAGTAGCCAGCTATACCTGCCTTTGCAACTGTCCAGCAATCGAAGCTATTGCTCTGATATGACTTAGGCCCAGGCTGCAAGTTGTCCTATGATGTTTTCGATGTATTTGCTTACTTGTTTTCCTGTATGTCTCTCCTGCTAGACTACAGAGGCCACATGAAGATAGAGATCAGAACCATCTTCTTTCCTGGACATATCCCCCAAATCTAGCATAGTACCTTCTGCAGAAGAGGCCCTTAGTAAATATTTATTGAAATAGGATCTTCTCTTTCAAACTGTGTCCTATTTATATTCTCTATCTCAGTATATGGTACCACCATATATCCAGCTGATCAGGCAAAAAGCCCAGACATTTAATATGATTCTAATATGATTTCTTCCCTCTCCCTCAATCCCCACTTTCAGGAATTCCCCAGAATCTATGTATTTCTTGCATCTATGTCTCTCCTCTCAACCCTTACTGCCACTGCCCTAACTTGACACTAATTACCTCTTGTCTGACTATGCCTCTAACCTCAACACACTCCAATTCATTTACACTGCTGTCAATCTAACTTACCCAACATGCAATTTATCCTATATAATAAAAGCCTAATATGCTAAGCGTCCAGTCGTCCGTTCAACCAATCAAAGGCAAATGATATGCTAAGGCCGCTCAACCGCTCACTATGACATGCATTGACCACCAGGGGGCAGACAGTCGACTGGTAGGTTAGCTTGCTGCTGGGGTCCGGCCGATCAGGACTGAGCAAAACGGGCCAGACACACCCTGGAGCCCTCCCATGACCCCTCCCAGGCTGGCCAACCTCCTGTGTCCCTCCCTGGCCTCGATTGTGCACCGGTGGGGTCCCTGGGCCTGGCCTGCGCCCTCTTGCAATCCAGGACCCCCCGGTGGATGTTGGAGAGCTGGTTTCAGCCTGATCCCGCAGGCCAGGCCAAAGGACCCCACTGGTGCATGAATTCGTGCACCGGGGCTCTAGTTAATTAATAACAATGGTGCCTTTGCTCACTGAGCCTTCTATACGGAATGCCCTTTCCCCTTAGCTCCCAGTATTTAAAACCTTCAGTGTCCAACTCTAATCTAAGTATATTACTCCTTTTCCTCCAAATTCTCTAATGGCTCTCCATCACAAAGAAGATAAAAATCTAAATTCCTTCCTATGGTACACAGAGTCCTTATGCTCTGGGCCCTTACCAACCTCAACAGCATCCTCTCTCATTATTCCCTATCCTACTGTTCTTGTCATACTGAGCTTCTAAATATTCATTAAGCATGCCATGCCACCTACATATTTACCTAACTTTTCCTTCTGCCTGCACTGTCCTCCCCCACCCCTCAATGCTATTTGCCACACTCTTGGGCACTGCATATCCTGTGAGGCCTTTTAGCCACCTTCAGGTAGGCTAGTGGGCTCCATCCCTCTTCCTAACACAGCTTTCCACCCTCCACTACAGCAACCAACACGTTGTGGATTTGTTGCATGTGAAGTGTAAACCCCTAGAGAACAGGGACACTGTCTTTTTACCCTCATACTCCCAGTGCCTACCACAGTACTAGGATTTACCTGCTGGTAAATAAATGAATACAATCTTTAAAAGATGATAAACAAGGGCTACAAGAGATGAAGGAAGGAAAGTTCCCAGAGTCCTCTGACCTCAACCTGTCCACCTTCACACCACTACACATCTCTGTGCTGCACGCCAATTAGACTGTTCACACCGTGTTTTCTCTACTTTCTGCTTCTCTGCCTTTGCTCCTCAAGCCTTGCATAAGAATGCCCTTTCCCCTTATCTCCCAATATCCTAAACCTTCAGTGTACAACTCAAATACCTTCTGGCCATCATCCAGAAAGATTTTATCAAAATTTCCCTCTTCCTTTCGGAATACATCACTTTCACTCTTAAAAGCCAGCATATAGTCTGGCTGGTGTGGCTCAGTGCTTGAGCATCGACCTATGAACTAGGAGGTCATGGTTTGATCCCCAGTCAGGGCACATGCCTGGGTTGCGGGCTCGATCCCCAATGTGGGGAGTGCAGGAGGCAGTCAATCAATGATTCTCCCTCATCATTGATGTTTCTCTCTCTCTCTCTCCCCCTCTCTGAAATCAATAAAAATATTTTTTTAAGAAAGGCAGCATAGTGTGGTGCTTAGGAAGGTGGGCATTGGAACTAGACTGTCTGGATTGAATTCCAGTCCCTCTATTAGCTATGTAGCCTTAAGCAGGTTATTTTAACTCGCTGTCCCTCAGCTTCTTTATCTGCAGCATGGGAATAACAATATCTATATCATAGCTAACTGAGGATAAAATAAATTAAATCATTTACAGTCCTTAGAATAGTGCCTGGCATATAGTTAGTGCTCTATAAATGTTAGTCATTATCATCCTTTTATTTAATTATGGCAATGTCTCCCATAGGGGTACGATAAATATTACATTAAGAAATATTTATGACATGGAACTTCATTTTCCCCTCAGAGTATCTAGGAGGCCTGCTGTTTCCAGAAATATACTCTACAAAGCACCATATAACAAATTAAGTAATATGTGTAACACTTGATATAGCACCTGGCACAGAGTTCATTGTAACTGCAACAGTTTCAAAACCTTTACATGAAAGCAAATTGTTTTTCTATAAAGCTCCTGAGTTCATAATTTTTACAAAATAGTAATAACATTGAAAAACAGTATGCAAACATAAAATTGAAGATGAATCAACATTTTAAAAGAAGTATTTCTGGGATTATTATTATTTGGTATACAATAAATAAAGAACATAAGACAGTTTCTCAAACTAATGTCAAATGCTTTCTGACACAAGAGCCACAATGGCCCATTAATAAACAATAGCTATAATATATTCCATTTAATAAAACTATATACCATAGTTTCATTCTCGGAGTACAGCTTCCTCTATGACTAGCTGGCAGAATTAAACAAAAGTGCCCGAGTGAAGGAAGAAAATAGCTCTGCCTCTTATGAATTAAATAGAATGGTTCCCAAATATTAACATATGTACCCAGAAAGGTGCCAGTCTAGAAAGTTTGTCTAATCTCAGTATTCGATGTGAACAAAGTCAGCATATAACACTGTCCAATATAATAGTCAATAAATGCTAATATTACGCTGACACTGGGAATGAGTCCAGATGAACCCTGACAAATGAAGGTCCATGGCTTACCAACAGGTCCATAACCACATTTGATGAAGACCAAGAAAGGACACGTGAGTAAACATGAAAACACGTGAGAAAACAATGACAATGAGAAAACATATGCAGCCCCGCAGGAAATTCTAAATTTCATTAGAGTTTCCAAGGATTAAAAATAATACATAAAATCTTTATATTTCTATATGACAGAGATGTATCCATCTATTCTTTGTAAAAACGGAAAGCATGATGGGACCGGTTGAATAACCAGCCAAAGGTCAACATCAAACCCATGGTTGGAAAAGACACAGAATTCAGGACTCTTGGTTTCTAAGCTGGTTCTTATATCTTTCTATTAAAAAGATGGAAGAAAACAAAGTGTTAGTAGCTAGTTGCTCAGGACAGGGGCTTGGGGAGGTGGCATGAAGTGACAGAGTAATTTTTCTACTGAAAGAAATTTGCCACATCGACCCACAGCATATATTACCTCAGTAACTTTTCTTTCTACTTCTGTTCCATCCACATAATACACATCTGTGATGACACGAGTGACAAGCGTGCGAACCTCATGGATTGTCCTCATGTGCCGATGCAGGACATGGCCACGCGGTGGCTGCGGCATATCGAACTCCTCCTCTCCCTGTGGAAGCAAATGGAGAGCACAAGCATGGGTCTCACTGCAAACGGGCAGAGTCCAGGTCAACTTCTTCATGATGAACAGTGCAGAGGCTCCAGGAATCTAGTGTGATAACACTTTCCAGCTGCTTTGTTTTGCAGTCACCTACATAAAAACAGCGATGGACCATCTGTACAGCCAGAGGCTAGAAGAATTTGTCTCAGTGTCACCAAAAATGACCTATTTCTGTCTAAATCAAAATTGTAACATCTAGCATTTATATTTAAGATATTTAAGTAAAACTTTGATCGCCGAAAAGTACATTGTTTTTAAACTTTGATCTTTCTGATTTTGATGCTGACTTTTACAGGTTTATACTTGAAACAGCTCTGTAAATAAAAGGCATCTTCAGAACTTTATGTAAACCAGAATGACAGCTGTTGACCTCAGTGCAGTCTGTTTTACCGGCATCAGTAAACAAAACTATGGTTGAGTTATACCTGGAACAAGATACACTAATTTATCCTAGAATTACATGTAAAATATTGAATCTATTCCAAATAATAGATTATAACTAAAGAGCTGAACTAGTGTCCAGAAACAGAAAATATTAGCAAATTAGGATTTTGTATCTAGATCAGCGGTCGCCAACCTTTCGGACCTCACGGACCACCAGTTGGCAACTGCTGGCTGATCTAGTTGTACCATAAAGAATAATCAGTTAAATAGTTTAATTAAGACCTACATTTTTAATACAACTGTTACGTATATGTTTTCTCATAACACCTATGTCACATTTATCCACAGTCACACCCTCCCCTGTACCTACTGGGTCTATAATTCTGAAGAGTAAATGCACACTTTTTCTCCCCCCCTTATTCCCCCTATAGTGGACTAATTTTACTTTCAGTAGTCAGTGTCAAAGTATCCAAGTCTTTCCAAAGAATTATATGTACCACTGCAATAATGGGGATTCTGGGTGTTTCATGACAATGTGGTAGTAATTTACCTACAACTTTCTATAATTTGCCTGAATAATTCCTACTCCAACCCCATCTTAGAGGTAAAATATGTACTAAAAAGGAACTATGTAAATTATGTGAATAAATAAAAATGAAATCAAAAGCATGGAATGTTATTCAACCAATTCCTTAAATACTTCTATACATACAACTCTGGTTAGTGAATGGTCCGAGCATTGCTCTGTCACACCTCAACTGCCAGGGGCCCCTGTGTTAGAACCATGACAGCCTGGACCTCTTTGGGTCTGAAAGATTTCGGTGCTTTACATATCCCTGAAATGTGGCCAAGAAGCCTCCCTGTAATTCTTCCATTACCAACACCCAGACAAATGATCACTTCCTGAAAGACACTTACACATGTCTGACAGAATAAGAAAGGAGAGAAGGGAAAGGGGTAGATAAAAGGAAAGCTATGTTTATTCTTTCTTTAAAGTCTTCTGAAAAGTGATCTCTGTAAAGATAAAATAACTTGAGAATTTTGTCATTAAGACAAAATGAAAATAAAACCATACTTTCCCTTCATAGAAACCTGGCTCCAGACCCACTTGAAAATTTAAAGAATGTCAAAGGTAGCTGCCTATACTATTCTCTAAGCACTGGCCTGAGTCCTACCCAGACTGCAGGGAGTAACAAAGCTCTGACACTTGGAAAACCTCGTTTTCATTCACATTGTTGTGCTAACATCACCATGAACTTGTTTATCTTTCCCAAATGAAACTCTACCCATTCACCTCTTTTCCTAGCATCTTTTTTCTCTTAGCATAAGCAACGAGCTCTTAAATGTTACATCACTCCGCATGACACAGGATAAACTACTAAAGTATCAGCAGTGGTTGTGGTAGTGACAGCAGCCCCCAACAATGACAGAGCACTTACTATGTGCCAGGCCCAGAGCTTGGGGCTTTGCATGCCTTATCTCATTTAATCCTCACTATTCAGATGAAGTGGTCTGATTCCAAAGCTTGAGCCTTAAGCATACTGGCCCACTGGCTCCTATCATCATGATGAGCTAGGAGAAGGGATTACTTCCCTATTTTAGAGAAGTAGAATATGAGGAAGAAAAGGAAAATATAAAACAGTGGCTCCCACATGATTGCTATCTTTAAGTTTAATTTTTATAAAAGCAGAGAAAACAAAATTATGCAGCAGAATGCAAACACTTTAAGGGTGAAAATAAACAGACGGAAAATGGGATCTGATATGCTAGAACCCCTATATCCAAAAGACTGTTGATATTTGAATCTGTATGAATTGATAAGGTCTTAAATCCCAAAGACTGTGTCACTATAAAAGTCTAATATAAACAGTTTTTGGAGAGGCAAGGATAGACAGAACAAGACTACACAGGCCATGATTAAAATATAGAAAAGCAACATAGCATAATGAAAAGAATACCAATTCTGAAGTAGACATGCTGAGTTCAAATTCCAGTTCTGCCACCTACTGATGGCAAAATCTTGGGCAAGTTACTTAACCTCTCTTCAGCTTGGTTTCTTTACCTGTGAAATGGGAGTAATGATACCAACCTCACGGGTTGTCTTGAGCACAATGCTGACATAGGGCAGGTGTTCAGTAACTAGGATCTACTTCCCTACTCTATTCCCAAGAACCTGTTCCTCCTCCAGCCTCACTTCCATCAGCCCCAATGCTTTTCCTCCCATTAAGTCTAGTCTGAGCCTTTCTGCAGTCCCTAGTCACCTAGAGACTTGTGCCCATCCATCTCTCTCTATTCCTGTTACTATTCTTTGTTTCTAATACTGTGATACACTATCTTTCATGCTTCTTCTACTCCTTCCTCCTTTACATTTTACTCTCTCAGTTCCTGCGAACCATGGTGAAACAGACTTGGAGGAAACACAATTAGCTCTGATAGTTATAAAGAAGGATGCAAAATGATAGCAAAAGGGAAGGAAAAGATTGAACAACTTAAAAGAATATAGGACCCAGACTATATTCCTGGCTTTCTTTTCTAGTAAAGACCTACTTGGCAAACTCTAGCACTATTCCATTTTCCCTAAGAGACCATTTATTAGCTACAGCTACCCAAAATTTTCACTACCCTGTCTCTATCCTGAATAAATTGTTTTTGTCTTTTAATTACTGGTCTGTACAAAATTATGAAGGATTATCAGTAGGTAAAAGTACCACAGCTTAATTCTCCGGGAATCCAGAAAGTGGCACCGGCACTTCTCTCACCTGGCTGTGGAGTGACTCTGTGTCATCCCCAGAAGCACTGGTTGGCTTCTCACCAGTCCCCTTCTCAGTCTGAACTGTGGCATCCTGTTTTCCAGAGTTCTCATCCACTGTACTGGTCCCCTGTTCACACACATTTTTTACAGTCTGGGTCGCTGCTGAAACAGTTTCTGGGATCCATAGGGAAGGCTCTATGGTCTGAATTCCTATGTTATTTTGGCTGGGCCTTTCAATCAAGGTCTTACTAGGTTTTTCCTGATTGGCATTCCACCCTTCTTTCTGGCCGTCTAGCACATCTATCTCCATTGCTTCCTCTCGCAGACTGGATGGCCCCTTTGTGGCCTTCTGCTGGGAGGCAGGCGGCGCAGGGTCTTCGACGGGGCTACTGGGCTTCGTAGTTTGTTGATGCTGCCCGGTCCTTTGGTCACCTTCCAATTCTTCCTTCTCTTCTTCATCTTCAGTACTTGGAAAATGGAGTAAGTTCCCCCTGAGAATCAACCACATAAAGAAACCATGTCAAGTAAGCGCACCTGCATGTACATACGCATGTGCATGCTCATGTGTGCATACTGGCAAGGGGGAACCATAATTTGACAATTTGAGAAACGTGGGGGAGAAAATAAAATGACCAAGAATATCACCTTATGAGGTTTCTCATCATAAT
Organism: Myotis lucifugus; assembly: GCF_000147115.1. Taxonomy (NCBI): domain Eukaryota; kingdom Metazoa; phylum Chordata; class Mammalia; order Chiroptera; family Vespertilionidae; genus Myotis; species Myotis lucifugus. The sequence continues at coordinate 3,136,203 of NW_005871157.1, forward strand.
TTCACTCCTGTGATGATAAAATTCCACTGTGATGATAAAATAGTCATAATACTTCTTCTCATCACTAGCTATAAACTCTGACATAGGAAAATAAATTAAATAAGAAGATATAAAGCCATTAATGAAGTCACAGACAATGAAGGCAGCTTAGGGATCTATTTCACAAAAGCTCAATTAAACAACAAATAACAACAATAAAAATAACAAAAAAAAGGGGGGGGACACAAATTAAAAAAAAAACAATAAAGAAAACAAAAAGGGGGAAAAAGATCAATTAGGTCAAGAGTCCTCTGACTTTATAAATGATTCTAACATTTCTTAAATGACTACTGGCATTTTAGATACACCTAAGCGCGACCAACAATTTCAGCAAAAGAATAGATCCCAGCTTTGCAAGCTACTAGTATATCTACAACTAACCATTTCAGGATGACTTGGTGCCTCAAGATACAGCCAACTTCTTAGACTTACCATTTGGCTGTCAGTGACTTACTCATTTCACTGCATTTGGTGAATGTCTCCTGCAAACCAGGTACCATGAAGCTCTAGGTGCCTAGAGGCGTTAAATGTCTTTAACAATACACCAGGATAAAAAGACCCAGATTAACTCCAAGGGAGCAGGTTACACAGGAACTTGACATTCATGTCTTATTCAAGTTTATACTTAAAACACCCACCACAGGGCTTAATATAAAGTTAAGTGTCTAATGAATGTATTTTAAACAAAAGAATTCATGTTCTCTCAACTGGTTAACTGCAAAAAGCTACTCTGATTAAATAAGCTAATTGTATAACTAGCAAATGCCCATGTAGAAAATGCCCATAGCTTAAAAAAAAAAGTCCATAACCTTTGACTTTTTGTAAGTTATAAGTTCAAATGAATAAGTATACTACAAACAACAACAAACTAATGAATTTTTAGGCTACATTACATGCATAATGGCCAGAATAAAGATAAAAGGATCCATTTTGAACTGACCACAGTAAGATCACATCTGGAACCTGTTTTAGTTTGGGGTGTCATCTATATATATAAAAGCTTAAGCGACCGAAAGACCAGTCGACCGGTAGCTATGACGCACACTGACCACCAGGGGGCAGATGCTCAACACAGGAGCTGCCCCCGGTGGTCAGTGTACTCCCACAGCGGGAGCACCGCTCAGCTGACCGTTGGGCGCCAGACGCCAGGCTCACGGCTGTCAAGTGCAGCTGTGGTGACGCAAGCCTCTCCCACCTTGGCGGTACCAGGCACAGCGGGGCAGGGATCAGCAGGAGCGGTGAGGCGCCCGGCCAGGGCCCAGGCTCCTCCCCAACCACCTGCTGCTTCACACGCTACTACATCCCCCAAGGGGTCCCGGATTGCGAGAGGGCACAGGCCAGGCTGAGGAGCCCACTGGTGCACACATCCGTGCACCAGGCCTCTAGTATTTTATAATGCATAAACTGAGATACACCCAAAAGACAACATACAGGATGATAAAGGATCTACAAACTATGCTGTATGTTGCTGTAAGCATTTGACCAGAGAAAGGTGGAGCAGTTGCCAACTTGGGAGGAGCTCTTACCATAGGGCCTGCTCTGCTCTGAACCTTGAAGAGAAAAGGAGAGGTTTCTGAGGTTTCTATCATGTTTAGCTCAGTTTATCAAAACTGGAAGTTAGTCCTAGCTGGTTTGGCTCACTGGATGAGTGCGAGCCTGCAGACTGAAGGGTCCCAGGCTCGACTCCAGTCAAGGGCACATGCCAGGGTTGCAGGCTTGATCCCCAGTAGGGGGTGTGCAGGAGGCAGCTGATCAATGATTCTCCCTCATCATTGATATTTCTATCTCTCTCTCCCTCTCCCTTCTACTCTGAAATCAACGAAGATATATTTTTTAAACACACACACAAAAGAACAAAAAACTGGAAGTCAAAGAGGGATTTAGAATAGAGTTCTAACCAAGGGCCTGGTATAAATTGATTGTTATACTTTGTGTCCTGGGTGTCAGGAACCTCAACTGAATGAAATATATGTTTCAATGAAGAGATAGGAATAAGACCACCAGGAGACAGATGAGTAACACCTACCTCTAACGATGTTTATAAGTGATCTTATTTAAAAACTAGAGGTCCAGTGCACAAAATTCATGCGGGGGGGGGGGGAGTTTGAGGGGGGAAGTCCCTCAGCCCGGCCTACACCCTCTCCAATCCAGGACCCCTCGGGATCAGGCCTAAACTGGCAGTCGGACATTCCTCTTGCAATCCAGGACCACTGGCTCCTAACCGCTCGCCTGCCTGCCTGATTGCCTCCTAACCGCCTCTGCCTGCTGGCCTGGTTGCCCCCTAACTGCTCCCCTCCCAGCCTGATCGCCCCTTAGCTGCCCTCCCCTGCTGGCCCGATCACCCCTAACTGCTCTCCCCTGCCAGCCTGATAGCCCCCTAACTGCTCCCCTCCCAGCCTGATCGCCCCTTAGCTGCCCTCCCCTGCTGGCCCGATCACCCCTAACTGCTCTCCCCTGCCAGCCTGATAGCCCCTCACTGCCTCTGCCTCGGCCCCCGCCACAGTGGCTTTGTCCAGAAGACGTCCAGTCTAATTAGCATACAGTGGAGCCTTGACTTACGAGTTTAATTCGTTCCGAGACCAAGCTCGTTAAGGAGCTCGTTAACTCAAATTGCTCTGTCAACTCAATGCAAAAAATCGGCCAAGAGACAGCTGGTATCTCAAAAAACTCGTTAGTCGGGACACTCATAAGTCAAGGCCCCACTGTATTATCTTTTTATTAGAATAGATTATTTAGCACAGTACTAGGTATAAAACAGATGCTCAATCAATATTAGTTGCATAAGACAAAGCAATTAAGGACATGCAATTCATCTTCTTTATAAATTGAATACTCATGTTTGAATCTTTAAGATAACTAACATTAATAGCTAAGCAATAATGAAAGTGAGTCAAAAACTAGATGGGACATGACTGGATTAACTATTTTAATAATTCAATTACCATTGTTCCCCAACATAAACATAAACAAGCCTACTACACATTTTACTTCATAAGCTGCTTATTTAGGATAGAACTTCTGAACAGATATTCACTTCTAAAGCAAAGCCTTGTTTTATTTGAGACATTTAATTCTTAATTGATAAATTTTAGGTTGCTTTTTCCCCCCAAAAGAGTTAATCAGAAGAATTCTTCTTTCTCTAAAGACTAAATGTGTCTCATTGAAATATTAGCAATATATAGCAGATTCCTATCAAATATTAGAATTTTGGTATTTATAATTCTCATATTAGCATCAGTCAAATGAAATGATGTTAAAATCATAGTCATTTCCCACCCAGGATCATCCTATCTAATAAAAGAGAAAAATGGTAATTAGCGTACGACCGCTACCCTTCCCATTGGCTAATCAGAGCGATATGCAAATTAACTGCCAGTCAAGATGGTGGTTAACTGCCAACAAAGATGGCGGCTAATTTGCATACTGCAGGCAGGATGGGACAGCGCTATTCTGCCTGCCCGCCGCCATCCGGGCCTGCTATCTGTGACCCTGATGGCGGGCGACCCCTGTGCAACCCGACCCAGGGCTGGCAGGCGTGACCCCAGCGATCTGCCACTGGCCAGGCCCCCAACTGGCTCTCCCTCGGGAGATCCCCAGGCACTGGCGGGAAATGCTGCCCGTCAGCCAGCAGTCACCCCCCAACAGGCCCTCAGCAACCGGAGATCCCACAGCATTAAAGGGCAGCCTGCAGCCAGCCCCTGTGTGTGCCTGCCCATGGGATCTCTACGGAGATCACGGAGCAGGATAGGGCGGCCTGCAGCCAGCCCCTGTGTGCGCCTGCCCGTGGGATCGCCCCAGAGATCATGGATCAGGAAAGGGCGGCCTCTAGCCAGCCCCTGGGTGGCTGCAGGGATCACAGAGCAGGAAAGGGCGGCCTGCAGCCAGCCCCCCTGTGCGCCTGTCCCTGGGTAGCCCTGGGGATCTCACAGCAAGAAAGGGCGCCCCACCCTGGCCACAGCTCAAGGGAGAATACAACATGCAGTGGAGGCCAGGAGCCTGAGAGATCAACAGAGAGGGGCGCCTGCTCGAAGCCTTCAGGGTGTGGCTGGGGGTAGGCCCCCAGCAGACAGACACACACACACACACACACACACACACACACACACACAGCGCCTACTCTGAGCTTCCAATGTGGTTGGGAGCAGACCACCAGTGGACACACACACACACGGCAACTGCTCAGAGCCTATGTGGCAGGGCTGGGGGCAGGCCCCCAGCAGACACACACACACACACACACACACACACACACACACACACACGGGGACGGCTGCACTGAGCCTCTGCTGCCAGACTGTGGCCATCAGTAGGACATCCACTGAGGGATCCCGGACTGAGGGGCAGGCTTGGCTGAGGGAACCCCATCCCCCAGTGCACGAATTTCGTGCACCGGGCCTCTAGTATAATATATATATATATATAGTTTTGATTGGCAAGATTTGCTGATTAAGACCAACATAGAACAGCAGGTAAAAACCAAAAGCTTAATTACAACACATACTCCAAAAAGTGTTGCCCACTCCTAACAAGTTCATAAATTCTGTAGACATAATAAAGCAACTGAGAAATATCTAGCATGAATATATATATTAATGTCCCAAGAAACAAAAAAGAAGAAATCTTTAGCACCAGAACAAAGTTTTAGAAGACAAGAGAAATCCAATATACTGTAAGAAGGACCACACCTCTCTCTCTTCATTAGTTCCAGCTACACAATTCTATTCTGGTCACTGTATGCCAGATTTAGAAACTGATGCTAAGAAATTCTAGCAGAAAAAGCCTGGGCAAAATTAATCCTAAGCGAAACAGAGAAGAATAAATCTCCATATTTAACAAACTTCTAACCATTCAGTTCTCAGTGTAGATCTGTCTGTAGAGCAACGGAAGCCAAATCCAGCTGGATTGCAAGCCCTTTTTCTATCAAGGCTACACAAAATCCCCAGCAGCTGGGCCTATTGTAAGACAGTCTAATAAAACAGACAGGCAATACGATGCCCCTGATAAATTTAGTAATTGCTGGCCATTACCACACCAATTTTGGAACCACACAAAGTGACATTTCACCCAACAAGCTTCTTGATATAATAGAGGATATAATCTGGGCTAGCTGATTCCCAACAATACCAACAAGTTCACATTTAATCATCAGAATGCCCAATAAAAGCACTGACATGTTCCTTTTAAATATTTCTATCAATAAAGAATACAGAAATTATGCTGCAAATAACACTATTAGATACCTAGTGACAAACATTATTATATTCTCTAATTATAAAATCACTAAATTCCAGAGATGATAGATATCATATATCATAATGAAAATAAACTTATTTTCATTGTCATTACTTCTTTCCCTATAATAAATATAGGACTCATATATTCCAAACAAATACTCTTCAATTATATCAATAGCAAAGAAATATTTTGTAAATCAAAAAAATTTTTTTCTGCTTCAAAGCTGTTCTAAGAAATTATGGAGTAAAGAAATTATAGAAAAATCTTAATTCCATAAGGTCCGACAAACTTTAAATCTGGGATATTAAGCCCAAGCGATGTGGCTCAGTGGTTGAGCGTCGACCTATGAACCAGGTCACAGTTCAATTCCCAGTCAGGGCACATGGCCAGGGTCTCAGGCTTGATCCCCAGTAGGGGGGCATGCAGGAGGCACCCAATCAATGATTCTCTCTCAATATTGATGTTTCTATCTCTCCCTCTCCCTTCCTCTCTAAAGTCAATAAAATATATTTTTTAAATCTGGGATGTTAAGCATTATCTCAGTTTTGCTATGGGAAACTAAACGGAAATTAAAAGTCTGTTAAAAATAAACATTTCCAAACCTAAGAAAAAGAGAATAAATCTTGGAAATATAAAATGATAATAGTTTCATAAATATATGAAGACTTAATCATTTCAAATTGTTAGAACTGGCAGATAAAGACAAAAATCTATATCTATAAATTACTTAATAAAACTTCTCATGATTATAGCCCAGCCAGCGTGGCTTAGTGGTTGAGTATCAACCTATGAACCAGGAGGTCACAATTCGATTCCCATTCAGGGCACATGTCCGGGTTGCAGGTTCAATCCCTGGTGGGAGGCATGCAAAAGGCAGCCAATCAATGATTCTGTCTCATCCTTGATGTTTCTATCTCTCGCTCCCTCTTCCTTCCTCTCTGAAATTAATAAAAAATATATATATATGTATATATATTTTTTTTTAAACAAAAAATTCCTCATAACTATAAATCTTTATAAATCCATCTAGAATATGCTACAGTCCCTCAGATAAAAAAGTAAACTCAAGTTCCAAAATAGTAGCACTATATTCTAAATTTGGTACCACCACTTTATGAATCAATATAAATACAGCCCAGAAGATGCTGTGAAAATAAGCTCACCTGGTGGGTGTGGAGCAGGGATCCTGACTTTGAGCCTCATCCTCTTGCTGGGTATCGCAGACACAGCTAAGCAAAGACATGGCCTTCTGGGGACTAAGATAATAAATTAAAGCAATATACTATGTTAGTTTTGAAACAAAATGTACCTCTGAAGATTATCCTTTTAGGTACAGAGGAAATAAAATATTTTTTCTGCATCCAAAACTCCAAACTGCCTTACACCAAAATTCAGATTCTCAGAGTATTTGTTTCATATTAGCATAATTAAAAACTCTCAAGGAAGATTTACAGGAAATAAGGTGGACAGAGGACTATATTAAATACCATAAAGACACCATCAGAGGGGGTGTGAGGGGGCGAGGGCAGAGTGGAGGGGTCAATGGCGGGGGGAAAGGGGGACATCTGCAATACTTTCAACAATACACAATCAGCAAGGTCCAGAAATGTAAAAAAAACTCTGTAAGACATAAAGCCCTGTTTCTTCAACAAATAAATTGCTAACTAGTCAGGGCTGAGTTGGTAATTTTTTATACTGGGTGATGAATATACAGTGTTTATTACACTGTTTCTCTACTTTTGTATATGTTTGAAACCTTCAACAGTGAAATGTCTGAGAAAGAAGATGATAGCAAGTTACAGAGCCCAGTTACAGATGACACTTTGTTTAAAAAAGAGTGGTACTGCCTGGCCAGTGTGACTCAGTGATTGAGTGTCGACCTATGAACCAGGAGGTAATGGGTTTGACATCAGTCAGGGCACATGCCCAGGGTTTCGAGCTCGATCCCCAGTGTGGGACCATGCAGGAGGCGGCCAATCAATGATTCTCTCATCATTTATGTTTCTATCTCTCTCCCTCTCCCTTCCTCTCTGAAATCAATAAAAATATATTAAAAAGAGAGTGGTACTGCTTTACCCAAATACAGAGGAAGCAATGAGCATTTAAAATATTCTAACTGAGCTTACCTCTTTTTTTATTAATTGAATTTATTGGAGTGACATTGGTTGACAATACCATATGGGTTTCAAGTGTACAATTCAATAAACATCACCTGCATGCTGCAATGAGCACCCTGCATCCGAAGTAAAGCCTCTTTCCATCCCCATCTCCCCCGCTTTGCCAGCCTCCACCTAGCCACTACCCCCTCTCCCTCAGGCTATCATTGCACTGTTGTCTGTGTCTATGTGTGATATATATGTTTTTTGGCTAATCCCTTCACCTTCTTTCATCCAGTCCCCCCAACTTCCTCCCCTCTGACAGCTATCAGTTGGTTCCATGTATCTATGCCTCTGTTTCTATTTTGTCAATTTATTTTCTTCATTAGATTCCACATGTGAGATCATATGGTTTTTGACTTTCTCTGACTGGCTTATTTCACTTAGCATAATAATCTCCAGATCCATCCATTCTGTCACAAATGGTAAGATTTCCAGCAGCTCAGTTGGTTAGAGCAGCGATCGCCAACCTTCCGGACCTCACGGACCAGCAGTGGTTCACGGACCACCGGTTGGTGACCACTGGGTTAGAGTATTGTCTCGATACACCATGGTTGCAGGTTCAATCCCAGTTCAGGGCACATACAAGAATCAACCAGTGAATGCATAAATAAGTGGATCAACAAATCAATGTTTTCTCTTTCTCGAAAATTAATAAATTTAAAAAAAACTTTTCCAGAACTTACTTTAAATGATTTATTATACACCCAATGGTAAAATGAATAGTCAAACACTTTTAAAATTTAGATTCTCATATACAAAATTTGCTTCACAACAATACCAATGAATTTCTCCTCATCCTGTGATCCACCAATCCAATCATGTGCCTCAAGTATTTTCCCAACCCTACATCCCTCCCAAAGGGTTTGGGAAGCTTTAGCAGCATATTCTGGTCCCTTTCAATGGGCACATGTACAGACCAATAACAAGTTATATCTAGTATGCAATTCTGTTAAAACCAAAGAGATCAAGAATAAACTTTTTTTTTTCAACTTGTAAGACTACATATCATTAGTCTTCGATGTAAGGACCCTAAGGTTCCTATTTTTCAGATTAAATATGTAAGAGCCCAGAATACAACTAATCTCTCTAACATATAGCTAAGTACAGATCAAAGGATTTAGACAGGGGCCAGACACTTGAAACTGAAGGTCAATTTAGTCCACACATAGGCCTCATTTGACCCACCAAACAGGAGTTGAACCGGACTGTCCTCCTCCCCAGCCTTTCAGACAGGGCTGGTGTTCAGTGGGCCGTCATCCTCAGCACTTCAAGGGCTTGCACTTAGCCCGCTTTGCTTATTTATAGTACCTGCTTGGCCTGATTTAAAAATTCTCACCTATATTTCACAAACTGCTGCTACTGTTTTCACGCCAGAAACCAATAAAACAATTTTACTCTCACAGCCAGCAGATGGCAAAGCTTACCCACCAGAGCCTCCGGATGGAGTCATACTCATGCTCAAAGCATTACAGCCTTCATGACAAAGCAAAAATAACAGTTCAACACAGTAGCAAATTTGGCAAACAGAAGAGAAAATGGCCTGAGGCTGCGGCTGAGTAGAGGGTCTCAGAGGAACAAGGTCTAAGCCTATCTCTTGTTAAACCCTCCATTGCCTCACCAAAGCAACAACAATCTCAGTCGCAACAACAGAAAAGGTTAAAAAAAAAAGGACACTGTCCCACATGAACAAAAGGGAGAAAGGAAAACACCTTTAAATATCTTACTTCTAAGTATAGCAAAAGCTTTATTAGACTTAAGAAAGCCTATATTAGATTCAACACATTGTTAAATCCTTTATGCTGGAGTTATATTTTAAGTTTCATTCCTCTCTTGATAAATCATCTTCCCTGCAGTACAGTGGCTTTGTATATTGAATTCCTCTAAATAGCAACCAGCTCTAGTTACCTGGCAACAGCCTCAGCAACAACAGTAGATCCATTTTTTCTTTCACCAATTGCAGGCTCTTAATAAAAACAGAAGCAAGGAAAGGAAAGAAAAAGAGAATTCAGTTAATATTACACCAAAAAAACCTGTCCTACTAGTACATATTTGCAACAAATCACAAAAAGAAATGGGTAAGAATAATAAGGAAACAGAAAAAGATTTATAATTTAATTAGAGGCCTGGTGCACAAAATTCATGCACAGGTATGGTCCCTAGGCCTGACCTGCAATTAGGGTCATCTTTCCCAGCTGCCCACAGCCAGCCCTGCCCCCCACCGCCACCCACCCCTGGTTCCCTGTTTGCCATCAGGTGATCGGTGCCTAATGGCCAGGGAAAGGGACCAAGAAAGAGGTCAGCCGTTCCTGCCTGCTCGCCGGCCCCGCCCCCGCCGCAGGTCACCCTCTGTGTGTGGGGCGACCAGCAGGGCAGGGACCTTGGCCTGGTGCCACCCTCATCCCCTGCCACCCACCCCCAGGTTCGCCATCAGGCGATTGGAGCCTGCCGGCCGGGAAAGGAATTGAGAGGTGGTACAAGTTTCTCTCACTTCTATCAAAAATTTTTTTCAAACTTCCTACAGATGACTAATCAGTTTGTTCAGAAACAGAATGAAGCAGTAACATTTAAAAATGAATCTCAACTATCTTGTCTCATACAAGAATTTTTAAAATATGTACTTAAAAATACTTACTTAAAAATCAAATTAAAAATTAAAAATCAAATAAATTTAAAATAAACAAGAAAAGTTTAATAAGATAAATTATGTAGGAAAATGTCTTTGGATGCAAATTTTAAATAGTGTGCAGTTTTATGAGAACCCACACATAGAAAGTACTCAAGTTCTTCCTAAAGTTCTTTGGAGACAGATAATTGAAAAACCACATTTTCAAAAAAGAGGTGGCTCAGGTGGTTGAAATGTCATCCCATGCACCAAAGGGTTGTGGTTCAATCCCAGTCAGGGTACATGCCTGGGTTGCAGTTCAATCCCCTGTTGGGGCTCATGTAGAAGGCAGCCAATCGATATTTCTCTCTTACATAGATATTTATTTCTCTCAATCCCTTCCTCTCTCTTTAAAAAAAAAAAATGAGGAAATATATCCCTGGGTGAGGATTTTTTATCAAAAAAAGAAAAAGAATCAAGAATAATACTGAAAAGAATCCCATATTTTCAAAGTAATGTCACTAATATCAAGGGATTAAAATTTATTCACTGACAATTTATTCCAGCCTCAGAAAAAAATAACAAATACTTTTAAACATTTCTACAATTTCATGACCCAACATAATCTAAACAGTCTATCAAGGAGGCAGCTGAAGTTTAGTGGTTAAAGCCCTAGCTCTGAAACAGAAACCTGGCTCAGGCTCTGGCTCCAGCACTCTGAGTACAACCTGGGAGTAAACTCCTCCATCTTCTGAGTCAGTTTTCTCTCCTATAAGAGAGATAAAACAGGACCACCCTCACAGGTTTGTTGTGAGGATGAGAGGAGTGAAATTTTGAGTATGGTGCCTGATCCTATGCTCCTATTATCTGAAAAGTAATAATATGGTCATCCTTAACATTTAGCTTCATTTAAATTCTTTCCAATTGTAATCTCAAATCTAACGATTCAAGGCTACCACATACTCTCTTAATAAGCTCTACTTGATTTCAAAAAAGATGATAAGGATAGAAACATGTAATACTTTAATTTCTACTGAGGTTCTAAGATTCAAACCAATAAGCACTGAGAAGCAGAATAGCACTGTAATTTGGAACTGGACTTTGGTTCTTGGAACTAGTTTGAATTAAGGTACTACATTAAATAGTTGTATGACTCTAAGAAAGGTGCTCAACCGGCCTGTGCCTCAGTTTCCCCAACTGTAAAATGTAGATAATAATGGGATCTTCAAAAAAAACACAACTTTACAAGTTTGTCAGGAGATTTAGTGAGCTGTACATGTAAAATGCCTGGTGTATAGTAAGAACTGAAAATCTATTTAGGTAAAATTTTTCTTTGTTCTCAAAGAATGAAAAATCCCTCTTATTCAAGTTTACTCACTCTATTAGTGGTCTTTTTTATTATTATTATTATTTCGGAGAAAAAGGGAGAGGGAGAGAGACAGAACATTAATGATGACAGAGAACCATCGATCACCCCCGCTGGGGACCGAGCCCACAACCTGGGTATGTGCCTCAACCAGGAACCAAACCGAGACCCCTTGGCTCATAGGTTGATGCACAACCACTGAGCCACACCGGCCTGGCTATTAGTGGTCTTTGAAAGCTTTCCCTCACAACTCCCTCAGGGCCCTGGTTCATCAACTATATCCCCTATTCCCTCACTTTTAATCCATCTCTCTTGTGGATATTTCTATTCAGTCTATATACCTGATTAGACCTCTAAGTCTAAAAATGAAAAATCTCCTTTAATCCTGTATTTCACTCTAACTTTCCATATTTAACAAAAACTTCTTAAAAGAAGAATACATTTGCTGCCTCTTCTCCCATCATGCCTCAATTACGTTCAGTAGCTCCCATCCAAACCACTATACAGATATAGTTCTTGCTAGAGTCACCAAATGGATCCTAATTGCCAAACCCAATGTACTTCAGAAATATCTTACTAGACCTCACTTCTGCATCTGACATTGTTTTCTTCTTGTAACTTTCCTCCCCATAGCCATCCATGGCTTTATATTCTCTTAGCCAACTTCTCTGAATGTTCCTTTACAATCTCTTTTAAGACTTCTTCCTTTTCTAACTCCATTAAACTGCATTTACAAACTATTTAGTAAAAAAATGTATAACCTTTGGACTCAGATATGATTCAAACTCCAGCTCTACTTCTTACCAGTTATTGTGACCATAGATATATAACTTAAAATCTCTCTTAGTCTGTTTTCTCATCAATAAAATGGAAATAAGGATATCTATATGGAGTGCTATCATGAAAACTAAACACAGATGTAGAATCATCTGGTATTTTTTTCCTCCCCCTTACTTCTATATTCAACTGGTCCCAAGTTGTCCCTATTCTACTATCTACCTCTCAAATTCATCCCTTATCTCCATCCCCACTATTAATGACCCCAATTCCTGGTTAAAGACTCAGTTTGCCAGGCAGAAGAACAGGAAATGGGCAAGGCAAGGAATGATGCATAGAAGCCCAAGTTTTGAAACACTCAGCTGATCTATTTATTTATTCATTTACTTATCTATCTATCTTCACCCGAAGATATGTTTATTGATTTTAGAAATCCAGGGAAGAGGGAGAGGGAGAGAACCATTGATGTGAGAGAGAAACATGGACTGGTTGCTTCCCATACGAACCCCAACCAGAGATTCAACTCACAACCTAGGTATGTACTAAAGGGAATTGAACCTGCAACCTTTTGGTGTATGGGATGACACTCCAAGCAACTGAGTCACCAGGCCAGGGCTCAGCTGATCCTTTTAAAAAAGCAAATTCAGTCTTATTACTCCCTTGCCTAAAATTTTTCAGCTTCTCATCATGATATAAAAGGCCTTTCAGAATCTGGTCTCTACCTTACAGCCACTCCCTTGTACCTTCTCTGTATTTTAGCCATACCAAATAACTTGCAATTAATGTGGGAAAGTCAACATAAACCTACAATGTGAATCCACAATCTCAAATTTTCTACCCTCTTCTGAACTGTTTCTGAATATGGAAACCAATTACTTAATATCAACACAGGTTTAATGCAGAGATACAACTGGAACCATAGAGATTATAAAATGGAGCATCTTCGTCTTAGCTGGTTTGGCTCAGTAGATAAAGTGTTGGCCTATGGACTAAAGGGTCCCAGGTTCGATTCCAGTCAAGGGCACATGCTCAGGTTGCGGGCTCGATCCCCAGTAGAGGCTGTACAGGAGGCATCCAATCAATGATTCTTTCTCATCATTGATGTTTCTTTCTATCTCTCTCTCCCTCTCCCTTCCTCTCTGAAATCAATAAAAATATATTTTAAAATAAAGAAATAAAATAAAATGGAGCATCTTCAGTAACATTGACAGTGACTGGCCAAAAGCAAAGAATTAAATATATGACAATAATATTTTACAAATACATTTATAATTATAAAAGTATAACTAGAAAAAATATAACCACTACTTCCCAGATGATCTGGAGCTACTAATTACCCAAGATTAACATAAACTTACTTTCCAGACTAAACTGCAAAGATTCTTCACTCGCCTCCGCCTCAGGACTGACCAGTTTCATTCTCAGACACAATTTATCATCCATTTCTGGGACAGCCCCAGAATCTTCTTTTTCATTCCCAAGTATAGGATCATTAGTTTCCACCATGCTTTCAGACATGACATCACTGGTTGCTGTGGTGCTTTCTGGATAGTTGCTAATATCTGAAAGAAGAGAGGCAGGAGGTAGAAAGAAAGAACACTAAAATGCAAACAAAAAACAATAACTCAAGGTTGTCAATTTGCCTGTTTGGCTCCACAGCTCTGCAGGATTGAAAGGGAGTTCCTAGGTTAGATCCTGTCACAAGTATCAACAACTACACACTAGTATTGACACCTGGTCTTAGGAGCAACAGGATTCAGTTCCACTTCTGCATCTGGACAAAGGATGCTGCATGAGCCCTCAGCCAATGCCAGCATGAGGCATAGGTAGCAGGACACTCCAGACGGCATGATTGTTACCTCCCAGCACTGACTAGAGAAAAAAAATAGGTTAATGTAGAAGATTACTGGCTGCTTTAGGGAAGGAGAATCTATGTTTTCTTGCCTTGTCAAGCAGCAGACTGATCAGCCAGGGTACTGAATTAATAGTACTTCTACCCTACCTGTACTCCCTTCCTTATAAGAGCTCTATATCATTGTTTAGCACTCAGATTTCACTGCCTTGCAAATAATAGAATAAAATCCTTTTCTTTCCTCTCATCACCACTCACTATCACCTGGGAGTAAACTCATGAAATCAGACATCACAACCTTATTCTTCCTAAGACAAAAATCAACCTTATGAGGAAGATTCAATTCCTCAGATCTAAAAGAATTGGAATCAGCCTAAGTGCCCATCAGCAGATGAATAGATTAAAAAACTTTGGCACACCTACACAATGGAATACTATGCAGCTGTAAAAAGGAAGGAACTCCAACCATTTGCAACAGCATGGATGGAGCTAGAGAGCATTAGGCTAAGTGAAATAAGTCAGTCAGAGAAAGATAAATATCACATGCTCTCACTCATCTGTGGATTATAGTGAACAACGTAAACCGATGAACAAAAACAGATGTAGAGACAGAGAAGCATCAATCAGATGCTCAAAACTCAGAGGGAAAGCAGGGGAGGGTGGGGGTGAGGGGGAAAGATCAACCAAAGGACTTGTATGCATGCATATAAGCATAAGTGATGGATGTGGACAACAGGGGATGAGGTTGAGGGCAGGACTGGGGGGATGAAGGGACATTGGGGGGATAAGGACACATTTGTAATATCTTACTCAATACAGGGGAAAAAAAGAAAAAAAAATTTTAAAAAAAGAAATCACTTGCATAAAAAATAATATCTCAGAAATTCTGCTTTAAACGGCATTACATTTACTCACTTACCAATAGGAGTACTGTGTCTCCTGGGCTCTAATTTTAGGTGCCCAGCAAGAGGTGGAGTTGCGCCGGTCAATGGTGGGATAATATCACCTTCTTTAGGCAAAGTGAAATGAAATGGAGTTTCTGGAGGAAAAAATAAATAAATAAACAAGAAGGAAACCAAAACAGAAGTATTAAAAAAAGCAAAAGTGAAGAGAACTGCAAGAAATATTTAAATTATTCTTTTCCCAAATTCTGCCTCATTCCCAACCCCCCTCAACAGGCCTCCCAACCAATTTCCTACTGTTCTCTCTGCTTTCTTTACAGCCATCAACAACAGGACTGACATAAAGTGGACAACCAAAGAAAGGCAAACAGAGGAAGCCCAAAGTTTGGAGGGTCTGAGGAACATGCGAACATAGGAACATCTGAGCTCCAAGATAGTACATTTGAGAATTCTCAGTAATACAAATTTGGGTAGTTTCAAGTCTAGGCTTTCTCATTTTGTGCAATGTTAATCCAAGGAGTTAATTTATAAGCTTTAGCAATCTGTAACATCCTCTAGTTGAAGTCTGATGGTAATACTTGCAACCTATGTTTTTATCTCTCTCTCCCTCTAGTTGTTTATTTATTTATCCTCTAGTTGAAGTCTAATGGTAATACTTGTAATTTACAATCTACTCAAAGAGATGACAAAGGATCTCATGGGCCAAAGTACTTCAAAATACTCATTGGTTCTAACATAGAAATCTATGGGTTTCATGGTCCAGCAATACTGACCAGCATTCACTCTAGACCAGTGAGATAAAATACCACGTGCGGGCACGCACATACAGTGTGATTGAAACTTCGTGGCCCATGCGCAGAAGTCGGTATTTTGTGGAAGAGCCACATTCAAGGGGCCAAAGAGCCTCATGTGGCTTGCGAGCCGCAGTTTGCCGGCCACTGCCACAGTAATAATATTCATATCAACATCTCTGCACAACAGTAAGTCTCACATATATGAGCACTCCAGTATACACATTTTTGGTTAGTCATTATAAAATTAATGTAAACAGCCCTAGCTGGTTTGGCTCAGCGGATAGAGCGTAGGCCTGCGGACAGAAGGGTCCCCGGGTTCGATTCCGGTCAAGGGCACATGCCCAGGTTGCGGGTTTGATCCCCAGTGGGGGGTGTGCAGGAGGCAGCCAATCAATGATTCTCTCTCATCATTAGTGTTTCTATCTTTCTCTCCCTTCCTCTCTGAAATCAATGCAAATATATTTTTCAAATAAATAAATAAATAAAATTAATGTAAACATAAAACATGTCAAAATACAAAAAACTTTGACAAGAGAAAATTCTGAGATGTCCTAAATTTAACACAATTCTGATACTCTACCTGGAGATAGCATCAGATCCCACAAGTTAAAGGCTCAGTCCCACAAGACCACCCCCACGTCAGATGCCAGTAGCAAGTTCAAGTTGTTACCTGTGCTATAACTGGCTTCACATTATAGATTCCCATACCCTCCTTATTAGGTTCAATTAATCCGCTGGTGCTACTCAGGATACTCAGAGAAAAATTTACTTATGTTTACCAGTTTATTATAAAGACAAAGATTAACAGCCAGATAAAGCAGTACACAGGGTGAGGTCCAGAGGTTTTGATAGCAGGAGATTCTGTGGAACTGGGATGAGATACCATCCAGGATCATTTACCTACTAGGTTGCTTACCAAGTCTTGTTCAAGAGTTTTTGTAGAGCTGAGCCAGTATGGCTCAGTGGTTGAACGTCAACCTATCAACCAGGAAGTCACGGTTCAATTCCAGGTCATGGCATATGCCCAGGGTTGCGGGCTCGACCCCCAGTGTGGGGCATACAGGAGGCAGCGATCAAGGATTCTCTCTCATCATTGATGTTTTTATCTCTCTCTCCCTCTCCCTTCCTCTCTGAAATCAATAAAAATATTTTTTTTAAAAAAAGAGTTTTTGTGCACCCAGCCTGCATGGCTCAGTGGTTGAGCATCGACCTATGAACCAGGAGGTCACAGTTCAATTCCTGGTCAGGGCACATGCCCAGTTGCGGGCCGGTCCCCAGTGTAGGGTGTCCAGGAGGCAGTCAATCAGTGATTCCCTCTCATCATTGATGTGTCTATCACTCTTCCTCTCTGAAATCAATAAAAATATATATTTTTAAAAAAGAGTTTTTGTAGAGCTTAAATCTCCAGCCCCTCTCCTCCCAGGAGTCAAGGGGTAGGGTTGAAAGTTCTACCCTTTAATAATCGCTGGGTCTTGCTCTAGCCAGTTTGGCTCAGTGGATAGAGTGTTGGCCTGTCGACTGAAGGGTCCCAGGTTCAATCCCAGTCAAGGGCACGTACTTGGGTTGCAGGTTCCCCGGCCCTGGTCAGGGTGCGTGCAGGAGGCAACCTATCGATGTGTCTCTCTCACATGGATGTTTCTCTCTGACTCTCCCTCTCCCTTCCACTCTCTAAAAATCAATGGAAAAATATCCTCAGGTGAGTCTTAACAAAATCATCATCATCATCGTCATCATCATCATCGTCATCATCACTTAGTCTTCACTATGAACAGCCCCATCCTGAGGCTATATAGGGATCTACCCTAAATCACTCAGCACAAACCCAGTTGTGACTAAAAGGGCTTATTCTGAATAACTAAAGATATTCCTTTCACTTCAAAAATAACAAGGGTTTTAGGAGCTCTGTGCAGGAACCGGATGAAGAACAAATACATTTCTTATTATATTACATTTTCTTCTTTCATCTTTTCCCACTCCACTCCTATATTTATTTTTTAATACATTTTTATTGATTTCAAAGAGGAAGGGAGAGGGAGAGATAGAGACATCAATGATGAGAGAGAATCATTGATTGGCTGCCTCTTGGACACCCCACACTAGAGATGGAGCCCACAACCCTGTGCCCTGACTGAGAATTGAACTATGACTTCCTGCTTCATAGGTTGACACTCAACCACTGAGCCACACCGGCCGGGCCATTCCTATCTATCCTTTATTACCTTTAATATCAAGCACTTTGATACTGTTTTTCCTCAAAAATCACAAGACAACAACAAAAACATCTCTTACATCTATATGTAAGAGAAAATGAATTAGTAATCTGAAGGGATGAAAAGAGAAAATGAATGGACTTTAGAAATAAGGGATGAAAAATATATATGCTCAGCTAAAGGAACTGTAAAGAATATGAGTGGAGAATTTCAACATCACATCTAAATGGCAAAGAATTCCACCAAAGTTATAGGAAAAAGAGGAATGGGTCAGTAGATAAGCATTCATTCTCTGGCAGCTCCTTAAAAAGCAAGCCCTTTACGTTACTAAAGAAGAATTTAGAAAAGATATAGAAACTAAAAAACAAGTATCTCACAAAGCATCATACATTCCGAAGATTTATTTTTATTTTTATCTTTTTAAATATATTTTATTCATTTTTTACAGAGAGGAAGGGAGAGAGATAGAGAGTTAGAAACATCGATGAGAGAGAAACATCGATCAGCTGCCTCCTGCACATCTCCCACTGGGGATGTGCCCGCAACCCAGGTACATGCCCTTGACCGGAATCGAACCTGGGACCTTTCAGTCCGCAGGCCGACGCTCAATCCACTGAGCCAAACCGGTTCGAAGATTTATTTTAAAGAACTTTTCATTCCTGGAACAACCGCCTGCTCTCTTCACAGGAACTGTCTATCTCTCATATTATGATTGACCATACAGACTTTTGAAAATCCTTCTATGCGACAAACCATAATATACAAATATAACGTGAAGCATTAAAAAGTGCTTAAAAGTATTTGTTTCCTTTGCACGGTACTAGATAAAACTTTATGAAGTTATTTTAACACCAATAATGTAACTGCATTACTAAAACCTAATGGAAAACTGAGTATTTTACAGGCAGTACTGACACCATCTCTCTCTGGTCTTCAATGCCTCATTCCTTGATTATTGCAGCAGCCTATCAATTACTTTCTCTGCCTTAAGTTTCCTCCTTCCCCCAATTCTTTTTGCACATTGCAACCAAAGCAATCTTCCTAAAGAACATGGCTTTGAACACATTAGCTCCTGGTCAAAACTGTAAGGTTTCTACTAGAAGATAAATCGCTAACTCTTTAACGAGCATTCAATTAACTAGTAGCAGCCTACATTTCTACTCTATCTTAAATTATTCATGTTCATGAAGCCTCTTTTCAATGTCCTCCAAATGCTTTCCCATTTCTCTGCTTTTGTTCACTCATCTGACATAGGTAATTTAATCAAATTATCACCAAATTCTGCAAAATAATATTTCATCCTCTTAAGTTTACTGGAATTTTCAACATATTCTTTTTCTAAGATTTAGCACACCCTCATTATTTAATTTATCAAGTCCCTTCTTGATTTCCCAGATTATGATGGTTTATCCTAATGTATGCCAGCATAGCAACCCATTAAAAAATATATGAATAAACAAAAGGAACTTAATATCCATTGTCAGGCCATCTGAGTGGGGAGTTTGTCCTTATTACTAAAGACTTTATAGAGATTCATTAGTCTAAACCAAAATTTAAATCATTTAATGTCAGTAAGGTCTCTCTTACTTCTAACTTTCTGTTACAATATAAAGCCCATCTTTTGTTCTCAAGAGAAGACCTGGTCACTTCTTTCAATGGTTTAAAGCCAGCTAATCGATATATATAAAAGCCCAGCAACCAGAATGACGGAACGACCAGAACGACTGGAACGACTGGTCACTATGAGACTCACTGTGGCGGCCAATGAGCCCGATTAGGGACCCATCAGCCCCCCCCAACCTCCCAAGGTCCCTTCCCCCGACTGGCCCCACCCCTGATCAGCCCTCCCCACCCCGATCAGGGACGCAGCCGGCTGGCCAACAACCCATGGCCCCTCCCCCCAGCCGGCCCAGAAGCCAACCTCCCACGTCCCCTCCCCTCCATCGGCCTGGCCCTATCAGGCCCCATCAGGGTGGGGTGGCCAGACCCTACCCATGCACGAAATCATGCTCAGGGCCTCCAGTTAAATATATAAGAATTTCTATATTGGGTGATGCCACCCATAAACAGCATATCCTAACAGTCTGCCTCTGACATTAACGACCAATTAGGATGATATTCCATAAAGTAAGCCAATAAATGTTAGAGCTAGAGCATAAGACATATCTAGCTTCGATGATCATTATTAACCTATTATATACTAGAGGCCCAGGGCACGAAATTCATGCACAGGGGGTGGGGGTGGGGTGTCCCTCAGCTAATGTCATACATAATATTCTACAAATATTTCCTGGACTTCAGAAAATAGACAAAAGGCACAAACTAATCTTTTTTTCCAGTTTAAGATTTAAGATGTATATATGTTGAGCCAAATTAAGAAACTTTTCTTAATACCCATAAAGAGGAAACAACCAATAACAGCATATTCATTAACAGAGTTCTTTACTGTGTAATCAAAAAAGATCCTGTACTTCAAGGCAACTGTCAAAATATAAAAATTTGGAGCAAGACTGGGACTTTAGTAGAAAACACCAGATTGGTATAATTTCTACATATTAATAAAAATCATGTTGATTACTCCTAAGTCATAAAGCTGGTAAATATTAAATGATCTCTGATTCCATACATAATTACAGCTACAAAAGAATACAACCCAAATTTTTTAATTTCCCATTATTAGCTGTTCATAAACATAAATCCAAGTTAATTTTCAGCCCTGACATAAGCATGTAGTTCTCTCTTACCTCCCATTCCAAACTGTAATATGGTTGGAGACACAGAACAATTTACAATCACACTCACCACTAGAGCTTTCACAGAAGCTTTGTGAGGTGTGGGCTGAGGCCTTCTCTAGCTGCTTTGTATTAGCCATTTTTGAGTCTTCTGGTAATGAGTTATCTGTTTTCTCTTGAGGTTGGGTCTGCTGCATCTGCCGGTCAGGTTTTGGAGCATCACCTTCTCCCACTGAAGTTACGGGAGGCTGTGGAGAGTCGGCCTGTACAGGTTCCTTTTCTGCAGTCACTGATTTCAGATCTCCTTCATATTCAGCACTCTTTTCTTCCTGGGTATCAGCTCTATTCTCAGCACATGGTTCTATTTCTGGAGCGTCATCCTCCCACAACTGGGAATCTGAGCATTTCTCCACTCCCTCTAAAGTTTCAGAAGAAACATCAACTCTGGGAGATGGTTCCTTCACATCTACAATGACAACACTCGAGTCCTCTGAAGTAGCTTCTTCCCATGCTTCTTGGTCCTTATGTTCCAATTCTTGGTCAAGGGCTGGAAGCTTTTGGGGGGAATCAATACTAATCACACTGGTTTCAACTTCCATAGGTTCCTGACATTCTTGTTTGGGGGTTTCTTTTGAAAGACACAACCCTTGGGACTGAGTTTCAGTCAGAGCAAGGTGTAATGGGACACTCTCCATACTTTCTTCTTTTAGCTCCTCTCCTTGACTTTCACAAGGAGTCTCGGGAATTTCTTCCACCTCAGACCCTGAAGACCCCTCCTCTGGCTGATGTTCTTTAATTTCCATAGCTTCCTCCTGATCTAGCACACTAGAGAGTGCCTCCGATCGAGTAGCTGGAGAAGGAACTGCCTGACTCCCTGAATCACAAGTGAGATCAATACAAACGTCTTCTGCTACCGTCTCTTCTCTACCTTTGCTACTAGCAGCTAAAATGCTAATGTCGTCTCTGGTTTCTGTGTCATTCCCCTTTGTTTCATCAGCATTCTGATTCACTTCTATTTGTCCATCTTGTGCTGGATTCATCAGGATACTGTTATTTTCAGCAGGAACAAGTTTAGAATTGAGAACTGGAGACATGGGTTCAGTATCCTCAATCTGTGTGTTTTCTCCATCTTCATCAATCCTGTGAGAACTCAAACTCTCCATCTTTGGGGACTGACTATACTCACTTGCAGAAAGCACCAACTTACAAGAATCCCCTGTCAAAGAAAGCCCAAGATCCTCAGTGGAATTCTTTGGTTCAGTCTCTGAAGTTTTAGAACACTCAACAGTCAAAGAAGAACTATGCAAATCTCCACCTTTCTTTCCATCACTTGATTGTTCTTCCAAACTTGGAGATGGAATGAAAATGTCCTATGGAAGAATAAAAAGAGACAAATCTTCATTTGTTCTTAATCATATTTCTTTTAAATCTAATCCCTGAATTCATCTAAAATTTCTAAATCAATTATTCAAAAAAACTAAAGAACTCTAGGACCATATTCTCAGAAATACAAATCACCAGTCTTTTCATCAATACAAGTCACTCTGTTTAATGCTTTTCTTATGAATCACTGGCACAGAATAAGCATAACCAAAAGAAAAACATAAAAGTATTAACTTACACTCGTAGGGGTAGGAAGACACTTAAATTGAGCTGTACATTACCAACCTGTACATATAAAATCATGTCATATATATGATGGGCCCACAATTACACAGGAGTCAT
Organism: Myotis lucifugus; assembly: GCF_000147115.1. NCBI lineage: Eukaryota > Metazoa > Chordata > Mammalia > Chiroptera > Vespertilionidae > Myotis > Myotis lucifugus. Next base: position 3,158,596 of record NW_005871157.1, read on the forward strand.
TTGAACATATGCCTACAAAGCCCACTTCAGTTCTTAAAAAGCAGGAATACAGGATGGGGCAAAAGTAGATTTACAGTTTTAAGTAAGTACTCAACACAGAGTTTATTCTTGTATTATTATTTATTAATTATTGTATTATTCTCCATACAAATAACTATAAACCTACTTTTGCCCTACCCTATATAATTATTTCAATTTCAAAATATTCTAGCACTCATAAAGCTGATGTTAAAATCTAAAACTTTTAATATCACTAATCAACACATACCAACAAGGATGGCTGAAGTTAAAAAGACTACATCCTGTTGGTGAGGATATGGAACAAGTACATCTCGTACATTGCTGATGGGAATGAGAAAGGTACAGCCACTTTAGAAAAAAGTATGGCAGTATCTTATAAAGTTAAACATACATTACCATATGACCCAGAAATTCTGCTTGTGGATATTAACCCAAGAGTAAATAAAATCGTATGTCCACACAAAGATTTATATGCAAATGTTCACAGCAGTATTATTCATAATAGCCAAAAACTGAAGCAACCCAAATGTTTGTCAACTGGTGAATACATTGTATATTTCCATGTTATGAAATACTATTATCAAGGAAAAGGAATAAAATATTAATACATGCAACAATATAAATCTCAAAAATATGTTAAGCTAAAGAACTGAAGGGGTCAAATATATGGTGACAGAAGAGACTAGACTTCTGGTGATAAGCACACAACAAAGTATACAGATGTCCTATCATAAAGTTGTACACCTGATGCTGTATGTTATAAACCAATGTTTTTGCAATAAGTTTAATTTTTTTTAATTTAAAAAAACTCAAACACAAAAAGCAAACACTTTATGATTTCAATTATATGAAATTCTCAAAAAAAAAAAAAAAACTACTGTAACAGAAGGCAGATAAGTGGGTACCTAAGGTGAAAGAGGGGATAAGGGGGATGGGGAGGAGAAATCAATTGCAAAGGATTATGAAGAAACTTTTTAGGGTGACAAAATTATCCTATACTCTGATGGTAGTTGTGGTAACATATTTGTATACAATGCCCAAAATTCATCAAACTATACACTTAAAATGGCATTTTAATTTTATGAATATAATACCTGCATTAAAAATAATAATAACCCGGGGACCCTTTCCCCCTCCCCACTTGGGAGTCTGTACTTGTTCGTCAATAAATCTCCACCTCTGCTATACCAAAATAAATAAATAAATAAATAACCCAAAGCTTAATATGCTTTATGTAAGAACTACATTTAGTGTGTTACTTTGCAAAACATAAATGCTATAAAACTCTAGACATAACTGGTATGACATTCATTTCCTATGATTTTTAAGATAATCATAGTAGTTCAGTTAGAGCAGCGGTTCTCAACCTGTGGGTTGCAACCCCTTTGGGGGTCGAACGACCCTTTCACAGGGGTCGCCTAAGACCATCGGGAAACACATATATAATTACATATTGTTTTTGTGATTAATCACTATGCTTTAATTATGTTCCATTTGTAACAATGAAATTGGGGGTCACCACAACATGAGGAACTGTATTAAAGGGTCGCGGCATTAGGAAGGTTGAGAACCACTGAGTTAGAGCATCATCCTGATACAACAAGGTTTCGGGTTCAATCCCTGGTCAGGACACATACAAAAATCAACCAATGCATAAATGAGTGGAACAATAGATCAATGTTTCTCTCTTTCTCAAATCAATAAGTAAAACAAAAGAGAGAGAGAGAGAGGGAGAGAGAGAGAGAGAGAGAGAGAGAGAGAATGAGAAATCAAGATAGGTTGCCAAAAATTCTATATATTCCATAATTTCTGGTGTTACTGTTTATATTTTCAGATGATAAAAATAGCCATAAATTTGAGCCTGCTCATTTATTCTCACACATGACTGAGTGTAAATTGAGTCAACAATTCTAAATGGCAATTTGGCAATACACAATAGCCTTGAAACAGGTTATATATCCCTTGGCCCAATAATTCCATTTCAAGTAAATTATTTGATGGACATAAACTGAGATTTAGATGCAATTCTGTTCAGTGATAAATTATTATTTAGAATAGGAAACAATATGAAATATCTTCAATGTCTGAAAGGAGAATCATTTTAAAAATTATGATATACTCACATAATGGAATACTTTGTATTACATAAAATTGTAGACGTTTATGAAAAGATATAGAAGAACATTTAGTCTATGCATTAAATGGAAATTTTTTATTTTAGTAAAAAATATATTTTTTGTTATAGTCTTCTAATACATTTTAATATAATTTTCATGTATTTTTTAAGTTAATAAACATGCACTATAAATAAGAGTAGCTATTTCTGAGACAGAATAACTGATCTTATTTTCATTTATCTGTACATTATACATCCTCTAAAACAAATATGTATCATTTTCTTGTTTCAAAAATTAAGCCATTTTACAAAGGCTCATAGATAAGACATCACTAATAAAACTATAAATACATTTTTAATGTGATACTCACATAAATTGACATTAACTGCTTTACAGTGAATAATGTTGTGCAACCACCACCTCTACCTAGTTCGAAAACATTTTCTTTTCTTAATATTTTTTATTGATTTCAGAGAGGAAGGGAGAGGGAGAGAGAGATTGAAACATCAATGATGAGAGAGAATCATTGATCAGCTGCCTCCTGCACGCCCCCTACTGGGGATTGAGACTACAACCTGGGCATGTGCCCTTGACCGGAATCAAACCCAAGACCCTTCAGTCTCCAGGCTGACGCTCTATCCACTGAGCCAAACCAGCTAGGGCAGTGATGATGAACCTTTTGAGCTCGGCGTGTCAGCATTTTGAAAAACCCTAACTTAACTCTGGTGCCGTGTCACATATAGAAATTTTTTGATACTTGCAACCATAGTAAAACAAAGACTTATATTTTTGATATTTATTTTATATATTTAAATGCCACTTAACAAAGAAAAATCAACCAAAAAAATGAGTTCGCGTGTCACCTCTGACATGCATGTCATAGGTTCGCCATCACTGGTTTATGTTAATAGTGCTCATAATAATGTAAATTCACAATAATGATTTAAACAAAATTATGTCATTATACAGGAAACATGGGGAAATAGTTTAAAAATTTTTTAAAGAACATATGGAAATATAATAATCCTATATAAAATCCTAATATGCAAATCGACCGAATGGCAGAATGACCAGTCGCTATGACGTGCACTGACCACCAGGGGGCAGACGCTCAATGCAGGAGCTGCCCCCTGGTGATCTGTGCACTCCCACAGGGGGAGCACCACTCAGCCAGAAGCTGGCTCATGGCTGGCAAGCGCAGCAGCGGTGGAGGGAGCCTCTCCTGCCTCCGCTGCAGGTGGGCAGTAAGGAGCAAGGGGTCCTGCACTGCGAAAGCCCCGGACTGCAAGAGGGATGTCTGACTGCCAGCTTAGGCCCGATCTCCAGGGATCAGGCCTAAGCCAGCAGGCGGACATCCCCCGAGGGGTCCCGAACTGCGAGAGGGCGCAGGTCAGGCTGAGGTGACCCATGCCCCCTCCCCGTGCACTGGGCCTCTAGTAATATATATAATTATGTAGGTAAGTAACAAGAAAAAGCTTAAAGAACTGAAAGTGGTTGTCTCTGAGTATGGATGGGGAGAGACCTCATTTTAATTATCTGACTCCTTTTCTGGCTTTTACAAATGGTTTTTATAAAGATCAAACCCTAAACATAAAAAATAAGTTGTAAAGGTACTATTCAGAGATTTTTTAGAAGGCATGGACTGTACTGGCTGAGAAATCTTAAAATATGAGTCCAAAAAATTAGACTAGGTCATCTTAGGTTCCAGGGACCTTTGAAATATGTTCAGCATCACTCATTTGTCTCAAATTTTCATTACTGGTTTTATTTCTGACTCTGATGGTCTTTGGTAAATGTTGAAGGTACGGCAATTTCTTCAATAGTGTCTTTTTCTTCAAAAAGTCAGTTTTCCCTTTGTGGCCAGGAATCACTTCCCCAGGTAGGGATACCACTGCATAGACTTTCATTTCCTTAAAAATCCTGTTTAGTTACTGATAGACATCTAGTAAGTGGTCTCTAATATCACCTACCTTTTCTGAAAAACCCTTAATGCTCTGCATCAGTGCTTATAGCTCTCATTCCTAAATTCTAATGGCTCCTCCAAACTATATATGTTCATGTATAATGTTAACAGAAAAATAAAAGCTAAAGAAAAATTTCACTTTCACTGCTAGCAACAGCTGATCCTTATGGAGTGTTTATCACGTGCAACCCACTATCCTAGGCACTTTATATAGTATACTAAGTCATTTAACCTTCTCAACTATCCCATTAGTTAGGTAGTATCAATATCCCCATTTGATTTGCTGAGGAAAATTAAGCTCAGTTTCAACAGGTCACAAAGACAGAAATGGCAGAACCAGGAGTAAGTCCAGCAAATTTTGACTCTAGAGTCCTTGTTTGTTTGTTTGTTTCCTTATTTATTTATTTTAGCTTTACCACTTTATAGATTAATGAATCATTATTTTAAATAGAAAGCAACTCTTATATTATCTTGGTGATTTATAAATATGATCATTAACTCAAAGAATATAAAAATTTGAAGCATTTTTTTTTAAATCCTCACCCAAGGATATTTTTTCCATTGGTTTCTAGAGAGTGGAAAGGAGGGAGTTGGGGGCGAGGGGGAGAAGAGAGAAACATTGACATGAGAGAAACATATGGATTGGTTGCCTCCTGCACTCGCCCCTACTGGTCCCAGGGAACCTGCAACTACAGTATATGCCCTTGACCAGGAATGGAACCCATGATTTTTTGATCTGCAGACTGATGCTCTGACCACTGAGAAATACTAACCAGGGCTAGAATCCTTGTTCTTAACCACTCTACCAAAACACTTCTAATGATTTGCACAAAATGGAATTTTCACTAAACAAATGAACAAAATGAACAAATTTTAAAATGCCAGAAAGCAATTCCATTTCTTTCTTCCTACTGTCTCTCTCTTCCTCACTAAATTTATGGTATATTACTATTCATTTTTAAATATAAACTTTCATTACAACACCTGTAAACTGAAAGGCATGAAAGAAGTTCTCCCAATAACACTAAAATAACTCCCCACTTAAGATCTTATAAGAACAGGCATTTAGATTGACAATATAATACAGTCATTTAGACTTAGTTAAAATCCTTCAATTCCCTATGCATAAAACGTAAATTTATTCTTTTTTAAATATTTAAAATTATACAAATGAGATGTTAGTTTTCCTTTGCTTTTTTTAAAAAATATATTTTTATTGATTTCAGAGAGAAAGGGAGAGAAGATATAGACACATCAATGATGAGAATCATTGATCAGCTATCTCCTACAAGCCCCCTACTGGGGGATCAAGCCCCAAATCCAGGTATATGCGCTGACCTTGACCTCCTGGTTCATAGGTCGACACTCAACCATTGAGTAACACTGGCTGGGCTTTCTTGTTTTTAGAAGAAAAATAATTTCTCATTTGAAAACTAAAAACCATCCTGACCTTGAATACATATATGAATAACCCATGGACACAGACAATAGGGTGCTGAAGGCCTGGGGTGAAGAGGGAAGGGGGGGGGGACTAGGCTGGAGGAGGTCAATGGGGGCGGGGGGAGGGAAAGGGGACATATGTAATACTTTCAACAATAAAGAATTATTTTTTTAAAAAAATCCTGATAACCTCAGCACAAGAATAATTAAATTATGTTACATCCAGAAATGTTTTACAAGTTTTGAAAGGATAATATGAAACTGAGGTAACACTAAAAAATCATTATGATACAATGTTAACTGGAAAAAGATTAAGGTTGTATGTTCACTATAAACAACTTCATTTTTTAAAATGCAGGCATGGCCTTAGTCAGTCTGGCTCAGTGGATAGAGCGTCGTTGGCCTGCAGACTAAAGGGTCCCAGGTTCTATTCTGGTCAGGGGCACATGCCCGGGTTGTGGGCTCGATCCCCAGTGTTGGGGGTGTAGGAGGCAGCCAACCAATGATTCTCTCTCATCACTGATGTTTTTTTTGTTTGTTTTTTAAACTTCATAAACACAAAAAAATTTATTCTGAATAGATCATTTTATACAGAAATCATTGAAAAAGATGTTCATTAATTAGCTATGGACTTAACAAATCAAACTATCCAAACAAAATAAACAAGGCAATATAAAAGTTTAAGAAATTTACAAAAGCTGTACAAAATAACTTAATTAGACTGATACAGTCTATAAAATCTCTTCTTTCACTGTACAATTAGAGATCTATGTAGGTTTTTTTTTAAGAGGATAAAAGAAAGGATGTTTTAAGGCTTCTTTGAGAGTAATCCTTTTAGTTGGCGCATACTCCAACATTTTCTGAATGAGGTCAAAGAGAAGCTCATGTTCAGCATAAATAGGGGTTTACAACGCCTTGAAACATATCTGCTGGCAGAACTGTGTTCATCTCAGTCCAATCGATCATGATGGAAATATTTACGTTTCCTAAGAGTAAGTCAATATCCATGTTTATGTTGACAATAAAAATTTAAACATCTACTAATAGAAAAATATGGAACGCTTCACGAATTTGCATGTCATCCTTGCGCAGGGGCCATGCTAATCTTCTCTGTATCGTTCCAATTTTAGTATACGTGCTACCGAAGCGAGCACATCACTGATGTGTTTATCTCTCTCTCCCTCTCTTCCTTTCTGAAATCAATAAAAATATATTTTTAAAATGTAGGCATGGCCCTGGCCAGTGTGACTCAATTGATTGGAGCATCATCCCATGAACCAAAGGGTGGCAGGTTCAATTCCCAGTTGGGATGCATGTAATGGGCAGCCAATTGATGTTGCTCTCTCACATCTCTCCTTCTTTCTCTCTCTCAAATCAATTTTTAAAAAACCAACAAAACAAAACAAAAACATAGGCATGTAGAAAGATAAAAATAACTAGTAGTTGCATTAAGGTAAAATAATGATTAATGGCCCCTTTTAGTTTTGCAGTAACATTTTCAAAAAGTTTAAAGACAAGATGTTAGGTGACTCTGGAAATGTTCTAAAACTAGAACATTGTGATGACAGTTACACAACTCTGTAAATTAACTAAAACATCACTAAACTATACACTTAAAATGGGTGAGTTTTATGGCTTATAAATTATACCTCAATAAAGTTATTTTTTTGAATGTTAGGAAAAAAATCTTTCTACAATACTCACATGAGAAAACTCAGGCTGGGATGGGATAGGAAGTGACCCAGGAGTGAAGACTGGTGCACTCTGAGACACTGGTGTTGAGGCTTGTGGTGCTATAGTGGGCTCAGGTGGGACAGGGAGGTTTTCTATCTCCGCTGGTTCATCATCTTTAAGTTTCTTCTGAAAAGATTCTCTTTCTTCTTCAGATAACATTGACATATCCATTGGCTCATCTGGTTTAAAACAGGTAAAACTAATTTAGAAATAAGCATTCATTAATACTTCTAATACCACTAATAAAAATCCTATATAATAAAAGCTTAATATGCTAAGTGTCCAGTCATCCATTGAACCAATCAAAGCATGATATGCTAATGATATGCTAAGGCCGCTCAACCGCTCACTATTACGTGCACTGACCACCAGGGGGCAGACACTCCAACTGGTAGGTTAGCTTACTGCTGGGGTCCGGTCAATCGGGACTGAGCAAGACGGGCTGGACATGCCCTGTAGCCCTCCTGTGGCCCCTCCCCAGCTGGCCAACCTCCTGCATCCCTCCCCGGCCCCAACTGTGCACTAGTGGGGTGCCTCAACCTGGCCTGTGCCCTCTTGCAATCCAGGACCCCTTGGGGGATGTCGGAGAGCTGGTTTCAGCCTGATCCCACAGGCAAGGCCAAGAGACCCTACTGGTGCACAAATTCATGCACCGGGCCTCTAGTTACATTATAGAAATTTCCATTCCTAAAAAAAACACTAACTTAATTTTCAGAAAAACTGATAGATTGACTGGGCCATAAAAATCCGAAATACTTCCTTCCTCAAGCTCCCAAAATAGTAAGTTATAGATTAAAGTAGGTTTCACCTGGGGATAACCACCTACCTAGATGAAATGTTAAAACTTCTGAGCCTCTTTCCTGATTATAACTCATTTTTCACATTTTGCACAGAAAAGCCCAAATTAATGGCACTTAATTTAGCCATCATATATTCGGCCACAGGCCTTGAAATGTAGTGAACTTGTTCACCACTCTAAATAAATATTTACATATTTATGAACTCATTATATTTGCATTAACTGCTAAGTGCAGAAAGATGGGTACCAGGACAAATACAGAAGAAAAAAAAATCTACCAATGCCAATTAGCACTGATAAATCAAATAACTAAGTACAAAACACAAATCTAAGACAAATTGCTTAGGAGGGAAACATGCACAAAACCTTGTTTTCCCATAGTATACTACCCACCTGCAGGCCATCAGCATCTTCCTCAGAACCTAACTAGGTATTTGATTCATCAATCCTTTCCCCCTTATCTTACAACTTGACTCCAAAGAGACTTCCTCTAAACCAGTGGTTTTCAACCAGTGTGCTACAATAATTATTTTTAATATATTTGTATTGATTTCAGAGAGGAGGGGAGAGGGAGAGAAAGAGATAAAAATAAAAACATCAATGATAAGAGAGACACCTCGACTGGTTGCCTCCTGCACGAATCCCAACCATGGCCTATGATTGAGCGCAACCAAGGTATGTGCCCTTGACTGAAATCAAACCCAGGACCCTTCAGTCTGCAGGCTGACACTCTATCCACTGAGCCAAACTGGCCAGGGCATACAGGAATTTTTAAAACATGCACTACCTGACTATTTAGTCAGGGCCACTGACCTCTTTTCCTTTAGCTTGTCAAATAAAAGAAATGACAACAGCCAACACAACAATAGCCGTCCAATGTGAATGCCCTATCTTGAACCACAGATATATAGGTCATATAACAGAGTTGCATCTTATTGGTCATGTCGCCTAGTAAGGTTGAAACTGATTGGTTAATTCTTGGTACCAGAACTCCATATATACAAAGTATAAGCACCTGATTTTTTTAAAAGTCAATTTGGAGCTAAAAAGAGTAGGGCATTCCAAATTTTATTTATTTATTTATTTTTTGTAAATCAATGAAAGTTATACCTATTTTTTTGTTAGATGGGCAAAAAATATATTTGGTGTGCCACAGGATTTTAGTAATTAGTTTATGTGTGCCACGAGGATAAAAAAGTTGAAAATCACTGCTCTACATCACTTTCACAAACTACCTCTGCCACTCAGTTTTTTTCCTATCATCACTCTCATGTTACCAGCTAATCCCAACCCCAATTCCAACCCCTTGCTGCTTATTTGGCCTCAACCTCACCTTCCATTCTAATTCTGGGTTCGGTCAGGATCTGCTGCTGTACACCTTTATTATACTACCACAGCTGTGTTAAATATTCCCATTATACTTTTTTTATCTTTCTCACCATGACAAAGCACTTATTAACACATTAAGCGCCCAGCCTGTTTTGTCTTCCGGATGGAAAGTATGTTGTCAGTCATGGTGACTGACTGGGCGCTTAATGTGTTAGAGACCTGCTGCTCTAAGCACTACATATAAAAAGGCTTTAGGTTAATAATCTTAGCAAAAAACAAAACTACAAAAAGCATACATAGTCCTACAAACAGTTATGAACAAGTATTAAGCAAATACATTAAATCTAAAATACAATTAACAAGGGAAAATATTTTTTATTTTTTATTAAAACCAAAGAACTCTGAATCATATACATAACATGATCCCAAATGTGTAAAGATATTTCTTTATATTTATGCATAGAAAATATATCCAAATGCTAATCTATATATATAAAAGGCTAAGTACTAATGTCTGACCGTCCGACCGACTGACCGACAGGCTGGTACATATGACGCACACTGGCAATTTAAAAATAAACATCAACTCTCACATGCGTGTTATCTGTCCCTGTCTGACACTGGCCTCCCATTTAAATTAATTCAAACACAGTTTCCCGTGATGCCAGTATTTGCGATGACTATTAATAAATCACAAGGGCAAACTCTAGTCAGAGTAGGAATATTCTTATCTGGACCCGTTTTCGGACATGGTCAGTTATATGTTGCTTTCTCTCAAGTTCGAAGAGTATGTGACATTAAAGTTAAAGTTGTAAATACTTCATCACAGGGAAATTAATCAAGCACTCTGAAAGTGTTTTTACTCTTAATGTGGTATACAGGGAGATATCAGAATAAGTTTAATCAATTTATCAGTAATTGTTTTTATCAATGCTTTTATATCATGTTTTTGTTGTTATATCATGTCTTTGTTGTTATGTTGTTATGGTTTATTTATTAATCAATAAATAAACTAGTTATAATTATATCTGGATTGTGGGATCATGGGTGATTTTTATTTTCTTCTCAATTTATTTTATTTTCTTATCATTACTTTCCTATATGCTTTCCAAACTTTCTACAATGAGTATAGGCATACTTCATTTTATTGCACTTCACTTTATTGTGCTTCACAGATACTGCATTTTTTACAAATTGAAGGCAAACTCTCCACCAGCAAAAAGATTACTCACTTTATTACAATATTTACCACAAGACTCACTTTACTACAGTGGCCTGGAAGCAAACTTGCAACATATCTTAAGTATGCCTGTTATTAATTACTAGTGGCCCGGTGCACAGATTCGTGCACACTGAAAGGAAAATAATTAGAAGAAATATTTTAATATTGCTATTCACCCTTTATAATATAAGTGTCAGAGATGAAAGAAAATTAGTAAAATGTATATAAAATCTATACTAATAAAAGGGTAATATGCTAATGGGAGCAGACTTCCATCCAGACAAAGCCACAGCGTCTGCGAGGCCTGGGGCTCAAGCAGCAGTGGGATCAGGAAGCTGTGAGCCCCAGCAGCTGCGGTGGTGGGGGCGGCGCCTTCCCCTGATTGGCCTGGTCACCTCCCGCAGAGGGAGGCCAGAGGCGGCAGCAGCGACGGGGTGATGGGGGCAGTGCCTTCCCTCGATCAGTCTGGTCGCCTCCCCATGGGAGCGGGGGGGCAGTGCCTTCCCTCGATCAGTCTGGTCGCCTCCCCATGGGAGCGGGCCTAAGCAGTCAGTAGGACATCCCCTGAGGGCTCCCAGACTGTGAGAGGGGGCAGGCCGGGCTGAGGGACCCCCACCAGTGCACCAGGCCTCTAGTAATATACAAATTCATTAATAAATAAACAATAACAACATAATATAAAAGCAAAGACATGATAGAAAAACAACAAAAACATGATATAAAAACAACATTGATAAAAATGATTGATAAATTGATTAAACTTATTCTGATATCTCCTTGTATACCACATTAAGAGTAAAAACACTTTCAGAGTACTTGACTAATTTCCCTTGTGATGAAGCATTTACAACTTTAACTTTAACGTCACACACTCTTCAAACTCGAGAGAAAGAAACATATAACTGACCATGTCCGAAAACGGGTCCAGATAGAAATATCCTACTTTGTCTGCAGTTTGTCCGTGTGATTTATTAATAGTAATTGCAAATGCTAGCATCATGGGAAACTGTGTTTAAATTAATTTAAATGGGAGGCCAGTGTTAGACAGGGACAAATATCGTGCACGTGTGAGTCAATGTTTATTTTTAAATTGCCAGTGTGCGTCATCTGTACATTTATTTATTTTAAATATATTTTATTGATTTTTTTACAGAGAGGAAGGGAGAGGGATAGAGAGTTAGAAACATCGATGGGAGAGAAACATCGGTCAGCTGCCTCCCTAAAGATAGAAACATGTATTTTATTTCAATCAAGGTACATGCCCTTGACTGGAATCGAACATGGGACCCTTGAGTCGCAGGCTGATGCTCTATCCACTGAGCCAAACCGGTTAGGGCAAATGTTTATTTTTAAATTGCCAGTGTGCGTCATCTGTACGGCCGGATGGACGGCGGTCAGACGTATGTATGGTCGGCACTTAGCCTTTTATATACATAGATGTTTACAATCAGGGAGAAAGCATCTTTAATATAATTATTTTTATATGTTCACACTACAGATAGAAGAAATGGTTCTAAATATAAACCAAACGATTTTGATTAATACCAGTTTTTGTAGAATAGATGACTTTTATTTTTTCCTTAAGACATCACTAATCAATCATGCTATGCTTTAGAATATTAGTTCATTTGGGAAAACCTACAAATTATTTCAAAGAGAAAATAGCCAGACAGAAACTTTGTGGCAGAAGAAAATATAAGATTTAAATTGTGCCATGGGTAAATTACACTTGAAAAACAGTTAAATATGTTTCTCTTATAGCCCAAACCCGGGTTTTGGATAGAGCGTCGGCCTGTGGACTGAAGGGTCCCGGGTTCGATTCCGGTCAAGGGCATGTGCCTTGGTTGCGGGCACATCCCCAGTGGGGGGTGTGCAGGAGGCAACTGGTCGATGTTTCTCTCTCATCGATGTTTCTGACTCTCTATCCATCTCCCTTTCTCTCTGTAAAAAATCAATAAAATATATTAAAAAAAAAAAAATATATATATATATATATATATATATGTTTCTATATTTATATCACTTAAGAGCAGAGAGGGGGATATCATAGGCGGCATATACCCAACAGCTATGGAGGCAGCTGCCTGAGTTCAAATCCTGCCTCTATGACTTATTAGTTGTGAGATCTCTCTGGGCCCCATTTCCCCATTTATAAAACAGAGATAAAAGTAACACCTACTTTCTAGTATTGATTCAATGATAAAAAACAAAGCACCTAAAACCAAAAGGAAGGACTTAAAATAGTGTCTGGGATATACTAAGTGTTCAATAAAAATTAGCTATTGTACCACTATTGGTATGAAAAGGAGAAAATCATGGAATTTGTTGGAAAAGGCTTTGTAGGAATTTAGAAATACCTTGAATGACTGGATAGGAAACTAGTATTGAGCAAAAGAAGTTTACATAATGAGATAAATTAAGTAAAAGGAAAAATTTTCTTGTGAATAAAGTATAAAATCCCTAGGAGAAAGTGAATGAAGTCAAAATTTCTACAACCTGCTCCAAGCCACTGACAAAAACTGCTTTGATAATAACAAAAATAGCCCAGCCGGTGTGGCTAAGTGGTTGAGTGTCGATCTATGAACCAGGAGGTCAAGGTTCGATTCCCAGTAGGGCACATGCCCAGGTTGTAGACTTAATCCCCAGCAAGGGGCAAGCAGGAGGCAGCGGTCAATGATTCTCTCTCATCATTGATGCTTCTTTCTCTCTCTCCCTCTCCCTTACTCTCTGAAGTCAATAAAAATATATTAAAAAAATAATAACAAAATAGCCTATAAAGACAAACAAAACAATTTTTGGTTCCCTCTCATCAGTAACATGCAAATATGTTGTTGAAAATTACTGGCAATTAGTAATACATCCAGCTCTTCACTATACTAATTCATTTGAATTTAACTTGAAAACCTGAACATTTCCCCTTAAGGGTCTTTTTAAAAATTAAGTCAACAACACCGAGTTCTCAAAAGAATTGGTGCTAGAAGAGCTAAGAACTGAGACGAGCACTTTACACTAGGCCACTTCCCTAAAGGTAAGACAGACGAGTCCTACTGAATAGTTTAGGTCAGTGTTCTAACATATAAAGAAACAGTATATTTTTCAAGGCAGAAGTGCTGCTCCCCTTCTAATCTGAGATCAACAGACAGATCAAGAGAGCTCACCTTTTCTTCCTTCTTGTTCTGTGGGACTGCTAGGAACAATAAATGGGGTAGATCGGAAAGCATCAGGGGAAGGAGCAACAAGATCTGAAGAATTCCTTTATAGAAAGAGAAAATCACAGATTATTTTTAACCACAGCCACAATTTTGCATCTGTTTTCTTCCTTTTTAATAGCAAAAATGTCTAAGCCATTCAGACCAATACTTATTAGCATTTCTCTCAAAAAGCTACCTGAGGCTTGTGGGAGAGCCATCAATAATATTTCAATAACTATTTCTCACATGAGACATATCCAAAATTAGAATTAAAAAAAAAGAGTAGCTCGGCCCACGTGGCTCAGTGGTTGAGAGTCGACTTATGACCCTGGAGGTGATGGTTCGATTCCTGGGCAGAACGCATGCCTGGATTTTGGGCTTGATCCAGAGTAGGAGGCATGCAGGAGGCAGCCGATCAATGATTCTCTCATCATTGATGTTTCTATCTCTCTCTCTCTCTCTCTCTCCCTCTCCCTTTCTCTCTGATGAATAAAAAAATATTTTTTAAAAAGTAAGCATAAAGCCATCCTACATAATAAAGAGGTAATATGCAAATTAACCCGCATGCCCTCACAAGATGGCTGCCTACAACCAGGCTGACAGGGGCGTTAGTGAGGTACGACCCAATGACTGAAAAAGCAGGCTGTGTGGGGCGACCAGGCGGGCGGGGGGGCAATAAGGGGTGACCAGGCCAGTGTGGGGGCCAGTTAGGAGCGACCAGGCCAGCAGGGAGGGGGCAGTTGGGGGCAACCTGGCTAGCAGCGGGGGTCAGTTAGGGATGATCAGGCCAGCAGGGGGGGCAGTTAGGGGCAATCAGGCCAGCACGCAGAGGCAGTGAGGGGTGATCAGGCCAGCAGGGGAAGGCAGTTAGGGGCAACCAGGCAGGAAGGCAGGTGAGCGATTAGGAGCCAGCGGTCCAGGATTGTGAGAGGGATATCCAACTGCTGGTTTAAGCCCGATCCCCAGTTTCACGCCTAAACCAGCAGTCAAGGGGTCCCAGATTGGAGAGGGTGCAGGCTGAGCTGAGGAGACCCCCATGCCCCCATGGACGAATTTTGTGCACCAGGCCTCTAGTATGATTATAAGAGAAAATGAATGATCAGACACAAGGACATCATGATTGAAAAACAGATGAGAAAGTACTAGAAAAAGAATTCATCTGCTGATTTTTGAGACAAACTATTTACTCCATTTCTGCCTATTAGAAAGATCATGCACATTTTTATTTAAAAGTACAAACCTCTTTGCCCTAACACAGAGAGAAAGAAATCCAACTAATGTTTACTATAACCTACTTCCCACCCCTATTAAATGGGAAGAATTTTTAGTCAAATAAAAGAGCAGAATGCTTGTTTGGGATGTATAACAGTCTCTTAGTAATCGGGCAGTTTCTTCCCCAGTGAAACCTTTGGGCTACTATTATAAAATTTCCAAATGGAAAAGCAGATCTACCTACCTTCAATGGTCCTACTAAGTTCTTACCCCCAAAATTCTAAAGCCTAGATTACATTTTGGTTTCAAAAAGAATGCTGAACTTGTGGACAAGTTTAGCTCTTTGAACCCTAGCCTTAAACCCTCAGGCACATGTCTCCCTGGCAGAGCTGCTTTAGGTTTACTTACGTGGAAAGGCTCTCCTGAACAAGGGACCTCTGACCAGAGAGCTGCAGGAGCTGCAGGGTGGTGGCAGGTGTGGAAGCCAGAGAACACCCACCTTCTTCCCTTGAAGGAGTAGAGCAACCATCAGAAACTATTGGGGGGGAAAAATCTAGTTACATTGACTTCTCAGACTGACATTACTGAGTTGTAAAAACAAACAAACAAAAAAGCACTCTGTACTGCAAAGGGTAATATACAGATTTCCAACCATGTTCCAAGAGGGTAGAAACTGCTTTCTAATTATAGTACAATTAATGAAATGCCATGCTAACACAAATATTGAGTGATCATTAAAAGCCCCCCTCCCTACTAAATTATAGGTTTTTTTAATAAAAAATTGACAAAAAGAATTCCTTAGTCCTTTATGTCATGATTAAAGCTTGAAAAAGGCCAGAATCCTGATACCTTCGTTTGACTGCTCTTCTTTCTTGTGAAGGTTCTATTATAAAACAGCAAGTGAGACTTTTATTTCAAGGTCTACCTAAGGTGAAGTAAGCTCATGCCATAATATGGAGTTGGGAGAAGTCAAAATAATATATATGATACCTGATAATATGAATGCAGCAATTTTCAAGATTAGAACCTGAGCCTCCTCAAAAGGAGACAGAAAATACTAACATGTTAGTAAAAGGAAATATAGCCAGTACTGATTTACAGTATGAAGAGTCTCTTGTTGGTCCCGTCTAAGCAACAGATGGAGTATCAGCTTTACTAATCCCAAGTATAAAGGAATGTCTTAAATACAACCTTATAGATTTAGCGAGAGACCAAAAAAGATTCCTTAGTGACTCTTTGAATGTTTTGCACATATTCACAGCATAGTAAAGGAATATAACCCTCTCTTCTTCCCTCATTACAACCAACACATTACAGCAGGTCCTCCAACAATGTCATCTCATTCAACATCTTTTTGTTTTAATGTTAATGAAATGTCCTATAAACTTACCTCTTCTTTATATCGGTTAGCCTACGGTAAAATTGGTTTTGTTATATGTTGTTTCATTCAAAATCACATAACCTATCGACAACATGAGGACTTCAGGTATACTTTGCTAGTTATTACTAAAGCTTTCTGGCTCTGTGAGGTAACAGAATAAAGGGTTGGTGGGGGTTAACAAAATGTAAAACAAATACCACTCTAGTCTTCTAAGTTTTACATTCTTTCTCCTAGACCATAACTTCCTATTTGTGAACTAACAAACAGGTAAGTACAGTTAGCCAGGTGAATATGAAAAAACGTATACTTAATTATGTTAAATATTTGGAGACCTATGACAAAAGAAGTAGCTACTCTGTCCATAGTTATTAAATTTACTACATTAGCTATTACTCCTCAATATCTCCATTTCCAAAAGAGAGAGAAAATTATGTTAAAATGTTAAATAGCAATCATTCTCAAAAAGACTTTCTCATTAATCAGCTAGAGGCATATTTTCCTTCCATATCACAAACAAGTCTGCATACCTATAAAGTGCCTTCTAACTTAAACAGTAGCCACAAAACAGAAATAAAAAGTTTTTATCTTTGGACAAGAGGAACTATATATCAACTAATTACTCTTTGTACCTGTTTTATTGCTCTGGTCAAACAAGTCTTCCTGAGTTGACAAAACCTCAGGCTCTGGTAACTTCGGAATCTGCAGTCCACCTTCCAGTATTTCTTGAGTAGATATTTGTTCTTTTGTTTCCACAGTAATAAGAGATACTTTGGGACTAGGAGGCATGTCCTCTGACCTAGGAGATTCACATCACCAGGAGAAAAAGTTGCTATGTTCAAATGTTTTCATCTTTGAGCTAATAAACTTTTCCTGTGTTTTGTCTGTTTTCCTTTAATAATTTCAAAAATTTCAATAGTTTTAGTATATATAACTACCTAGTGAAAATTAAGTAAGATACTATTTGATGATACAAAGCCCTTAGCTCATTTCAAAGCCTGTCTAAGTCTCTCACACAGCAATACCTCTTTTCAACTCTACTCACTGCTGCACTGCATGAGATTACTGATGAGTCATTTGGGAATTTTTGTTACATATGCTATTATCTACACATGCATGAAGAATTTTAATCCAGATTACAGCAATGCCAGTTCTACCAATGACCTTCCAAGGAAAGGGCCTGGGTGTGAATTATTCTCTGAACTTATTGCCACACACATTACCTTCTGTTGGTCTTTTCCATTTGATCTACTAAATCTAAGCCCCAAACCAAGACTCCACACCAGTACAATTCACACATGTAAGACATTCATTGCTGATCCCTTTCCAGATTCTTTTTTTTTTTTTTTTTTTTTTTTTATCCTCACCCAAGGATATTTTTCCATTGATTTTTAGAGAGACTGGAAGGGGAGGGGGAGAGACAGAGAAACATTGATGTGAGAGAGAGAGAGATCTATTGGTTGTCTCCTGCACATGCCCCAGAGCCTGTAACTGAGGACTGTGCCCTTGACCAGAATCAAACCTGGGAACCCTCTGGGGGCCAATGCTCTACCCACTGAAACAAAACGTCTAGGGCAGTGGTTCTCAACCTTCCTAATGCCGCGACCCTTTAATACAGTTCCTCATGTTGTGGTGACCCCCAACCATAAAATTATTTTCGTTGCTACTTCATAACTGTAATTTTGCTACTGTTATGAATCGTAATGTAAATATCTGATATGCAGGATGTATTTTCATTGTTACAAATTGAACATAATTAAAGCATAGTGATTAATCACAAAAACAATATGTAATTATATATGTGTTTTCCAATGGTCTTAGGCGACCCCTATGAAAGGGTCATTCGACCCTCAAAGGGGTTGCGACCCACCCCTTTCCAGATTCTTATGAGATTTACCTACTCTACAATTACCCAGAGTAAACAGAATAGCAAAACTAGCTAGAGTGCAACTTCCTAAAGAAAAGCCTAGCCTGGCCAGTGTTGCTCAGTGGTTGAGCATTGACCCATGAACCAGAAGATCACAGTTCGATTCCCAGTCAGGGCACATTCCCAGGTTTCAGGTTGTGGAAGAGGGCGTGCAGAAGGCAGCCAATCAATGATTCTCTCTCATCACTGATGTTTCTATCTCTCTCTCCCTCTCCCTTCCTCTCTCTAAAATCAATAAAAACATATAAAAAAAGGAAGGAAGGAAGGAAGGAAGGAAGGAAGGAAGGAAGGAAGGAAGGAAGGAAGGAAAGAAGGAAGGCCGGCCTAAAAACTAAGGCCCAGTTATAAGCTGAGTGTTTTGTATTAGAAAGTCAACTTCTCTTTATATTCAATTTTATTCAGGACCCCAGAACCCCATTCCCCACTATTTCTTTTTTTTAATCTTCATTGTTGAAAGTATTACAGATGTCCCCTTTTTTCCCCATCGACCCCCTCCACCCCACACCCGCCCCCTCCCCACTATTTCTATAGAAGGAAGTAACAACATTGAATGTTTAGTTATCCCCGCCCCAAACTGGAAGCATCCCACTTTTCCTCTGTCATATCCAAACCTGAGCTGTTGACCAGATGCCATACTGTTTTGGAAACAATCACAACAGGCAGAAGAGAGATATACTGCCCAATTCCTACCAAATTAAGAGCATAATGAGCTTGGGAAAGAATATCTCCCTGCATCTTTATCATAAACTACCAATGCAGGTTACCCAATAACCCAAAACAATCTGGGTGCTCTTCAAGTACAGAAATAGTAAGACTTTCAAATATAATATTCATGTGACTCCTCCTAACACCAGAGAGGTTAGAATACCTCCCACAGAGAGGCAGTAGACAAAGATCAGAGAGGAGTAGCAACCAAAGATTAAGGAGTAATGCTTATAGTTACAGCAGCAATAAAATGGCTTTGTAATATGCCTAAAGATAAGGACACAAAGAGAATTCATGAATAATCAACGTTTATATTGGACCAGAAAAATGCTAGGGGGAGGAAGAGGGAGAGATGAAAATCAAAAATTTCTGAAAATCCTGGCCAAGTGAAATGAGTATAACCCTACAGCAGAAACCCAAAAATACTTTCTAGAAAGAAGATGGGTTACCTTGCAGTTGATGGATTTTGCTCTTCTACCACATGTACGTCCTTACTGGGTTGTGCTACCACAGGGACATCCTTGCTGGGCTGTTCTGCCATGGAGATATCTTCATTGGACTGTTCTTCATGCTTAATTGCTTGAAGTTTTAGAAGATAGAAAGGAGATATTAAAAACAAGAAGAAGAAGGAAGGAGATATTTAATTTTTCAAAGTACTAGAAGCAGTCCCTAATGCTTTTTTAAAGATAAGATTTTAATAGACAGAAGTCCAATTAGAAAATAATATATTTTCCAAAAAAGAAAACAACCAATAACTCACCAAAAAACACTAAACTGCAAGTCATCAACTGACAAGTACTTGCCAGACAACTCTGCAACCTTACTGTATTAACATAGATTATATTAACTTAGATAGCTATAAAATGTTATCGAGGAAAGAAGAGCTCTAGCACGAGATGAAAATCCTGATAAACAACTCCAAATGCCAGAAAACAGTTTCATACCAGTATTAGCATCCACATCCGACAGCCTCGTATAACCAGAGTTGGTGGTTACTGACTGTAGAGGCTCTTTGTCTACTTCATATGGCACAGTATTTTCCTCAACATCCTGGCTCTGGGAGAGTTCCAGAACCCCAAAGCCCAACTGTGATGAGGCAGGATCTAGGAACAAGGCCCAAAGAAATTAGGTATCATCCTACAATATTATGCACCAGGCAAGGTGCTATCACTTAGCAAAAGAAGGTCATGTTACATCCTTCAAATCAAAACCTTGCCCTCCCCCAATTTTTCAAAATAAAATCAAAATAAAAGCAGTAAAAGTGAAGGGGGGAAATGTGTAATGAAGCAAAAAAAAGTTGCATACTATAAAACCTTGCAAGCACCTAATATAAGTAGACTATGTCTACTTCCTGAAAATATACATAAACCATACCCCATACTCAATAATTCAATGTACTTCCAGCCCCGTAAAGCATACTTCCCAAAAATATTTGATTACAAAAGGAAGAAGAGTCAATATGCACAAAGGGGGCTATCCAATGACCTGGGAATTCCTAAATACCAAATTAGGTGAAATATCTTTGACTACTAAGCAAATTTCTTAATAACTATTCTCAATTTATGACAAATCTATAACCTGGTAAAAAGAAAAAACTTAATGTCTATATGCTGACAATAAAAGGACTTAAAACAATCTACTATCCTGAAAAAGGCATAAAGTTACCTTCAGCATCAAGGGAATGTGTGGCAACATCTAAAGAATCTTCTTCCTTTTCTCCCTTCTCCTTGTCTTCCAGTTCTTCCTTCTCTTCCCCCACAGGAGGAGCAGGTTCCACTGACCGTCCCAAAACACTACACAGCAGAAAGATACAATCACGTGTTCCCAGAGAGGTTGGGACATTTTGCTCAAAGCACTCTGGAATTTTATTGTGACTCCCCACACCAACCACCATTAAAGCAAATTCGAAAAAGTAAAATGCCTCACCCCATTATTGCTTCTTTCTACAGACAAGCACCAAAAACAGTGTACAGAATTAAGTATCACAATCATTAAACAGAAGAAAGGAACAAACATACTTGAGTTTTATCTTTCTCTGAAAAGGTATGAGCAGGGACAGAAAAATCTTGCACTCAAGAGAATTACTGACAAGTGATAATAGATATGGATTAGATGTGTAGGGAAGGGGTTCAAAAATAAATCTATTAAAGCAAACAGTTCACAAAAATACTATAGTAAAAAATCTTAGAATACATATATAGAACCAGAATATCTGAATAAAATACAGGTAAGACGCCTGTGTATTTTTTTTTAATCTTCACCTGAGAATGTTTTTATTCATTTTAGAGAGAGAGGAAGGAAGAGGGAGGAAGAGAGAAGATTTTAGAGAGAGAAGAATATGAGAGGGAAACATCAAACGGTTGCCTCTCGTAGGCATCCCTATCCCGCCCCCCGCCCCATATGTACCCTGCGTATGTACCCTGACCAGGAATCGAACCCACGACCTTTTGGCTTACAAGACGATGCTCCAACCAACTGAGCCACACCAGCCAGGGTGAAGCTTATGTATTTTTTAAAATATATTTTTATTGATTTCAGAGAGGAAGGGAGAGGGAGAGAGAGGCAGAAACATCAATGATGAGAGGGAATCATCGATCGGCTGCCTCCTGCACACCCCCTACTGGGGATCAAGCTGGCAACCTGGGCATGTGCCCTTGACTGGAATTGAACCCGGGACCCTTTAGTCCGCAGGCTGACGCTCTATCCACTGAGCCAAACCAGCTAGGGCAGAGGCCTATGTATTTTTTAAAAAGGTTATATCACAGGTCAAAAAACATAATAAACAAAAGTAAAAGACAAATAACAACTAGGGAAAAATCTGCAACAAATATTACAAAAGAATAGCCTCGCCCTAGCTGGTTTGGCTCAGTGGATAGAGCGTGGGCCTGCAATAAAAATAAAAACCAATAAAAACATATTTAAAAAAAAAAGACTGGTCACTCTTTAAAAACTTATATATATATAAGACATCTTTGAGAAAATTTTAATATGAGCTATGTTGTCAGATATTAAGGAACTAGAGGCCAGGGGGGAGGGGGAGCGGGCGAGCGCCCTCTTGCAATCTGCCCCTCTCGCAAATCCAGGGACCTCTCAGGTAGGGTCCCTAGGCCAGGCTGGCAATCAGGGCCAATCCAGGGCTTTCTTTACCTAGGCTGCCAGCAGCTGGCCCCGCCCCCACCTCTGCTACTCCTCCCCCACCACCGGTTGCCTCCCTCTGCAGCGGACAGGCGAATGGATTGGCCCCACACACCCCCCAGTGTCGCTGGCAGTGGCCTGGGTCTCCCTCTGTGGAGTGATAGATCACCCAGCAGAGGAAGGCCCCGCCCACCCAGCCAGGGCTCTGCAATTGATCCATCGATCCATCATCATCGCTGCACAGAGGGTGTCCTGGGCCTCCCTCTGTGGGCAATCATGGAGTGATGGCTGGGCCCCCTCCCCCCCCAATCACATTGCACCCGCCTTGGCTGCCTGGCACCAGTGCATGTCATAGTGTGGTCGTCCAGATGGTCGTTCTGCTGTTCAGTCATTCGGTCAATTTGCGTATTACGCTTTTATTATTATAGATTAATATTTTCTTTGGTGTGGTGATGGTATTATGATCATATAGAACAGCGGTTCTCAACCTGTGGGTCGCGACCCCTTTGGCGGTCGGATGACCCTTTCACAGGGGTCGCCTAAGACTATCCTGCATATCAGATATTTACATTACGATTCATAACAGTAGCAACATTACAGTTATGAAGTAGCAACGGAAATGATTTTATGGTTGGGTCACAACATGAGGAACTGTATTTAAAGGGCCAGAAGGTTGAGAACCACTGATATAGAATAATGTATTATTCTTAGATGATAAATGCTAAAATATTTAAGGGGAATTATGTCTGCAACTTAGTTTCAAATGATCCAGCACATGCAAACATACACACAGAGAACAAATGTGTACTATCCTTTCATCTTTTCTGGGGGTTTAAACTTTTAAAATAAAAAACTTGGGGAAAATGCTATTAAGCGTTTTAATCGTCATAGAAAAATGCTCATGTTGTTAAGCAAAAAAGGACAGCAAACACACAACCTTTTACTTTCCACATGTCAATTATGCAAATCAAGTCCACAAATAAAGAGAAAATAAGCTGAAATGTTTACAGCAATTAGCCTCTGGGTAGCTTATAGATGATGTTTTTTGCTTCCTTGTAACTTTCTACACGTTTAATATCTCATACAACTATTGAGCATAACTTAAGCATAAAAGAGGTGAAAACAAAACAAAAAAAAGAGGTGAAAACATAAATTTGTAAATTTGGGGATCCAAGAAAGAGAAAAAGAACTAATATTTTCACAAAAATAAAATACAGTTGACCCTTGAACAACACGGTGGGTATAGGCGCTGCCCCCCGTGCAGTTGAAAATACACATATAACTTTTGACTCTCCCAAAACTTTAGTGATCCGTTGGTATCTGGGTGAACTAGTTCCAGGACCCCTGTGGATAACTAAATCCAAGAATGGTCAAGTCCCTTATATAAAACTAGAGGCCTGGTGCACAGATTTGTGCACCAGTGGGGTCCGTCGGCCTGGCCTATGGGGATCAGTGGACCTCCATGCTGCTGCAGCCCGGCCTTACCCACTACCTCATGGGGGGAAGGGGGAGCACACAGGGGGAGTACCGCAGCTGCACTTCTGGCGCCCGAGGGTCAGCTGAGCAGCACTCTCACTGACCATCAGGGGGCAACTCCTGCATTGAGCATCTGCCCCCTGGTGGTCAGTGCACGTCATAGCTACCGGCTGGTCATCAGGTTGTCCGGTTACTTAGGGTTTTATATAGATAGATAGTGTAGAACAATGCATACAGTTGGCCCTTCATATCCATGGATCCCCAACCATGGATCAAAAATACTGTTTTCCGTCCAGCCATGGTATCTCAGTGATTGAGCATTGACCTATGAACCAGGAGGTCACAGTTGGGTTGCAGACCTGATCCCCAGTAGGGGGCATACAGGAGGCAGCCAATCAATGATTCTCTCTCATCATTGGTGTTTCTCTCTCTCTCTGAAATCAATTTTTAAAAAATTTTTAAATATTGTTTCCCATCTGCAATTGGTTGAATCCATGCATGTAAAACCCAAGGATAGGAAGGCTGACTGTGTATTTATGAAAAAAATCTGCACATAAGTGGACATATACACAGTTCAAACCCATGTTGTTCAAGAGGCAAGTATAGAACATTACCTGCATAACTGGGAGGACCAGACAGATGCATGACCTTGGAAAATATAGGAAAAGAAAGTCCAAGAGCAAATATAACAAAAAGTGGAAGAGCCATGAAAGACAGCACAAACCACACAACTTGGATCTTCATTTAGTCTCTTTCAGTGTTTTTCTTCCTGTCCCTGACCTCTAAATGCTGGTAGGCTCAGTGAGTCCTTGGACCTCTACTGCACCCACACTCACCTCCTCAGTACTCTTATCCAGACTCATGGCTTTTAATATAACTCATATGCTATGACTCTGCAATTTAAATCTCCAGCTTAGACCTTCCCCCTGAGCTCCAGACTTGTACATCACCAAACGCTTCCAACTGGCAATTGAAAAGGCAGCTCAACTTTAACTTGTCTATAACTGACCTCCTCCTGTAGTCCATCTCAATTAACAGTAAATCCATTCTTCTAATTCTCAAACCAAAAACATGAAAACATTGTTACTTCCTTCTTTACTCTCATGTTCAATCTGGCTTTGAATCCTATTATTAAAAACCTAGACTCTCACTACTCTCCATCCACTTCCACTCTGGTCTAGCCACTGTCATATTATGTCTAAATTATTTCAATTGTCTCCTAGTTGGTCTTCCTGCCTCTGCTCCCCCTTCAGTCTATTCTTTTTATTAATTTCATTTAAATAGCTTCTTTTATTTTTAATTATTTTCATTGTTCCAGCTTTTCTGAGGTACAATCAACAAAAACTATATACCTTCAGACTATTCTTGATCCAGCAATCAGAGTGATCATGTTAAAAATCTAAGTCAGATCATGTCATTCCTCTGCTCAAAACTTTTAAATGCCTTCCTACCTCACTAAGAGTAACGGCCAAATTACTCACAGTGCCCATGATTTACAGATTCTGGTCCCTTCTTTACTGCTCTGGCTTCTTCTCCCACTCCTCTCAATCACTCCACCTACAGCCACACTAACCTCGCCATTTCTCAAAAATGCCAAGCACGCTCACACCTCAGGGCCTTTGCACTTATCCCAGAAAACAACAGAGATCACTTAATCACTTAAGATTTTTTAAAAATATTTTTTTATTGATTTTCAGAGAGGGAGAGGGAGAGAAAAATAGAAACATCAATGATGAGAGAGAATCATTCATCAGCTGTTTCCTGCTCGCCCTCCACTGGGGATCCAGCCCAAAACCTGGACATGTGCCCTGACTGGGCATAGAACTGTGACCTCCTAGTTCATAGGTCCACGCTCAACAACTGAACCACACCTGCCAGCATCACCTCTGATTTTTAATCAAATGCCACAACAGTGAAGCATTCCCCAAGTCACTCTATCTAAACTTGCAACTCCTGTGATATTTCCTATTGCCATCTGTTTTATTTTTCTCTTCAGCCCTATGAATGTCTAACATACTATATATCTTTTACTTATTCATCATGTATTGCTACATACCACACAAGAATGTAAGCTACATTAAGGTCTAGAATTTTTATCTCTTCTGATCACTTTGTATCCCCAATATTCAATAGTGTTTGACTCAATAAATATTTGTAGAATGATTCATTAAATCAGAAGAGGCTTTATTTTAAAAATTTTTAAATATAAAATTATTCCAAAATAAAATATCACTACAAAAATCAGAATACCCTGGCTGGATGACTCAGTTGGTTGGAGCGTCGTCCCACGCACCAAAACGGGTACAGGTTTGATTCCCAGTCAGGGACATACCTGGTTGCGGATTCAATCCCTAGTCAGGGTGCGTATGGGATACAACCAATCAATGTTTCTCTCTCAGGTAGATGTTTATTTCTTTCTCTCTTACTGTTCCTGCCTTTCCCCTCCTCTCTCTCTAGAAAGTCAATAAAAAATACATATTCTCAGGTGAGGATTTAAAAAAAAAATCAGAAGAGGCTTAATTATAGACAAATAATACTAATCTTAAACTTTTCTCCACTGTCTAAGCTGATGGAAGAAGAAAACAAAGTTTTAAATATATTGTTTTGAAGTACAAAAGTAGTTAATAAAAGAACTAAAATAATTATTACAAAAATTGGGAAAGCGTTGTTGGGAAGAAATCCTCATCTTCACTTATGGAACTCAATTATCTTAATCTGATAAAATAAGAAATGGCAGTATAATAGTGTTACTTCGTTTTACAATAGTATTAAGGGCTAGGAAGATGACCTCCCAAAGAAGTAAAAACACAAACACTTAAATAAGATTGCCTCTGCGAAAGGAGACCAAGGATGAGAAAGAACTCTTTGCTTTTCATTATAAACTCTTTTTGAAATTAACTATGCCTTCATATTATTCTGTTAAAAATACTTAACAGATCTCATCAAAATTAAAAACCTGCTCTGTGGAAAACCCTCTGAAGAGGATGAAAAGACAAGCTGCAGAGTGGAAGGATATATTTGCATACTGTATATCCTACAAAGGACTAGTATCTAGAATATATAAAGAACCCTCAAAACACAATAAAAGCATCCAATCTAGTACCTTGAATAGAAAATAAACTCAATAAATGGGCAATGGAAAGACAAAGTAAAAACTGAATGCTGTTTGAAAAGAATATGCATTAAACATTCTGGGTCTAAAACTGGTGAGGTACTTTGGTTGGTGGAAAGCATGCCTAACAGTTTTGACAATATACTTAAATATATTGTTTGATTTTTTTTTTCCAATTAATAAGTTGTATCTATGCTAAGCATTAGGAATACTTATTTTGTCTCACATGTACAAGACAGATCACAATATGAATAATGTAGATGTAAAAATGTTACCTTCACAAAAGAGATTCCAGCTAACAGTACTAACACAATCCTCAAATCCCACTTGCTAATTCACAAAAATAAGATTAATCCCTTTATCTTTGGGATGAGTCAAAGGTACAGACAAAAGAACTGATCCATTAATAAATGTAAATAAATTTCTTCAGCACTAGTATACCTGCTTGTCCTGTTTGGCTGAGGTAACTGTTCAATGACCTGACTGATGGAACCACATGTATCCAAATGAGAAGAATCCATAGGGTCTGAAAAATACAAGAGGATATTAGCACAAAAGGCATTTACCCCTAAACTTTAATACAAAGTCAGGAATGCAGACCATACAAACCTAATCAGCTCCATTACAGAAAGCCAACCTTTTGCGTGCCTACTACGCACCGGATACTGTGCTGGATTTCCTTACATACATTCACCACCACCACGTCTAAATCCACCCAGCTCTAACAAGTGCATTTGCAACATGGGACTGACAGTTTGAAGCACCTCACCTGCAGCTTTGTCTTCCTTCAGATGGTCATTGAGCCCACTTTTACTGTCTCCTTGTTCTCCAGCTGATTGTTCAGGGTTGGGCACAACATCCTAGAAAACATACAAACATAATATCCCCTCTACAGACGAAATAATTTAAAATGAGACATACTTTTTGTGAATATGGTGATTTCATTTTTCCAACTAATTGTCTCCAAAAGATAGTGACCTGAGTACTTATATTTGCTGGTTGGTCTAGATTATGGTGGAGGGGGGAGGGAGGGGGGGACCTGCTCAATCATTTCCAAACGAGGTATCACTCACCAACACAGGGTTCTCTTTGTGTGCCTGTAAATGAGGAAGGTGTCGAGACAGCACACTGAAGTGAGAACCGGAATCATCGTCTAGAACCTGGCTTTCAGGCTGAGAGTCTTCGATGATCAGGCAAGGAGTGTCTTGCTGAGAGAAATCTGAATCCAACTGACTTCCAGGAGGGTCCATCTGCTCCCCTGGAATGGAGTAACAAAAGATCAGTTCTGTGTCACCTACCAGCCTTCCGCGCGCGGTGTGAGCTTAAATAATGGGGCGGGAAGACAGGAGTTGGGAAAGGGGACCACCCTAGAGCTCTTTCCATTAAAACGCTAGGATCGTGCCAGCACCTTCCCATCATACTCCCCAGGATCCGATGCCTCCTTACTTACCATCGGCCTGCCCATCCTCTCC
The DNA here is from genome assembly GCF_000147115.1 of Myotis lucifugus. Classification (NCBI taxonomy): domain Eukaryota; kingdom Metazoa; phylum Chordata; class Mammalia; order Chiroptera; family Vespertilionidae; genus Myotis; species Myotis lucifugus. Next base: position 3,186,829 of record NW_005871157.1, read on the forward strand.
CTCGCCTTCTCCATCACCTTCCCAACCTCGTCTCTTCCCGCCCCTTTTTCCATCCCCCACAACTCCCCCTACGTCCCTCTGGAGCCTCTACCACCCCCCGAAAGGTGGCTTTGCCATCTCTGTTCGCCAGAACCCCCACAGCCCTTCACGCTTCCTCACGACCACTCAGCCTTCCCAGCTCCTGCTTCCCCACCCCCTCCGCAGGGCCCTCCAACCCTTTCCCAGTCACCGCCGCCATGCTTGCCACCCCGCCCCCTCCGGTCAGCCATTCCTTCAGACCCCAAAGCCAAGGCTCCAGAGCTGCCTGCACCCCCACTCTTTCCCAAATAGTACCAGGCATCTCGGCGGGAGGCCCCTCGCGCCCGAGTCAGAGATCTCTGCACGCCCCCCAGGTCCCTCCAGCTCTATCCCCAGATTGTCGCTGTCGCCACCGCCGCCACCGGCCTCGAACTCCTCCTTTTCCCGCGCGTCAGTCAGTATCGGCTTGCCCATTCGCTGTTGCTGCCTGCCACTCAAAAAATCCTGCGGTTGATTGGTGGATGCGGCCCAGTGCCCCGCCCCACGTAAGAAAAAGGAACACGGCGGCGTGTTTCCATGGCAGCATGGACCTTGCAGGCCCTCCCCCTTGTAGAGCCCTAGAATGACAGTATCCTTGAACCGAAGGGACCTTGAGAGGGCGTGAAATATATTCCCTAGCCTCCAGGACAATTGTTTATACCACTACGGAGAAAATAAAAAAGATCTGTTTTTATCCTTCATGCACTGAAGACCCCTTCTCTGACCCTCTTCCGTGGAAAGAAGAGGGTTTCCCGACTGTTTAATAAAAGGGCAAAGAAAAGGATCCAGGATGGCTGGGATTCCTGAGCTGATGAAACTGGAGAGAGAAGACTCTTTGGGGTTTACCTGTGTCAATCAGGATCACTTTTGTGGGCCTCTACCTGAGTTCAAGACCCTCACATTACATCTCTGCCAGTTCTTCTCCCTTCGCCCGCCACCCCTCCTCCCCGCCCCCCCCTCCATTTACATTGTCTGAGGACCCCAGGAAACCATATTTTTTCCATTGCCATTTCCTGTCTGGAACTTAGTTCAAGCTTCAATTTGCTTATCGTTACCCTATCATGTATGGGATTGTAGCCTAGGAGACTATAGCCCCAGACAAGTCTCCCGTTGAGAGAATTGAACACAGTGATTCTCAGACTCCGTGGTGAAGAGAACAGCTGCTGCCCCTTTAACAATATGACCTCAAAGATCCCTCCAAGACCTGAGAGTCTATTATCCTAATGATGGTGCCAGGATCTTATAGAAGGTGTAGCAGCTGTGACTTGTATTAATGAACTAGGCCCCAGGAGGAATATGTTTTTTGTTGTTTTGGGGTTGTTGTTTTTTAAGTGGTTGGATCTAAGATGGATTTCTACATGAGAGTAGCTGTCAAAAAGGAAAGCACCTACACGGTGCCAAGCATATACATAGTAGGCATTCACTAGGAGATAGTTTTCTCTCTCTACTCCAGGCTCAGAATGACTTAGACACAGCCCAACATGATTCTCCCATCCTATAAAACCCCATTTCAGCATTCAATGTGGTTAAGCTAAAGTGCAGCTTCCTACCAACCAATCTTCACCCTGCTCTTACAAATTACAGTGATCATCTTTTTCAAACTAAAAATCAAAGGATGTCATCGGAGCATGTGTAACTTATTTCAAAAGACAGACTCTGAAATAAAAATTTCCTGAAAAATCTAGAATTTATTATTTCTCTAACTAGAATACAATTATTGTCCCCAGAATGTTTTATTAGCGGAGCAAAAATGGAATGGAACACACAGATTCATGCCGCTTCTTCACCTTGAAGTTTATAATGGACACCTCTCTTCCTCCACTCCGAATGCTGCAGAAGACAGGTGACCAAATAAATAAAATCCTAAAAGGACCAGGTCAAGTTACTATTAAGTAACTTCCCTAGGTAGACAAATTAATTCATCTACTCAGTTTGAGAGGACACAAACAATTGGCTTCTGTGTGGGGCAAACCTTGACCTTGAATCCCATAAAAATCCCCCAAAAGTCACTGTACTTTTGTTCTCCTTTGTCCTGCTATTGCATTTCCCCTCTCCAAGCAAGACATAAATAAATAGGCCTTCCTGATTATTTGACAAACAACTGTGTTTGTCAAGACGCATAAACTATACACTAAAAAGGATAAACTAAACCTCAATAAACGTAACTAAAAATAAATAGATAAATACATAAATGAGCCTGAGCCATTCCCATTACTAAATAAAACAAGAGCCTTGCCCAGCTGGTAGGGCTCAGTGGTTGAGCTTCGACCTATGAACCAGAAGGTCACTGTTGGGGGCACGTGCCTGGGTTGTGGGCTCAATCCCCAGTGTGGGGCATGCAGGAGGCAGTGATCAATGATTCTCTCTCATCATTGATGTCTCCATCTGTCTCTCCCTTTTTAAAAAAATTTTTTTAAAGTTGAAAGATCTTTATTTTAAAAACTAATAATAAATAAATAAAACAAGAGCCTTAAAAACTGTGAAGAAAAACTGTGAATTGCTTGTTAGACAGTATGACAATTAAATTAATTGTTAAATTACCAGTAAATATCAGAAAATGCAGGCGGATGGTTAGCCACTGGGGCTGTAACTGATTGCAATTGGGTGAGCTCAAGGCCTTTATTGACTCTTAGACTGAAAAGGACCATCAGCACATCTACCTTTCTGCAGGTGCATCTTTATCTAAGACACTTCAGACTGAGAAATCTAATCTACCTCTAAAGCCCTCCCAGACAAGAAAATTCCACCAGACCCGGTGTTAACTCATTTTAAAGTTTAACAAACCTCATTATCAGAAATTTTTCTTTTAATTGCCTAACTTAAAACCTTTATTCTAGAGCTTAAAGCCATTTTTTTTTACCTTGTCTTTAACTGGTAATTTTAAAACCTGGATAAATTCCCATAAGGCTGGGATCATCTCATCTTGTCCAATAATTCCATAATATGTTTCAACCAATGAAAAAATAAACATAAATGCTATATACTTAGTCTTTTTCTGAGGTCTTCACACAGACTTCTCTAAGCAAAAGAACCTCAAAATTTTTAATTCTACCTCAGAAACTATTCACCAACACTTAAATTTGCTTCATGGTTTTCCTCTGGAAACTCATAGTTTGGCAGCTTAGTGGCAGAGAACTTTACTGAGGATCTGACAAGTAGTAAATTTAATGATAAATTATTATATATCCCTTTTAAGCTGCAATATTAAAGTATTACATACTGACTTACATTTAATAGATAATTATGAACTTCTATTGCACAGTCATATACCAATGCTATAATTAATTAATAACATGTATTAAATTTTAAAATGTGGCAGGTATTGTGTTCTGTTTTACATTCATTATCTCACCAAAAAGCTTCATAACTCTTTGAAGGTTACAGATGAGGACAGATGAGGACACTAAGGTTTAGAGCAGCGATTTTCAACTGGTGTGCTGCGAAAATTTTTTTAAAATATATTTTTATTGATTTCAGAGATGAAGGGAGAGAGAGAGAAATAAACACATCAATGAGTGATGAGAGAGAACCATTGATTGGCTGCCTCCTACATGATCCCACTGGGGATTGAGCCCGCAACCCAAATATGTGCCCTGACCAAGGAATCGAACCATGACCTCCTAGTAGTTCATAGGTCGACACTCAACCACTGAGCCACGCCGGCAGTGCTGCAAGAATTTTTAAAACATGCAATACCTGACTATTTAGTTAGGGCACTGATATCTTTTCCCTTAGATTGTCAAATAAAAAAGATGACAATAGCCCTAGCCAGTTTGGCTCAGTGGATAGAGCGTTAGCTGGCAGACTGAAATGTCCCAGGTTCAATTCCGATCAAGGGCACATGCCCGGGTTGTAGGCTCGATTCCCAGTAGGGGGCGTGCAGGAGGCAACCTGTCAATGATTCTCTCTCATCATTGATGTTTCTATCTCTCTCTCCCTCTCCATCCCTCTCTGAAATGAATAAAAAAAATATTTTTTTAAATGACAACAGCCAACACAACAATAGCCGTCCAGTGTGAATGAATCAAAATTATACCTATTTTGTTATGTGTCAGACTGGCAAAAAATATATTTTTTTGGTGTGGCACAGAATTTTAGTAATTAGTTTATGTGTGCCATGATATGAAAAAGGTTGAAAATCACTGGTTTGGAGAGATGAGATAATTTACACAATGTCTCAGAGCTGGCAAGAAAGAATTTGAACCCCGTCTGTCTAACTGAAGAGGTTCTACGTGGAGAGCAGCTACAGTGTTTGGACAGGTTCAAGCCTCGGACTAATGAAAAGGCACAGTCCTCTCATGGCCACGTGCAAGTCCCAGCTTGGAGGGCAGAGCCCTCCCAGCACAATTATAGCCAACAGCTATACGTAGTTGTAAGCTTGAACCTATGGTCCGAACACGTGCCTGAGTGATGTGGGCTTGATAGAGTTCAGGTGCATGTAATTGAGTAGGCTCGAAACCCACGAGAATGTTGTAAACATCTTGACCATGCCCTTACTTTGCCTCGTGGAATGTGTCTATAAAATAAAGACACAGCTTGTGGGCACTGGCGCTGTCTCTCCATCAGAGAAGCAGCGTCCCACCCAGACCCAGCTTTCTTCTCTTGTCTGTCTTTTCTCAATCTTTCACCACCCCCTCTCAGGGTCACTCGAACCCGGCTGAGTTGGCATGGCACATAAGGCGCTTTGGGGCTGAGTATGCCATGGCCATGCTGGCTCACCATAGTTCTATATATTTATAATTGAGGAGGAGGAGAGACAAAGAAATGGCAAAGTAGTTGATAACATTTTTTTTGTTTAGAATTGTTTTTATTTGAATACTGAATATGGGTGTCCCTAATGTTCTAAGAATCCAAAATAATTAAAATAATATTAAGAAAATAGAGGAGAAACTGTAAAGCTGTCAACACCACATCCTTAAGAAGTTAATTCACATGCATATGAGCATAACGAACAGACGCAAGACACTGGAGGTGGGGTGTGAGGGCATGTGCGGGTGTGTGCGGGTGGGGGGGGGGATAGGGAGGCCAGGGGGAGGTCAATGAGGAAAAAAAGGAGACATATGTACTACTATTTGTAATACTTTAAACAATAACATAAAATTAAAAAAATAAGTCAACAAAGAGGTAATGATAAAATTAAAAATGTGAAAGAAAATTACTTAAGGTAGTCATTTGCTAATCCTAACATATAAAGAGCCAGGGTCCGTAATGTCCAAAATGACCAAACAGACGACCAAGCACCAGGCTCGGGTGGGTGGGGACTGGCAAGCGGGCTGAACTGCTGACCTCTTGGTCCCTCCTGGGTTGTGGGCGCTGCGGCGACTCAGCACTGACTGCCGCCACCAAGGCAGGTGCCATGCGATTGGTATGGGGGCCCTGCCATCACCCCACGATCACCCCACAAAGGGAGGCCCAGGCCACCGGCCAGGGGGCTCTGTGATTGTCCCAAAAAGGGAGGCCCAGGCTACCTGGCCAGCGGTGGTGAGCGGGGCCTCCCTCTGCAGGGCGATCAATCTCGGGGCTCCCGGACTGCAAGAGGGCGCAGGCCGGGCTGAAGGACCCCCCTCCCCCCACCGAGTGCATGAATTTTGTGCACCGGACCTCTAGTGATACTATATTAACCTCCTACTGTATTTGTAACCCCTGCAATGAAAGCCATCCCAACTGGTCTGTATCTTATATCTACAGAACGTCCTCCTGTTAATTTTAGGTAAACTTTTTATTTTGAACAAAATTTCAGAGCAACAAAAAAGTTATAAAAATATTGTATAATAATCTTGTTTGGACCCTTCTACCTAGATCCACATGTTAACATTTTGCCACATTCATTTGTGTGTGTGTGGTAAAGTACACATAACAAGAAATATACCATTTTAACAATTTTTAAGTGTCCAGTTCACTGGTATTAAATATATTCACATTGTTTTGCAACCATCACTATCACCCATATCCAAACTTTTCAACTTCCCCAATTAAAACTCTGTTTCCATTATATAATGACTCCTCATTCCCTTCTCCCTCCAGTCCCTGGTAACCACCATTCTACTTTCTGTCTCTATGAATTTGACTAGTTTAGATAATTCATATAAATAGAATCATACAATATTTGTCCTTTTGTGTCTGGCTTATTTTACTTAGCATAACGTCCTCAAGGTTCATCCATGTCATAATTTTAATAGCATGTGTCTGAATTTCCTTCCTTTTTAAGACTGAATAATATTCCACTGCATGTAGTATCACAATTTGTTTCTCATCCTTATTCATTCTAACCCACTTTCCAGACTTTTTCAGAGCCCCCAGACTTTGCCACCTCCAAGTATAGATAAGATCCTGGAGGCATAGTAGCAGAAAGACACCAAGGCGCCCAGTCCAGGTAGCTTAATTTCCCAGTGAGCCAATCAGTTGCAGGCCCTCTTCTCAACTGGGTCTCTTTGAAACACAACATTTCTTCACAAACTTGAGTTCATTTATTAATTTCAATTCAAGGCACCATTCTGGCTCCATGGTTCATTTTAGTAGTAAACGGAATCTAGAGATCACAATTTGGATAGTTGGAATGTTGGAATGCTTATTGCTACTGGATTGATCACTGTTGGGCTTTTTTCAATTAAATTTTGGGATTTCAGAAGTTTTATCCAACTTTTTTCATTTTATATCTTTCTTATCAACATCTTGGTTTCTGATAACACTGACATAAATTATTTATTTGCTTTAGTCTATTATATATGTAAAATGTTATTACCAATGTTATTATTAATGAGATGATGACTAATGAGAATAGTTTGACATTTTCTTTGCAGTTGATTTTTTTTTTCCTTAGGGTATATCCCATTAAAAATGTGCAGTTAGGATATATGCTACAACATTGATAAATCTTGAGGATATTATGTTAAGTGAAATAAGCCAGTCACAAAAAGATAAATACTATATGATTCCACTTATATGACCTAGAGTGGTTAAACCATAGAGGCAGAAAATAAGTAGAATGGTGGTTACAGGGGCTGGAGGTAGGGGGCAAATCAGGAGTTATTGTTTAATAGGTATAGACCAGTGATGGCGAACCTATGACACGCGAACTCATTTTTTTTGTTGATTTTTCTTTGTTAAATGGCATTTAAATATATAAAATAAATATCAAAAATATAAATCTTTGTTTTACTATGGTTGCAAATATTAAAAAATTTCTATATGTGACACGGCACCAGAGTTAAGTTAGGGTTTTTCAAAATGCTGACACGCCGAGCTCAAAAGGTTCACCATCACTGGTATAGACTTTCAGTTTTACAAGATAAAGAGAAGTATGGAGATGGATGGTGGTGATGGCTGCACATTATTAATGTATTTAATACCATTGAATTGTACACTTAAAATTGTCATTTTATGTGTATTTTACTATAATAAATTTTTAAAAAATCTTTATTGTTGAAAGTATTACACATGTCCCCTTTCTTCCCCCATTGACCCCTTTTGGCCTACCCCTAACCCCCTATTCCAGGCCTTCACCACACTATTGTCTGTCCATACGTTATGCATATATGCATACAAGTTCTTTGATTGATCTCTTCCCACTCAACACCCCATCCCCACCTTCCCTCTGTATAATAAATTTTTTTAATGTGCAGTTAAATTACTGTATTTTAAAGTCATTGGAAATAATTCTATCATTTAATTTCTTTCGATTTGGGGTGGTTTTTTTTAGTGACTACCTCTTTATTTTAATTTTTAAATTGAGGTTACATTTAAATGCACAGCTTTTAGTTGTATAATTTGATGCATTTTGACAAATGTACACATTTGTGAAACCTATATATCAATCAAGATATAAAATATGTTATCACTTCAGAGAGTTTTTCATGGCACCCATATTATAATTTCCAGAACCATAGGTTAGTTTTGCCTGTTTAACAATTATAAATAGTATCATAAAATATGTAGTCTTTTGTGTCCACCTTTATTTTTAATCCTCACCCAAGGATATTTTTTCCATTGCTTTTTTTTTTTTTTTTTTTTAGTGAGTGAAAGGGAGGGGGGAGAGAAACATCCATTGATGTGAGAGAGACACATCAATTGGTTGCTTTTGGGCCAAAATTTTGATTTAATTCTGTTTTATACTTATGTAAAAGTTTTGGCACATGCCCCTATGGGGACTGGGGGACTTGCAACCACAGTAGTTCCCTTGACCAGGAATCCAACAGGTGACCCCTTGCTCTAATCACTGAGCAAAACCAGTCAGGGCTTGTGTCCACCTTCTTTTGCTCAACATAACATTTTTGAGATTTATCCACATTGTTGTATGCATCAGTTCATTCTTTTTTTATTGCTCAGTAGTATTCTATTGAATACATATTCCACAATTTATTTATAGATTCTCCTATTGGTGGATATTTGGGTTGTTTTGATTAATTTTTTATTATTGCTGACTTTATAGAGAGAGGAAGGGGAAGAGAGAAACTGATTTTGTTGTTCCATTTATTTATGCATTCATTGATTGATTTTTGTATGTGCCCTGACAGGGGATTGAACCCACAACCTTGGCATATCACAACCTTGTGGCATATAGAGACGATGCTTAACCAACTGAGCTATTACACTAGGTTAAACCATTATATATTTTTTTAATATATTTTATTAATTTTTTACAGAGAGGAAGGGAGAGGGACACAGAGTCAGAAACATCGATGAGAGAGAAACATCGATCAGCTGCCTCCTGCACACTCCCTACCGGGGATGTGCCTGCAACCAAGGTACATGCCCTTGACCAGAATCGAACCTGGGACCCTTGAGTCCGCAGGCCGACGCTCTATCCACTGAGCCAAACTGGTCATGGCAAAAACCATTATATTTTTAAAAGCTGTTATAAACATTCACGAATAAGTATTTTTGTGAACATACATTTTCATTTCTCTTGGGTCAATATCCAGGAGTGGAACTGTTGGGTCATAGGATAGGTATTTGCTTAACTTTATAAGAAATTGCCAGGTTTCCAAAATGGTTGTATAATTCTATACTCCCTCTAACAACATATGAGAGTTTCAGGTGCTGCACATCCTAACATTTGGTATTGTTAGTGTGAAGTGATATCTATGTGTTTTAGTAAACTTTATATATCATTTATGTACAATAAAATGTGCCCATTTTAAGTGTAGAGTTTGATGAGTTCAACAATTGTATATATGTGTGTAGCCACCACCACAACCCAGTAGAGAATATTTTCTTTTTTGGTCTTAAACTTTTTATTTTTTTTTCATTTTTTTTTCAATTAAATCTTTATTGTTCAGATTATTACATTGGTTCCTCTTTTTTTCCCACCATAACTCCCCTCCACCCAGTTCCCACCCACCCTCCGCCCTCACTCCCCACCCACTGTCCTCATCCATAGGTGCACGATTATTGTCCAATCTCTTCCCGCACCCCCCACACCCCTTTTCCCCCCCAAGAATAGTCAGTCCATTCCCTTTCTATGTCCCTGATTCTATTACAATCACCAGTTCATACTGTTCATCAGATTATTTATTCACTTGATTTTTAGATTCACTTATTGATAGATGTGTATTTGTTGTTCATAATTTGTATCTTTACCTTTTTCTTCTTCTTCCTCTTCTTAAAGGATACCTTTCAGCATTTCATATAATACTGGTTTGGTGGTGATGAACTCCTTTAGCTTTTTCTTATCTGTGAAGCTCTTTATCTGACCTTCACTTCTGAATGATAGCTTTGCTGGATAAAGTAATCTTGGTTGTAGGTTCTTGGTATTCATCACTTTGAATATTTCTTGCTACTCCCTTCTGGCCTGCAAAGTTTCTGTTGAGAAATCAGCTGACAGTCGTATGGGTACTCCCTTGTAGGTAACTGATTTTCTTTCTCTTGCTGCTTTTAGGATTCTCTCTTTGTCTTTTGCTCTTGGCATTTTAATTATGATGTGTCTTGGTGTGGTCCTCTTTGGATTCCTTTTGTTTGGGGTTCTATGCGCTTCCTGGGCTTGGAAATCTATTTCTTTCACCAGGTAGGGGAAGTTTTCTGTCATTATTTCTTCAAATAGGTTTTCAATATCTTGCTCTCTCTCTTCTTCTGGCACCCCTATAATTCTGATGTTGGTACGCTTGAGGCTGTCCCAGAGGCTCCTTACACTATCTTCGTATTTCTGGATTCTTTTTTCATTTTGCTTTTCCGGTTGGGTGTTTTTTGCTTCTTCATATTTCAAATCTTTGACTTGATTCTTGCGATCCTCTGGTCTGCTGTTGGGAGTCTGTATAATATTCCTTATTTCAGTCAGTGTATGCTTAATTTCTAGTTGGTTCTTTATCACAATATCGAGGGTCTCACTAGATTTCTTGAAGATCTCACTACATTTATCGGCGGTCTCACCAGTCTTTTCGAGGGCCTTACTAAATTTATCGGCGGCTTCTAGACAGTTCTTTAAAGACTTTAAAAGTATGGTTTTGAACTCTATACCCAGCAGTTTGCTTTCCTCCATTTCTGTCATTTGTGTCCTGTTTCTTAGTCTCGGCATTTTTTATGCTTCACTGTGTCGATAGAGTGCCTTTCTGTGCTAAGTGTCCCAATTACCTGAGGTAGTCACTCTTGGTGCACCCCCTTGTGGGCTTTGTGCACAGTCTTGTTGTAATTAAGCCTTGATTGTTGTAGTTATCACTGGGAGGAATTGACCTCCAGGCCAATTGGCTGTGAGAATCAGCTGTGTCTGCAGTGGGAGAACTTCTGTGCTGGAGACACCCTTCTGGGGCAAGACTTGCTTCAGTGGGGCTTTGGTGCTCACTGAGTCTGCTCCCTGAGTGTGTCTTTTATGTTTCCAGGGAGCTGCAAACTGGATGGTCCCACTCTGACCTCTGGGCTTCCTGGCTCCTGGATCTGTAGGGAGGTGCTAATCTAGCCTTTGCCTGAAGCTATCCAGCAAAAGCCTCCCTGCAGGGCTTGGGCGGGGCGGGTCCCACGGGATCAACAGGGCGGGGCTAGCAGTTATGGCTGCTCTCAGTCTTGCCCTCAGAGGCTCTGCTTCTCAGTGTCCCGGTAATCGCTGCAAGCCCCTCGGAGAGAAAGCTGCCCTCGGGTTCTGACCGATGCCAGACAGTCCCGCTTCTCCCGTATGAGTCTGGGTCCCTAGAGACTCACCCGGAACTGGAGCTCAGAGCCTGAGACTCCCTCCCGATTGAAAACGACAACCGCGCCCTCAGCCGCCAGCCCGCTCCGCATGCACTCCACACCTTAGTATTTTCCTTCTGCACTGCGCCTCCTCTGAGTCTCAGCATGCTTTTCTCTTTCCTTCTAGTTGTAGAATTTCCACTCAGCCAGCTTTCCTGTGGTTCTGGATGATGTTCTTTCCGTCTTTTAGTTGTATTTTTGAAGTGGTTGTGCGAGGCAGCAATCTTCAGTGTTTACCTATGCCGCCATCTTGGTTCTCCTCCGAGAATATTTTCATCACCACCATCCTGAAAGTCCCCTGTGCCCCTTTGAAATCAATTCCCATCCCCTCCCCCTAGCCCTCAGCAACCACTTACTAATAGTTGTTTTCCATCACTGTAGGTAAGTTTTACCCATTCTAGAATTTCATGTAAATTTATTCATGCAGTATGTACTTGTGGTGACCATGAAAATGCACTGCTGAAATCTGCTTGCAGAAAGCATAATTGACTGATGACCCCACCTGCTGCCACTGTGGATCTGCCCCCACATTTATACCCAAAACACTCTTCCCACAGGCTAATCTCAGCCAATGCCAGAGCACAGCAGGGTTGCAAAGGCAGACCCAGTCTGTGGCATGCAAGAGTACTTCAACAAGTGTCTTTGATTAGAAGAATCTTCATCAGCCTAGCCAAACCATTTTTGGAACCATGCAGTAACAGTGATGGCAAACCTATGACACGCGTGTCAGAGGTGACACACGAACTCATTTTTTTGGTTGATTTTTCTTTGTTAAATGGCATTTAAATATATAAAATAAATATCAAAAATATAAGTGCTTGTTTTACTATAGTTGCAAATATCAAAAAAATTCTATATGTGACACGGCACCAGAGTTAAGTTAGGGTTTTTCAAAATGCTGACACGCCGAGCTCAAAAGGTTCGCCATCACTGCTGTAGGACAAGACTCTTCCTTTCCCATTCTTGTTCCTTCCCTCTCTCCTTCCCCAGATATTCGACCTGTATCTTTGTCTGAAGGCTCTCTCTGCCTTCCCCTGATCCCTCCCTGTAGTGTTTTAAAATATATCCACAACATTGACACTCCCTTCAAAAGGGAGAGACTTTCCCTTCTCCGGAGAGTGAACCAGACTTAGTGACTTGCTTCTAATAAACAGAAGACAGAAATGATAATGTCTAACTTTCCAACACTATATGTCATAAAAAAGCATTGTTCTTGGTTCGTTTGCTCTGGTAGAAGCCAGCTGTTGTCTTGAGGGCACTCAAGTAGACTTATGGAGAGGCCTACATGGTGAGGAGCTGAGGCTTCCTGCCAATAGCTTGTGAGTGAGTCATGTTGGAAGCAGATCATTCAGCCTCAGTTAAGCCTTCACATGATTGTAACCCCAACCAACATCTTCACTGCAAACACATGAGAAACCATAAGCCGAAACCACTCAACTAATTTGCTCCTGGATTTCAAATCTTTAGAAAGTCTTAACAAATATTTGTTATTTTAAACTGCTAAGTTTTGGAGTAATTTGTTTCAAAGCAATAGGTAACCAATATACTCACCTAATAAATATCTTATACATCTAATCATGTCTTGGTATCTACTTCTCAGGAGACCAAATAACAGTATTTTTTTGTGTTTTGTTTTATTTGGCATAATGTTTTTATTTTTATTTTGTGTATATTTGTAGTTTCTTTTTAAAATATATAATTTTTTTATTTCAGAGATTAAGGGAGAGGGAGATAAATATCAATGATGAGAGAGAACCATTAATCGGCTGCCTCCTGCACACTCCACACTGGGGATCGAGCCCACAACCAGAGCACATGTCTTGACCGAGACCTTCTGGGTCATAGGTCCATGCTCAACCACTGAGCCATGCTGGCAGGGCTGTTGTTTCTTTTTATCACTAAGTTGTATTCTATTGCACAAAGGTACCACAATTTGTTTACCCATTCTCCTATTCATGGACACTGGGTCTTTTCCAGTTTTTGGCTATTATGAATAAAGTTGCTATGACCAGCCATCACAAGTCTTACTGTGGGCATATGTTTTCATTTCTCTTGGTTAAATGCCTAAGAATAAAATTTCTAGTTCATTGGTTTGATGTTTGTTGAATTTTATAAGAAACTTACAAATACTTTTCTAAAGTGGTTATAACTTTTACTCTACTATTAACAATATATAAAAGTTCTATTTGTTCCACATACATGCTAACATTTGATGTTATTGGTTTTTCAAATTTTTGCCATTTTGTGGCTTATAAGTTATTATGGTGTGGTTTTAATTTGAATTTCCCATTATGTTGAACACTTTTTCATGTACTTATTGGCCATTTGTATATCTTCTCTTATTAAAATCTATTCAAATCATCTACATTATAATTGTGTTCTCTTATTTTATTGGTTTGTAGGATATTTTAAAAATATATATTCTGAATTAAATTATTTGTCAGATTGGTCATTTTGATTTAATTCTGTTTTATACTTATGTAAAACATGTATATGACTCCAAAGTCAAATTTACAAAATAAGATATGTTCCAAAAAGTCCACATTCCATCCCTGGCTACCTTACAATTTGTTTTTTCTCTCTTCCTAGAGGTAACTTCTTTTCTTTTTAAATTTTTGATTTATCATTGGGGTCATTATTTACTCTCTCTCATTCTTCATTTGATGAAGCAGGAAACCAGGTTGGCTCTCCCTGTGAAATACAGTATGCCTAGAATCCCACTGATTCTCATCATCTCCACTGACATCACTCTGGTCTGAGTGACATTATTGCTCACCCAGATTACTGCAAATTCCCCGACTGGCTTCCCACTTTAATCCTTACAACCTCTACAGTCTATCCTCAACATTGCAGCCAAAGTGATCCTGTAAAGTCTAAGTCAAATCATACCACTCTCTGTTCAAAAGCCTGCACATGTTTCCCATTTCACTCAGAGTAAAAACCAAAGTCATAATGATGCCTACAAGGTCCAAAGTGATCTGAGCCTATTATTTCTCTGATCTCAGCTCCTATTCCTCTTTGTCTCACTCCTTTGCTCCAGGCACAATGGGTTCCAACTATCCCTTGAATGTACCAGGCATACCGCTACCTTCAGGGCTTTGTACTGGCTATCCTCCCTGCCTATAAGACTCCTCTCAGATATCCAACTGGCTAACTCTCTTACTTCAAGTCAGCTCAAGTCTCATTTTCTCAATAAGGCCCTGACCAGCTCATTTAAAATTGCAACCTTTCCTGTCCCTTCACCATTCTCCCCCATCATCACACCTTCCACCAGCATTCTCAAACACCCTTATCCTTTTATTTTCTGCTACTAAGCACTAATCACTTTGAGAAGGCTAAAGGCTAATTCTTTCTATAGCACCTGGTTCCCTCCAAGGGAACTTTCCTCAAGTGAAACAGTGTAACCCAGATGGGAAAATATAACCTATTGCCCCTTTTTCTGCAGTCTGGGCTAGCAAGATTTGTTGCCTGTTTGCTCACATGTTACAGAGGCCATAACTGGTAAAACAATACACAACCCCCGGAGAGGGCTGTCAGTGCTGGCGCCAGACCAGGCCCTTAGGTATGGTCTCATGACCCCCATCCCTACACACGGGGCTTTTTGCAAAGCCCCCGAAAGGTCCGGAAGTCCCATCCATATTTGGGGGACAAAGAAGCCAAAAAGATATAAAGGAAAGCTTCCACCAGATTGCTTTGCTCAGACTTTGAGAGGCATACTCCTCTGAGTCTGCCAGCATAATAAAGCTGTGTAACTCCATTTCTCTAAGCATTGCTTGGTTTTTCTCCGATCTTCTCGAACAACTTTTTGACATGTTATATAATTTATCTATTTATTATTTATTATCTTGTTTGTTCCGTTTGCTGACACACAGTAAGTGCTACAGAAATATTGAATGAATGATTAAATAAATGAATTCTAGGCATTGTTCTAAGCATATTTAAGAGACTGTCCCCTTAATTCTCAAAATAATCCTATAAAGTGCTATTATTATAACTTTACAGATGAGGAAACTAAAACATAGAAAGGATAAGCAACTTGCCCAAGTTGACACAGTTGGCGAGTGGGGAAGTCAGTTTCAGAGTAGCAACTGTGTTTGAGTTAGTTCAGTGATGGCAAACCCTTTGAACTCGGCGTGTCAGCATTTTGTAAAACCCTAACTTAACTCTGGTGCTGTATCACATATAGAAATTTTTTGATATTTGCAACCATAGTAAAACAAAGATTTATATTTTTGATATTTATTTTATATATTTAAATGCCATTTAACAAAGAAAAATCAACCAAAAAAATGAATTCGAGTGTCACCTCTGACATACGTGTCATAGGTTCGCCATCACTGAGTTAGTTCGTACTCCTTAAATTCGTTGTGGAATGAGATGGAACCTTATTCCATAAATAAAGTCATAAAGGTAAAGCTAAATAAATTTCTAGATGAGAAGGGGAATATATCATTCAAAGAAAAAAAAAGGACAGAAAATACAAGAATGAGGGAAAGGCAATTGGCTCAGATTGAATGAATAAAACAGTTAATGCAGCCCAGCCGGTATGGCTCAGTGGTTGAGCTCAACCCATTAACCAGGAGGTCACTGTTTGATTTCTGGTCAGAGCACCTGCCTGGGTTGTGGACTCATCCCCAGTAGGGGGTGTGCAGGAGGCAATCTATGGGTGATTCTCTCTTATCATTTGTTTCTATCTCTCCTTCCTTCCTCTCTCTGAAATCAATAAAAACATTAAAAAAAAAAAAAAAAGAGTTACAGGCCCTAGCCGGTTAGAGTGTCAGCCTGTGGACTGAAAGGTCCCAGGTTTGATTCTGGACAAGGGCCTGTACCATGGTTGCAGGTTTGGTCCCTGGCCCTGGTCCAGGCTCATGTGGGAGGCAACCAATGTATACGTCTCTCTCACATCAATGTTTCTCTCTCTGTCTCTCCCTTCCACTCTCTAAAAATCAATGGAAAAATATCCTCTGGTGAGGATTAACAACAACAAAAAAAGAGTTAAGGTATTTGCAAGAGGTAATGTTATAAAGGTGCTGAAGAATCTTCAAGAAAGAACTGATGAGAAGAGAAAAAGTATTTGTGATTTAGTGATATTGTAAAGGGGACATTCATAAAGTGATGTTTCTTCAACCCAAACATTCCTTGAAGGAAAATAACTCTATTCTATGAATACCTTGAAAAAATGCAAAATTTAATACACACAGACATGGCCTCAAAACTAAGGTATACACTTAGATTTAGATTCTCTTTACCACCATGATCTTCACTATAAGCCTTAGTGATCCCTGCACTAAGAGGCAGCTTTGTTCAGAATAAAGGGAAAGATGGAATCAGAGGCCACAGCCAAACACTAACTTCCATCTCACAGAGAAATGGAATGGGTAAGGGAAAATGGTATCCATAAATGTTTTTCACTTTTAGTAATCACTTTCTTAGAAAGAAGAATGTGAGGAGGGAGGAAGGATAAAAGGGAAATTTATTTTTTTCTCTTTCTTTATTGAGGGGGGGGGAGGGAGGGGAAGAGAGGGAGGAAGGGAGGGAAGGAAGGAGAGAGAAACACCAATTTGTTGTTCCACTTATTTATGCACTCATTGGTTGACCCTTGTATGTGTCCTAACCTGAGACTGACTCTCAACCTTGGCACATCAGGACAACGCTCCAACCAACTGAGCCAGCCAGAGCAAGGGAAATTTCCTTTTTGTCCTTTCGATCCTGGGGGGGGGGGGGGCGGGGGGGGAGTAAATCCAGTGCCTTTGTTCTTCCCATTACGTAATGTGAACAAATAATAATTAGGAAAATTATCCAACAAATATTCCTCCTCTGTTTGCCAGACAGAGTAATAAATGCAGACTTCTCCCCCATCTCAATCTTTTTAGAGATTATTTTACTCACTGCCTTTTTAGAAATTATTTTACTCAGTGCCTTTGCAGATAAAAACCAGCTGTTCCTGCTAAGAGGTGACCTTATGGCTGCTGGTATACATTATGATCATAGTATTTTGCCCAAAAGCCAAGGATAGCCTCTGACACAGCAATCCTGTAATCTAACACTCCTCTTTCTGTATAAAGAATGCTTTATAGGCAGAACTGAGTACAGGGTGGGAATCTGAGCTGCATACAGCTCTTTTGGATATTTTATTTGATAAGACCATGCAATCCAGCAGAGCAGGCTGGAATTCTACCAAAGGAACTCAGATCGCCCTAACCGGTTTGGCTAAGTGGATAGAGTATCCGCCTGTGGACTGAAGGGTCCCAGGTTCGATTTCGGTCAAGGGCATACACCTTGGTTGCGGGCACATCCCCAGTAGGGGGTGTGGAGGAGGCAGCTGATCAATGTTTCTCTCTCATCGATGTTTCTAACTCTCTATCCCTCTCCCTTCCTCTCTGTAAAAAATCATATATATATATATATATATATATATATATATATATATATATATAAACTCAGATCCCCCAAAAAACTAATGACATTCATGGGTCTAGAAGTAAGGGAGGAGCCAATATCTTTTCTTTATGAGTTATCAGAGCTGGCCTAAGTCCTATCAAGACCCTCCGCATTGAAAGGATTATGTTGCCCTCCTCTCCCCGACACACATGATTCCAAGATGAGTGTAATTAATTTCAGTAAAGTTCTGATTTTTCTCATGAGGACTTCAATAACTTAATTTAAATGCCAAATGTGAAATTATTTCCAGAAAAATTTAGAGATGCCCCTCATACTTTGATATATAGCATTATATTAGTTTCACGTTGCTGGGGTCCAACCCCAGCGGGTCCAGGGGTCCCCAAAGGTGTGGACGGAGTCGGCAAAGAAGGAATGACATGGAGACAGCGTTCAGTTGATCAGCAGCCTAGCCAGGATCTCCAGCCAAGTTCTGGTCAGGATCTCCAGCGAAGTTCTGGCTAGGATCTCCAGCAAAGTTCTGGTTCTAGGTTCTCTTGCCAAGTTCTGTAGTCAGGTTCTGTTCAGGTTCTCCAGCCAGGTTCTGTGTCCATGTTCTCTCGCTAGGTTCTCCAGCCAGGTTCTATGTCCATGTTCTCTCACTAGGTTCTCCAGCCAGGTTCTATGTCCATGTTCTCTCGCTAGGTTCTCCAGCCAGGTTCTCCAGGTTCTCCAGCCAGGTTCGGTCGCCAGGTTCTCTAGCCAAGTTCTCCAGCCAGGTTCTATCCAGGATCTCCAGTCAGGTTCTGTCGCCAGGTTCTATCTCTAGGTTCTGTCTCTAGGTTCTGTATAGGATCTCCAGCCAAGTCCTGTCTCTAGGTTCTGTTTTTAGGTTCTCTGTCTAGGTTCTGTGTCTAGGTTCTGACTCTGGGTTCTGACTCTGGGTTCTGTCTTCTGCTGCCCCGCCACATCTGTATTTATACCAGTTGACCTTAATCCTATCAATTTCTATTCCAAAGTTTAGGGTGTTTCTTATCTCCATTCCAGGGAGTAAAGATTGTTCTTAGTTAAAGTGATTAAGTACCCGCCTGGCACTTAGTTAAGGGATTTTATTCCCTCCCTAACTTCAGGGAAAAATCCCTACCTGGGGAAACAACCTTTCTCGGAGAGGTGACCTTGGTTAAAACACATAGCGCTAAGGGGAGCAAACATATTAAGAAAGGTATGCTATATACGCCAGGTCCCTTGAAACATATGCTGTGCAGATGTTTCTTCCCTGCAGCGACTGTGTCAAGCAGCAAGGATGGACCGGCTCCCGGCATCACGTGTACAAAATAGCAATCCCATCTTTGTAAACACAACAAAATGATCACAATACATCTAGTTACCATCCATCACTATACAATTGACTCTCTTCATCCATTTCGCCTCCCAGACCCCCTACCCTTCTGATAATCACCAATCTATTCTCTGAATCTATGAGTTTGTTTTATTCATTTGTTTTTTAGATTCCACATATAAACGAAATCATATTTTTCTCTGTCTGACTTGTTTTACTTAGCATAATACCCTCTAGTTCCATTCATGTTGTCACAAATGGTAAGATTTTCATTTTTTATTGCTGAGTAATATTCCATTGTACATAGTATATAGCACATCTTCTTTATCCATTCATCTATGGATGGGCTCTTAGGTTGTTTCCATATCTTAGCTATTGTAAATAATGCTGCAATGAACACGACAATGCATATATCTTTTCAAATTAGTGTTTTCATTTTCTTTGGGTAAATATCCAAAAGTGGAGTAACTGGATCATTCAGCAGTTCTATTTTTAATTTTTTGAGGACCTCCATACCATTTCCTATAGTGGCTACACCAACCGACATTCCCACCAACAGTGTGCCAGGGTTCTCTTTCCTCCACATCCACTTGTTATTCCCCCTCCTACTTTGTTAAGATGTGCATAATTTACCTGCTGGGTGATTTATCCCTGTATATTATGAACTGATGAAGGTCCGGGGGCGGAGAATCACCTAACTAGCTTAAACTTAGCCAAGGCTACCATTACCTTTCATGTGAGGCTTATACTACCTTCTGCCTTGTGCTCACTCCATTGCACGCCCAAGGAACCAGCCTATCATATTGCCTTCCTGTGCATGTCCTCTAACTTCTTTTAGTGGTGGATCCTTAGAGACCCCTTCCACAATGCAAGGATTCTTTATCACAAATATTTTGAAAAGCATTGGTTGTAACCACTATATCTGCCAATGCTGCATGGCAAGAGTATGGAAAAAACTAGAATAGGAGAATTCCCCCCCGAAATCATAACTGAGCAGTCCAGGAGTCAACAGTTAAAACCAAACACTATAGTGGACTCTATACTGCATACGACTGCGTGTGCCTCACAGTAATGCATATCACATGTTCCGAATAGTCCCCTCGGGTAGGCCCTTGAATGACATCAAGGCTCCTGCCAAAGCACACTATTCCTAAACACAAAATGAGTTTTCATATACTTTGTAATTCATACATATATATTTCTTTATACACGTGCGCATCAGTGTTTTCTGTCCTCAGTTGTAAAATTCTGAAGCATAGATGCTAACACTCCATAGTTTTCTAGAGCACTTTGTTCGTGCTTTGTGCCATTTGACACTTGAAAATATTTTCTTTTTTAAAAAAATATTTTTATTGATTTCAGAGAGGAAGGGAGAGGGAGAGAGAAACATCAATTATGAGAAAGAATCGCCAAAACCGGTTTGGCTCAGTGGATAGAGCGTCGGCCTGCGGACTGAGGGGTCCCGGGTTCGATTCCGGTCAAGGGCATGTACCTGGGTTGCGGGCACATCCCCAGTGGGAAATGTGCAGGAGGCAGCTGATCGATGTTTCTCTCTCATCGATGTTTCTAACTCTCTATCCCTCTCCCTTCCTCTCTGTAAAAAATCAATAAAATATATATTAAAAAAAAATTATGAGAAAGAATCAATTGGCTGCCTCCTGTATGCCCCACACTGGGGGATTGAGCCCGCAACCTGGGCATGTACCCTTGATTGGAATCAAACTCAGGACCCTTCAATCCACGGCCGATGCTCTACCCACTGAGCCAAACCAGCCAGGCTGAAAATATTTCTGATATTATGATTATACTGGCATCATCGCCCAATGGCTGGGATGCTGTTAACCAGGAGAGAGTGGGGGTAATTAAGAGATACCTGTAGCCAATCTTTTCTATGACATTGTCTGCCTTTTGCAAAAGAGCCTGGTGAATACTCATTTGATATATATATATATATGCAATGTTAGTACCATCAGAGTCTAAATTTGCAGCTCTAATTAAAACCCAATTCTAGCAGTGCCTGAGATCGCAGGCCTGCATTTCTGCCCCTACCATCAAATCAGTGTGTGTCCTTCCCTATACCATTCAGATCTATTGTCTAACCTGTCAGACTTGATGAGAGCAGAGCTTGTAGTTAACTGCTGCTGACCCTTATACTGAGGCCCCGCACTAGCTAAAGGCCTCGTCTCTACAGCTGCTATGGAAACTGTCCTCTTCCTCTCCCGACAACCTATTCTGGCACTCTTTTCTGATTGCAGAAGAGGAGGCCTGCACCTCTCTCCATACCTTTACCAGATTGGAATCCTCAAATGGTGGGGCGGGGGTGTAGCAGAACATTGTCTTATGTGTCATATAGGGCGAGGCAACACCACCATCTGATGTTCTGCCAGTACTTTATTTTTTTAAGATTTTAAAAACTTGATTTTTAGAGATAGAGGGAGGGAGAGAGAGAGAGAGAGAGAGAGAGAGAGAGAGAGAGAGAGAGAGAGAGAAACATCCAAGTGAGAGGGAAACATCGATGGAGCCCGCAACCCGGCATGTACCCTGACAGGGCATCCAACCTTTCCGTGCACTGAATGATGCCTGACCGACCGAGCCACAGCGGCCAGGGCTCTGCCAGTCCTATTTCTCCCTCTCGGCCTCAGTAAGGATTTTCAAGGCCATCTCCAATTTCTGAGCTATAACTGACAGTATTATATTAGTTTCAGGCGGGGCCATGTCTAAGCGGACTGCAGGATGTCCTGGCTGTTCATGCTCCGTGCTCCGTGCTCGGGAACAGGATGGCTGTGAGGTCCTCCACATGCAGACACTGTCCACCCTCCCGGGGCCTCCGGGGCGGCGGTGACCACAATGCGCCCACAGGCAGCCCCGCTGGATCAGGGCATGTGCTGCTTTCTACCCAGGACCATCTCCCCAACGGGACCCAAACGGGACCGCCAAAATGCTGCTGGAGTGCTGGGGTGAAAGACGGGCTCTCTGTCTGACGCCTACATGCACCGAACGGTTCGCTGTCTGTAACTGTTTACTGTTTGTAAAAAGCCGGAGCGCCGTAGGCGGTGAGACACGCTGTGGGACGGGTGCGGGGAGACCACAGCACACACCATCTTTACAAGGACGCTTGTCCGCCGTCAACAGCGCAGCCTCCTCGGTCCCCCCCATCCCTGGTTCTCGGGCTGCGGGAGGCTCGCCCTCCTCGGGTTCACCTGGAATCCCCGGAGAGTGACCACCCCAGGCGCTCCACCCACCGGGCCGCGCACAGATCCTGCGGTCGGGAAGGTCTCCCGGGCTTCGCCCATGTCCTGGGGGCTGCAGCCTGAGCGCACGGCACCCCAGTCCCGCACGGGGCACAGCGGGAGCCCAGCCAGCCGCTCTCCTCGGAAGGACGCTCCCCGGGGACTCGGGGCCGGAAGGTCACGCCGTCCCTCCCGGACCGCGCAGCCTCCCCGAGGCTCCCGGGGCCTGGGGCCAGGAGGACCGGGACACCGGGGATGGAGTCTAAGGCCCTGGCAGGCGCAGACAACACGACAAACAAACAAACAATCAATATGCAAAAAGAAACGTGCCATTCAAGGACAACAGACACACCGGCACAGATGGAGAGCGATACAAAACGGAGACAGAAGGACAAAGAAGGCTCCCTCCGCCCGGGCGAAGCGCGGCAATGTCAGGCTGGTCTGATAGGGGGAACATCGTTATTAGACGCTTATTCCCATACCAATCGGGCAATTGTCTTATCCCTCCACCCGGCCCCTCGGAACCCCCACCCGGGCCCAAGTCGGAGTGGGAGCGCCCTCAGCTGAACCAGCCCGAGAGGAAGGGGGCGGCCCCCAGCTCCCCGCCCCTGGCCGAGCGCGACCGCAGAGCGGGAGCATCCGGGCACTAGCCCGGCCCCTGCGGCGCCAGGGCTCCGCCTCCTGACAGGCAGCAGCCAATGAGCGGCTCCTGCCGCCGGCCTTTAAGAACCGCGCGCGCTCTCCCTGCGGCGGACGCAGCCGGCCTAGCAGTCAAACGGAGTTTCCATGGAGACCGAGGCTGGGCCCTGGCGGCCTCGAGGCGTTACCATGGAGACAAGTCCCGGACTGCGGCTCCCCAGCCCCAGCTCACTGCTGTCTCCAAACCCCGCGGAGCCGCTGTGCGAGGCCAGAGCCACCGTGGCGGCGGCACGCTGGGACCTGCGGAAACACTCGTTGCTCATCGTGATCGGCGAGATCGGTACAGAGAGCCAGCTGAGGGCCGTGCGGGCCCACCTTGAACAAGGTGAGCCGCTGTCCTGGCTGTGCTCGGGACCTCCTCCATCCCGAGCTTCTCCGCCGGCTGCGTTTACCTCCCAGAGCGTACGTCTGCATTCTCCATCCCTACTGTGCAATTCCTGAAATCCGCGCGCCCTGTTAATCTGAATCATCAGCCCCTGTCACCTCCATCTTCCATGTCACGCGCCCTCCCCACCTGCCAGCATCTTGCTTCCCCATCCTCCCGCACACCCCGTGGCATTCCGCAGTCTCCCTGAGTCGGGTTAGCTCAGTGCAGCCCCTGGGTCCGCTCTGGTCACACCCTCTCTCCCTCAGTGTCTCGGTCCAGATGTCCTGAAAGTCCTCACCTTCCTCTGAAGATTCCATGCCCCTACCTTAGCTTCTTCTTTAGGATCCCTGAACAGGCACGGGGTGCTTTCTGAACGCTGCGGACAAATCTCAAACCTCCAGTGTGGGCGGCCAACCTGAGAGAGTGACCTTTGTGGCCACAAGCTCTCAGTCCTCACCTCCCTCCCTAGTTGACAGCCAGTGGCGCAGTGCTGCGGAGCCACCTGCGGGTGGAAGTAAGCCTCCGAGGGGTGGAGGGAAGGAGGGGGGAATAGAAGGAGAGTCCAGAATCCTACTTAGCTATCAGGACAGGGAAGGCAGCCCCCCGGTATTTAGGAACAGTCCCTTGGGTGTCACTTCTATCACAATCGGGCAACTCTGCAAGAAAATTGCTACATACAAACTCATTAATGACCAAGTTTAGCCTAAACTCTGCCCCTCTGCCTCTGGCTCAGGCAAAGGCCAAGAAAGGCGGGGAGACAGACACAGGCACTAACCACCTTTCTTAAAGATATCAGTGTGACTGATCATGGCAGCTGTCCTTCTCCTCTCCCTCTCCTTACCCCTCTTGCGAGCCTGCAAGTGCTCCCTGAAGTCCAGCCCCTCTGACCTGACCTAGAGTGCTCTTTGTTTCTTTTTCTCTCGCAGGGATTCTCTCCTGGAACATTGACTTATCATCCTTTGATTTGGACCAACAATTGAGACTCTTCATTACCCGGCACCTAGCTCACTTCTCTTCAGAGGTCAAAGGTTAGGACTAGTGTCATTTGTCTCAGTTCTTTGGGTGAGGGTTGGTCACTGAAGAGCAGAGATCCACTCTCCCTGGTAGAACTGGCCTTGTGGGAGATTTGGGTCGGGGAGGAGGGAGGGGTTCCTCAGGGGAAAGTTGTAAAGCTCCCCAACTATTCCCACGTATCCAGTACACTTCTCAGAGAGATGGTACGAGGGTGGAAGAAGCCCGGAGAATGTAATTTCTACTTGAGGGTGGTTGATGGACAGCTGTTGACATGCACTAAGGAAACAAATGTGCTTCTCATGAATGACCGATCATCTTCCATGCACAAATTCACTGTCTTTTTGTGTTCCCCTCTCTGTGTACCCCAGCCTCTTGCTCCCTTTACAGAGACCCTTGAATCCCCCACTTGCCTTCGAGATCCTTGCTTAGAACTTCCCTCAGACTGCACAGCCTACTCTTCAGGTTTCAGGGTTTCTGGTTTCTCCTTTGGTTCAGGCAACAGATCTCCAGAGCAGAGCAGAAATCTGGTACAAAAGGCTGATGAGCACCATCAAACCCAGAGTGGAAGCAGGGTCTCCTGGATTTATTGCTACTTTGAGGTTTGAGTTTGAGATCAAAGTGCACAGCATGCAGTTCCCCATTCTGCTGGGTGGGAGAAATGGGTCAGGTATTTGAGAAAATAATATTTTAGGAGCTATCAGTCCATGACAGTATCTGTGGGGAGACTTCAGAAAGCTCTATGTCTCATTATAAAAGTGCTGGGCATTCTGGTCCTGTTGTTGGTAAATGTTGGCATACCAATCCATGAGCCAGTGCCTTTTGGACTATAAAAATCCATCCAGCTCAACAGTTACCGCATAAGATGACTGAATTCATATCTTATATAGATGATTCTCAATTATTCAGTATAGTACATAGTCACGTCCCCTTCTCTTCCCGCTCCTCCTGCTCACTGCCACATCTCTGGTCATTTCTCTGATCACTGGCTCCTCTGAAGATGCTACCGGAGAGAGAAGACAAGGTGACTATGACTAATGCTTTATTATCCTAGGAATATGTGCAGCATTTAAAACATGTGAGGCTGGCATTTTCTTGATGTGGCTGCTTTCTGTGAAGCTAGACGCTCACTGTTTTGAGACTGCCTTCTGTTTAGAATTACTCATGTCTTGGCTTCCTCCCATTAGCACGGATGATTGAAAATCAATAGTTTTACCACTTATTACTCCTAGGAACTTTTGGTGCAAAATTGGATAGGGGGATGATAACAGATGAAATTAATGATGGAACTGAAGTTTGAGGAGTAACTGCGGATGTTAGTAATTTACCCTGAATGCTCTAATCCCGTCCTTTTGGCCACAGAGACTTAAGATTAGGTTGCTTTCTGGAATGATGTATGAATGTACAGAACTTAAACCAAAATACTTGGCCATTTTTTAAATTAAGATGTGAGGATGCTTGGGAATATGCTTACAGAGAGATGCATAGTTACTCTCACTAAACAAGCACTGATATATAAACACCAACTAGATCTTTTCAATCAAAGAGTTATACCATGGTGTCCTGGGGCGGGGTGGGGGTGGGGGGGGGTTAGGGCCATATACCCAAGACTAGGGCTTACTTTAGCCTACTGAATTTTTTTAGGTTTGAACATTTTATTTATTTTATTTTTTGGTGTCCTGGTTTATGTCCCTGGAGAATAGTAGAGAATTTCCTGGAAAAACCCACAAGGCTCAAGACAGCCACAGCCCCACCCCTGCTGGCTCCTCTTTCAGCTGTCCCCACAAACAACAGTCAGCCTAGAGCAGCTGCAGACACTGCCCCTCCCTTCAGCCTCCCTTTAATGGGGAGGCAAAGGGAACCAGGCTGCTAGGATGGGCTCAAGGGGATATGCTAGGACCTTATGACTTAATCCTTTCTGACC
This sequence comes from Myotis lucifugus, assembly GCF_000147115.1. Taxonomy (NCBI): domain Eukaryota; kingdom Metazoa; phylum Chordata; class Mammalia; order Chiroptera; family Vespertilionidae; genus Myotis; species Myotis lucifugus. The sequence continues at coordinate 3,212,991 of NW_005871157.1, forward strand.
ACCCTGGAGGCTGGACTGCCATCCTTCTCACCTCTGCTTCAGCCCTCTGCCAAAATGCTTAAAAAGGGGACAAAACTGTACCCGACAATGGCAGGGAGAGCACAAACATTCCTAGCCACCTCCCCCTCCACACCCTCCACACTGGGAAAAGGAGGGACCCTCCGACCTAGAGCTGGAGTGGTCCAGCTCCTTCTAGTGGTCAAATCTGGTAATGATTTCCTAGGTGAATTTTGTACTAGGTAGTCAGTCTCCAATGATGACTTGGAGCCTTCCTTTCTAACCCCTGCAAAAAGCTGGGGCTTCCAAACTTTATCAAACAAACCCAGAAACAGTTAGGACAGTGGAAAACTGAGCTTAAATAACACTCTGATACTTCTACCCTCGGGCACCTATAGGAAAGGGAGAGGACTTCATAATTTATAATTCGTGATTGGCATTCTGGGACTCTAAGATGCACAGGCTGAAGGGCCAGTTTGGAGGTCTTCTGTCTGACTCTCCATTACCACTGAAAGTGCTAGTTCTGCTACCTCCAATGAAAGCCATTCTGAATTAGTAGAGCAGCTCGTTGTCCTCTACAGCCGGGGTTTGCACTGCTGTCTAGAATGGGAAAGCAGGGACATGGATAGTACTTGAAGCCTTTTCCTGTAGGCACTTCTAGTTCTGGGTTTACCTGAGAGCTAAGGGTACTCTCAGGAGTTAGTCTGGTTTGAGATTCTGATTTAGGATGACCTAGATGACCGCTCATGAATCTTCTACAGAAGAGAGATAGATTTCCAGTGGTATTTGTGCACTTCAGGTTTAGGATTCTAAGAACGAAGCACGTTTTCATCTTTTGTGCCATTCACTCCTCACAGCATTATTGGAGAGTGGTACTAATGTTATACTCACTTTATAGTGAAAGCAAGCTTTCAGAGAGGCCAACTGACATTTAATTGCATGATTAATAAAATAGTAGAGTCAGGTCTCAAATCCAGGACTTTGGATATCTCTTTGTGTCTGAGCTCAGGCACCTCACAATTTCATTGCAGCAGAACACAGCAGGTGAAGGATTGGTTGTGGTGGGTGGCTGTTCAGAGGGTGAGGGCTGAGGGAAAACTCCACAGCAAGTTGAAACCAGGCCCAGGGTGTGGTCCTTGGGGATAGCATCTGAGAATAAGGGTGGGCTCTGCACTGGGGTGGGAAATGTTATTTTGTTCTCAAGCCAATGTCTACTCAAGTTTCCCTCTTAGCCCACCCCAGAGGGCCCTAGAAAGCAGAGAGAAGATAGAAGGTTTGAGATGGGAGGAAATAAGAAGCATGAAGTTGCAGAAGGGATGTGTTTCTCTTTTGTGGTGCTAGGAACTCAGCCTGATTTGTGTTCTGTATCTCTGCAGATGGCTTCCTCTATCCAAATGGGGCTGTTGCCATGCTGCCGCTTTGCATCCCCGGATCTGAGCAAAGATTCCTCCTCCTTTGTCTCCCCCTCTCCCCAGTACTGGTGACTCAGCTCCTCCTCTACTCTGGCTGCAGTTTAGGGGGGAGGGGGATGCTGAGAGCAGAGACTATTTTGGCTTCTCTGACCTTCAAAAGCAATTCTTGGCAGCCTGGGGCAAGGGTGGGGCTGGTGCTGGGTGTGTGAGTGGGTGGATGTCTATGTGAGGAAGGCTTTAGGAGTTGGCCAGGCCTGGGGAAGGTGGATGGAAAGGAAAAAGGCAGGGAAGGACTTTGTGGGAACATGAGCATCACCAGGTTGGAACGGAGTGCTAGAGATCTCCAGTTCCTCCCTTTGAATCCTAAAGCATGTCACTAAATCCGAGACAGAGGCAGAGACTAAGGGAAACAGAGCCAATATTAGAAGGCTTAAGATAGTATAAGACAGAGACATCAAAGAGACATAGACAAGTGCAGAAAATTGCATGATCCCAGGGTTCCTGTGCCCCACCCCAGATTGTCTAGGACCACGTGTCCACTCCAGAATTTCGAACTACCGTCCAACCCCAAATGATACCTATTTCTGCCCTCCCCTGGTTTCTGTAGCTGTGGCTCAGAAGCCACTGACAGAACTCAGCACAACTCTGCTCCCCAGCCTTCTCGTCTCAAGCAGTCCCCTCACTCCTGCCCCGTGCTCTCAGGCCCCCAGCCCCTTTGTCTCCTGTTCCTCCAGGGATTGAAGGTCACTCCCAGGGTCTGAGGAGAGAGGCAGCAGATGGTTTCTGAGAGAAGGGGCGGGGCAGGCAGCCCGTACCTCCTCTGTCCCCCACAGTGTGCCGGAGCACAGGGCTTTGGTCTTTCGCCTGATGCTAAAAGAGTATTTCCTGACTGAGCAGGACTCGGGGAGAAGGGTTCTGTGGGCCATTGGAGACCACCCTGGCTCTTGGAGCTGCTAGACAACTCTTCAGACCCCCAGAGCCATGGGAGAGGCACCAGAGCACTGACACTGTAAAGGCACAGAAACAGTTAAGTCTCCAGTGCCTCGTCATGGACCAGCCCCTCTTCCCCGCCCTGGCACCGCCCTCCCCATCTAGCGCCCCCGCCCCCCCCCCCCCCCATTCCCACCCCAAGTGCCGCAGACTCTTCCCTGAAGCTGCCGGCTGAGGCCGGAGCTTCAGCCTCCATGAGGGGCTCCCTCTCACACCCAGGGTAAGAACCGAAGGGCTGGGCAAGGGGAACGGGGATGCTGTGGTGGGGAGGTGGGATGGGGATAACGGGGAGAGTTCATGCCTCTCTGATGTGTCTGGAGCTGGTCCAGTGGGGTGGGCAGTGTGAGGGAATGGGGGTAGCGGAACATGACTGGCTTTGAGGCCAGCCTGGACCCAGAACCAGGTAGAGGCCAGGGAGGCCAGGACGGTGACAGGACACCTCCCAGGCTGGGCTGGGAGACATCAGCCTCCGGCGGCAGCAGCAGAGGGTGGTGTCGCTGGCCCTGCCTGGAGCCCGGGCGCTGGAAGAGTTGGGGCTGTGTCTTTGGTCCCGGGCAGAAGCATCTGAGGGGAAGGCGGATGTTATGGGAATGTTCCTAATGGGAGGGTGTCTGGGCGTCAGCTGCTGGATTGCTCAGCTGCTCCTATGTCGGGGGTGAGCAGGACAGCGAGTGTTTGCCTATTAAGGGAAGGTGGGGGGACACCGTGGAAAAGGAGGGAGGAAAGGGTCATTGAGACCTGGCGCGCCTCTTCACGGATCGACCTATTTGCGGCGGGTTCCCCGTACCCCTTTCCCGGCGACTAGCTTGAGATTGGGACCCTAACCCCCTCTCCCCCCGCCCCCCCCCCGCCGCACCCTTTCCGGCTCTCTCTGGATCCGAGAGGCCACTCTGGAGATGGAGCGCACTCCCTCCCGAGCAGCTGCCCGCATTCCCA